>NC_139028.1:117151302-117445314 GCF_964662115.1 Mustela nivalis | reverse complement strand
CCCTGTTTTTGCTTTTTTTTTTTTTTTCTTTATAGTTCTGTTTTATTTTCTTTGCTGGTGATCTTCAAGTTTCCTTATTTGTTTGCTTGCCAAGGAAACCCCGCACGTCTCTGAGCTCGTTGGAATGGGGCCTTCTGGCAGGGTTGGTTACGCCATAATCACGTCAAGTTGCTAGCGCAGCTTTGCATCCGCAAACCCTCTCCCTCCTCCGCGTGACTTCACGCCGGCCTCAGCTCCCTCATCTCCAGGGCCCTCGTGGGGCGGGGCCTCATCGACGTCACACAGAACCACACGCCATTGGGGGGTTTCCCCCGAAAGCTGTGCCTGAAACCTAGACTTGGGGACAGACTGCTTGCCAATAGAGAGGTGACCCTGGAAGCAGAATTAAGGGAGGAGGGTAGGGGAGCCCCAAAGCAGTGTTTGGTTAAGATCTCTGCTGTAAGCAAGGGACAAACCAGACTGGGGTGGGGGGCGAGGCCGGCCGGTGGCACTGAGTGTTGCCCCCCCAGCCTCCCACCTGGCTTCCACCGGGACTAGAGCGGCCCCTGGAACTGACTCCTCCCTTCCACTGGCTGCGCTGGCAGGGGCAGGAGGCCTGGGGAAGTTCCCACGCAGGACACTTGGAGGCCGGCCTCAAGGGCAGAGCTCCAGCCCCTCTCCTCCTGCCCCCCACCCTCCCCAGCAAGAACAGCTCCCGACCAGCCCCTCTGTGGTCTCAGATTCCAGGAGGGCAAACTCGCCTTCTGCTCTCCGGTGTTAGCAGCTGCATCTCCTGCAACCAGACGGCCCTTCTCAGGAAGTTTTCAAAACACATCCGTGGAAAATAAATTCATGCAAATTAATGGGGAGTAGTCAGACTCCTCGAGGAGGAGATGCCGAGGGCAAGGTAGGAGGCACATGAGGAGTCGTTAAGGGATTTGTGTATCGAGAGCGCCAAGTTTGTGTCTGAGCTAGGACTTGTTATAAAATTACGGAGAAAGGAGTGACTTGCCCACTATCTGCTGCGTGGGGGTAATGTGGGGTGAGTAGACCTCTTGGTGGAGTGGAAAACACTGCAAAAACACAGGACTCTGGCAGCGATGGGGGAATGAGGCAGACTTGTTGGCTGGAGTATGTACCTTCACCTGCATTTACCTGATTTCACCTGGGCACACCTGCCTTTACCTGGCTCTGATCCCACGTCCTTGGGCAAGACCCATCTCTCTCTGCACACCAGCTTCCCACCTGGAAGCTAGAGGGTAGAGTTGGGGACGTCCCCTTGGGCAGCCCGGGCACACGCCTCTGAAATGGTGCGGGCCTCTGGGTCCCAGACCCAGGAGCCGCTCTGGAGAGAGCCACGCCTGCTGCTGCAAGCGACAAGGGTCCTGCTTAATCTAAGCCACAAAATATTTATAATGTTTTTCCCAGGACAGAGGAGTTGGTTCTGTTTTGCCTGTCTTAACGGTACGGTGCCCCACTTTCTAGGACTCCGTAGAATAGCTCCTCTTTCTGGGAAGTCCTGGGGCTCTCTGTGCTCAGTGGGCAGCCCCTAAAGGCTGAGACCGATGGCTGATGGCTTCAGGTTTGACTGGAAAGAAGAGCTCCTCAAATGCGAAACCAGGTACTTCATTCCAACATCGTCATATGTGCTTAGGGGGCGGGGGCCCAGGAAAAGGCAGTTTACAGAAACAAAAACAGGGAGGTCTCGGGCGCCTGGGTGGCTCAGCAGGTTAAAGCCTCTGCCTTCAGCTCAGGTCATGATCCCAGGGTCCTGGGATCAAGCCCCGCGTCAGGCTCTCTGCTCGGCGGGGACCCTGCTTCCTCCCCTCTCTCTGCCTGCCTCTCTGCCTACTTGTGATCTCTGTCTGTCAAATCAATAAATAAAATCTTAAAAAAATAAAATAAAATTAAAACGACAACAACAACAAACCAGGGAGGTCTGAAATCGAGAAGCAGAAAAAGATGATTGCCCTTTTCCTACACCGAAACTAAAGCCAGGAGCCCTTATGACATGGGCCACCCCGGGTCCACTGTTGACAGGCTCTGTGCTGCGTGGAGGCCCAGACCGCAGCAGGGACAGGCTGTCAAGGGTGAACATGTGCCCCGAAATGCGCAATTGCGTGCTGGGGTTTGACAAGGTGCTGTTGTGGGGTCCTCGGTCCCAAGCCTTTCACAAGACGCTCTCGACTCAAGGGATGTCTCAAAGCACAAGGTTGGACTGGGTGTCCCCAAAGGGACACAGAGAAACTGGGATGTGGCAGGATGTGTGTCCTTAACGTGCCAGAAGATGGGGCTCCCATGGAGGGCTGTCGCCAGACAACAAACAGATCCGAAGGACTGGAGGGGTGACTGAGGGGCGTCCCCTTGGGTGGACAAGCTGGCAGAGGCCTGGGTCCCTGGGGAAGTGTTTCTTGAAGATAGCACAATGCTTCTGGCACTGGAGCTCTCTGTGGGGACCCCAGAAATGTCTTCACAGCTGCATTAGGGCCAGCAGTCTCCTCTGCTGTCCTCGGTCCTTGAAATCTGGGGTGGCAAACTGGTTTGGAGGTGGTGACACGTTGGGGATTTCTCTTTGATTTGGAATTGTAGGCAAACACATGGCTCTTTTTAGACGGCACGCTTTGTTTGGGGCCACGAGGTCTGATGTAAGTTGCGTGGCGATAAAGCCGTCCCTCACCGCCCCCCCCAACATAAGCCACATCTTGGATCTGCCAGTGACAAACCCAAGGAACATGGGAACATTCTGCTGACCGATCCTCTTCCCCCTCTGCAGAATCCCCCATTTGCACGTCAAAGAAATTATGCCCGATCCTGCCAGGGGCTCGTTCTTCCCACTTAGGGATTGTTATTATTTGACTGATTGCCTCCTTTATTCACTCAACAAACATTACAGGAAGTCTCAAGCTTAAGGCACCAGAGGACAGAAAGAAGCCTGCATCTGGCAGCTGCTCTCCAGGACTGCCAGTATTTGCTCCACCTGTGTCCTGAAATAGTTAGGGCCCAAACACAACTTTTTTTTTTTTTTTTTAACCTAAGTGCTTTTAAAGACTTCTTTGAAATGTGGGACAATTATGCAAGCAGGGGTAAAAAAAAAAAAAGTATCTAGAGCAAATATTTAACTTTGCCTTTGGTGTGTTGAAGTCAGTGGCCCATGCAAATCTCTCAGGCATGTTCTGTAAGATTGACTTTAAAAAGTAGTCTACCCTAATACCTTATAAATATATAAAAATAAAAACGCATTTATAGAATCTCTCTGTTTTTCCTGGGTCGACGCAGAATGGGCTTTGTAAAATGCAAGCGTGTTCTACATCCCAGCCAGGAGGGTGGTGTCTGCCCCCCGCTTCCTACCCCCCCAACTCACACTGCAGATCTTGGAAAGGACTTGCTTTCCCTTCTTCCAGAACATGGCAAAACGCAGGCCACCGAAACTTCCGGAGCTGGTGTAACTAGCAATGAATTAGTAGAGGCGTGAGAAGTTATTAGCCAATGGCTCCTACCAGGTTGGGAGGAGTAAATCCACGACCACGCCGGCAGCTGGGACCAGGGTTCCTGACAACCTTCCCGCTCTGGGTTTTGGCAAACCTGGCGATCCCCAAGCCCTAGATAATAACAGGGCTCCTGGGCGTCCCCGGAGGCCGCCTTCGCCTCCCGGATTCATCTGAGCGGTGGGCTTGTACTCCCCTACCCCCCACCCCGAATCCTTCCCCGGCTGGGAGGGCGGTGGGCCCAGGTGGAAGGTGGCCGGGGAGGCAGATGGCGGCGTCGCCCAGGCACAAAGTTTTCCTGGGCTCTGCAAACGCGCTGCCGCGCCGTCGGCCTCGGGATTTCTGAATCCTTTAACATAAAACACGCCGGGGCGGGAGGCGGCGGCGTTCGGGATAATCGCGCCGCGCGGACCGGGCTGTACAAAATTAAAGGACTTTCTGGTCCCCGGGCTTGCTCGGGGAAGGGGGGCGGCGAGGCACGCAGCCCGGGGCGGGGCGGCGCGCGGAGGCGGCCCCGGGCGCCCGCCGTCTCCCGGGGTTGCCACAACAGACCCCGCGCGCCGCGCCCGAGTCGTCGCCGGGGCCCGAGCGGCCGGGGCAGGTGCGGAGGCGCGGGGTCCCCGGCGCGGGAGGGGTCCGGGGCGGGCCGCGCACGCGGGTCCTGGGCCGCGCGCGCCCTTGGGCGGCGAGACGGCCCCTCCCCCACGCTCTCCGGCCCCAGCCGCCCGCGCCGGGCCGAGGGGAGGGACCGCCCAGCAGCCCCGCGAGGAGCCCCCCGCCCCGACCGCAGCGCGGGGCGGAGCCGCGGCGCCCCCCACCCCACCCCCGACACCTGAGCGGCCGCGGCTCCGGCTGCTCCCGCGCTCCGGCCGGCTTGGGCGCGGCGCCGCTCGAGTCCCCGCGGCGGAGCCAGGTGCGCGCGGACGTCGGCCCTCCCCGGGGGCTCCCACCCCGCCCGACTCCCGAGCGGCCGCCCGGGCAAGGTAAGGCGGCGGCGGGGGGCACGGGGAGCCGCGGGCGCGGGGCGGGGGTGACCCGAACGACAGTGGGTGGCCCCCGGGCGCCCGACCCTGTCCACCCGCTGCCTTTTGGGTGCGTCTGGATTACAGGAGCACCAACGACCGGGTAAGCGCAGTACTGAACCCGTCGGAGCCGGGGTGGGGGTGCGGGATGGGGGGTTGGGAAGAGGGCTCCGCGCGTCCCGTGGGGGTCGCTTCTCTGTGAGGACACCTCCCCGGCTTCCTTTGCAGTAGGGGCCGGTTTAAAAGGCTCTGGAAGAGGCGTGGGCGCAGAGCGCAGGAGCGCCGTTTTTGTCCTCCTGGCGCACGAGCCCCCTCACCCCTAGCGCGTCCCGCGCCTGCCGCTGGGGCACCGCGGACCTACCTCCACCGCTTGCCCGGGGTCTGGTTGCCCTCGGTCGCCACCCGCCGGCCTGGGGACTTGGGTCTGCAGGCTTGGGAAGGAGCAGGCTCGGGGCCGCCAGGGGGCGCGCGGGGGGCGGGAACCCAAGCCGCGGTCGCAGGGTCCCCAGAGACCCTGCAGCGGTCACCCAGCCTCGAGCCAGCTCACAGAGCCCCCATGCAGGTGCGCGCGGCTGGAGCAGCGGGCTCCCGGAGGCCGGAGCCGGCGCACTCGGCGCAGGCCTGGGGGGCCGCGGGTCGGGCCCCCGGATCCCGGGGGTCGCGCAGTGCCGGCGCCTGATGCCGGGCCTCTGTCCGCTGCGCGCCCCGGCCGGCGTTGGGTGGGTCGGGGGGCCGGGCTAGTGCAGGTGAGGGGCCCCGGCGGCCCGCCGCCGCCACCCGTGAATTATGCAGGAGGCTGGCACCGGCGCGCTCGAGTTGCTCAAGTTTCCCTGGCAACTTTCGCCCGGGCGTCCCTCCTCCCCGCGGCCGGCAGCTCCGCCCGCACAGCCCGCGGCCCGGGCGCCCCCGCAGGGCTGGCGGGGAGCGAGGCGCGCCTGGAGACACCGACCGCTCACTCGCCACCGGAGCTGGGGCTGCTGGACTGCGCAAGCAGGTGCGACCCCCGGGGAGGACCTCGCCCGGGATCGGAGGGTGCGGAGATCGGGGTGGCCGTCGCCGCCCGGGTTCGGAGGGGGCGGCTCCGCGGTAGACCTCGCAGCCTGGGTTCGGAGGTCGCGGGGGCCGGGGTGGACCCTCCGGTCCGGGTTCGGAGAGCGTAGGGGCCGGGGTGGACCTCGCCGCCCGGGTTCGGAGGGTGCGCGGGTTCCACCGCTCGACGCGGGATTCGAGGGCGGGCACGCCGGCGAGTTTGTGTTTCCGTGGGGCTGGGGGCGCCCAAGGGGGGCTCGGCCGGTGCTCTTGGCCGTGGAGTTCGTGGAGGAGCTTTTAAAGCGACCCTGAGCCGCTGGAAGGAAGGACCTGGGCCGCTTAGGTCGCGGTGCTTGGGGGCCTGGTGGGCCGGCAGCTGTGGGCACGGCCCGGGGAGTCCCCAGAGGCTTTCCAGAAACGAAGTGCCTTCCGCAAGCGGTTGGAGGTAGTAAAAACTGGATGGTTTGTGACCTCTTTTTTGTTCGAAACTCAAGTTGGATTTAATGAGGTCAGCCCTCTAATTAAATTAAGCTCCAAGAATTAGAGAGGTAATTTCGGAAGCCCTCCGTTGGGGGCGGCGCTTTGATCGCTCGCTGGGACTCGCCCCGCGACCCCGCTGCCCGCGCCTCCGGGAGGGGCTGTCTCCCCTGGATTCAGCCTCGACCCAGCTGTCCTGGGAGGATCTGCTGGATCTGGGGGTTTCGGTGTGTCCAGAAGCCTCCTCCCCCCACCCCCCGGGGGCGGCTGCGTTTGAGAGCTCAGTTTTGACACCGATCCGTTCCCACTGGGGATCCTCCGCTCCTGGGGCTGGGAGTGGAAGTGGCCTTGCTGGGGGCTGTTAATGAGCCCTCCAGCTGCTCGTACCCTTAAGGAGGCCCGAAGGAGACCCTTGTCTGAATAGGAATTAGTGGTTGGGTGTAAGTCTTGGGAAGTTGGTGCCCTCCTCTTGCTAAGAAATTTCTGGATTTCCAAGAAGGAGGAATTGAGTGGAAAGCCAGGGGCTCCTCTGGGCCCGCGAGGGACGAGCCCCAACTGTTCAAGTAGCAACAGGCATGCTTGAACCATGAGATTTTGCTTATAAAGGCAGCTCCCAGCGGGCGGGTGCCTGCGCAGGGCGGCTTTGAGCAAATCCCTTCAGGTTGGGGAAGGGGACGGGGATCTTCCCGCCTACCCTGCAGGGGTGTAATTTGCTAGAGAAAGCCCTTTTCACATTCAGGAGAGTTTCCTAGGGACTTGGGTTCACTTCTTTAGCCGGTTCTAGGGCTTGTGTGCAGGGGGCCCCCCCAGCTGACTTGTAGGGCCTGGGCCTCTTGCAGGCCCCATCTGGAGGGAGCCCTGGCCATCCAGGGTCAAGGGTCAGATGCAAGGCTCGTGGCCAGCAGGAGGTAACGCTGCTGTCAGATAGCATCACAGTTTATTCCATCTGTGGTGGGGGAGCAAGTTGGAAGAAAAAGCTTGACGCTAAGAAAAACATAAAAGAGTCCACCGGTATGCAGGAAAATCCTAGAAAAAAATGGATTAAAAAAAAAGATTTATTTATATATTTATTTGACAGATCACAAGTAGGCAGAGAGGCAGGCAGAGAGAGGAGGAAGCAGGGTCCCTGCCAGGCAGAGAGCCTGACGCGAAACTCGATCCCAGGACCCCGAGATCATGACCTGAGCCGAAGGCAGAGGCTTTAACCCACTGAGCCACCCAGGCGCCCCAAGGAAAAATGGATTTTTATAGAAAAGTAATTCTTTAGTTTAGTGTTGTCATTCGTGAGTCTGTCGAAGCCTTGATTTATAGAGTTCTGATGTCTTTGTCATCTCGGGTAAGGAAGGGGGGCTTTCCAAGAGGGGGTCAGTTTTGGGAGTTGGGTTGCTGAGGAGGCCAAGACCTGCCTCCGGCTCCAAAGGAAGATTGGGGGTGAAGCTGCTCTCCCCCCACACCCCCCTGCATCCTAGCCCCATGACTCCTGAACTCTCACTTCTCGGGAACTCCCCGCTCCTGCCCTGTAAACTGCTGGCCCAGCCCCACCAGAGGCTGAGAAACCATCCCGGGGAGCCTGTGGCAGGGAGGGGTGTGGCCGGAAAAGCCCCAGGGAGATGGTCCCTGACAGCCTCCCCTGAAGCCTCCAATTGTCCTGAGCCCCAGGGGCAGGGGCGGGGGGGTGGGGGACGGACAGGGACATTTATGATCTTTCCTCAAAGTGATCTACCGGCCTGCTGAATTCTCTGCTTTGACCAGGGAGGTGGGGAGGAAGGCCCCAGACCAAATCCGGTTAAAACATCTCTGGAATCCCCAGCCCTTCCCCCGCGCGCTTCTTGAAGGGGGATGGGCCGACTGGGTGAAGGGCGCCGGGGTTTGTGACTACGGTGACCCAGTGCACCTGACCCCGCCGCCCAGGAAGGGGCCTGCTCTTCTGCGACAGTCTGAGGCGATCTGGGGTCTGTCAGATTGTCCCCGTGGGTCGCGTCGGAGGGCCTGCCCTGAGCACGAGGCCTGCAGCTGGGCACAGGGGCTGCCCCCCACCCCACGTCCCCCTACCATAGGGAACTTCCAGGCCAGTGGGGGAAGGGAAGGGGCGGGCCAAGTCATGCACAGGGGGACAGGGGTTGTGACAGAGGTGACCTTTGGGTGCTGTAGGGCGCCGAGAGGGACCCCAGCCCGATCTGGGGGAGGAAGGGGACGAGGGATATAGAAACACCTGTAGGAGGTCGGGATCGTCTGGTCATTTCTTTGCCTGCACTGCACTGGGACCTAGGCCCTAATGGTCTTTTTCTTGTCCCAAAGGTAGGGAACCCCTAAGTGCCAGCAACCACGGTGGGGACAGCCGTTGTGTCTTGCTATCGATGACCTCAGTCAGGCCTCAGAGAGCTCCCGGAGAGAGCTGTGCCGTCTTCTCCTTTCGTAGACCGGGGACCGCAAGCTCAGAGGAGGGAAGCCTGGCCCCGGGGCACACGGCTAGGGAGTGGGGCCTCAGGCACTGCGAGCCCAGCAGCCTTAGGTCCCCTGCCCTGCCCCATGCCCACCACATGGGCAAGCAAGCAGATGACCCAGCGGGAAGATTCACCCGGTTAGACAATTGCTCTTCTTGTAACTGCTTGCGGAAGAGAGCTACAGTCGGAGAGGGAAAACGAGTTTCTGCTCAGACTTCTTGATGTGATAGGCCCTTTTATTTTCCTTGGAAGCAGATTCAAGGACTGTTTTGGAGTGACTGTGGGATGTGACTGTCACTGCCTCAGTCAGTCTTTGGGGGATGAGTTAGCATCTGCTATGAACTTTCCTACCCCCTCAAGGGGTTTCCAGTCTTAATGGGGGAAGGGGGAGGTGAGCCCCGTGCTGGGGCAGATCTGAGCGCCTGCGCCGAGCTCGGGGTCGGGACCCTGGGTGTGCAGCCAAGGCCTGTGTCTCTTTCTGGGAATCCGAGCCCATCAAAGCCCGTGGGGCTGCTGGGAGCTTGCGTTCAGCCGCAGTGGAGAGCAGAGCTGCCGGTGATTGGCTGCCAGATGTCAGTGCGGGGGTGGGGGGGGACTGCGCCCAGTGACCGCTGGGGACAGTGTTGGAAAATTGTCCTTGTGGGGTTTGCCAAGGACTCTCAGGGTGGCTCGGTGAGGGGTGTGCGTGTTGAATGAAGCCATGAACTCCCAGTGTGAAAGCTGCAGATTTCAAATGCTGGACCTTGGGGCGGGGGCTCCTGACTCCCTGGAAATTCCAGGGCCAGAGAGGCAGGTTCGGAGCCCCCCGCAGAGGGTCCGCACCATCAGGAGTCCTCGGAGCACACTTTGAGCAGTGCTGCAGGTTTTGGCGACCCAGTGGTTGGCAAGCCCTGAGCTGGTGGCTGAGGAGACTCCGCAGGAGGCATTCATTAGGCGGCTAATCATTGCAGACCTGCAAAGGCCCTGGGGTAGCAGTGGGGTTGGGTTGGGGGAGGATGGGCACATTTTTTCAAAGAGATTTTTTTTTTTGGCCTCTCAGCTTCCTGAAAGCATCGTTTTTGTGTCCCTGTCTGTGTTTCCTGTGCCATTCTGTGTGAAAAATCTGAACGATCCACAAGTTCTGCAAAGCTGAGCGGATCTGGACTCTCGCCCCAGACGCCCTCACGCCCACCCTCGATTCTGGCCGCACCAGTCCGACGAGGCTTCTCATGCGTTCTGAAGTCAACATATAAAATTATCCTTCATAGGTTTCAGTATTTGCAGAGGCTGGACAACCTCATCTGCGAGGTAAATACTGGCCCTTCGGAAGTAACCGGCCAGCTGGGGCTGTGTCCTCTGCTGTCGGAAGCTCCGGGGACGGGGCAGCCTCCTTGCCTTGGCAAACAGGCGGAGAAGCTCCCGGGACCCCTCCTGGTCCCTGTGCCTTCTTGAACGTCTGCCGTGACTGCCCCCAAGAGAGTTATCCTAACGGAATAGACTTGCACGCTGCTCGGTCTTTCACTCACCCACCTAGCACGTTTCTGTGCAAGGGAAAGGTACATACATTGGCTTTCAAAAAATGTTCCTGGGACCTCAAGTCACTCAGTGTCCCCCCAAATCAGGTGTGGATCCAGAAAGCCATAAGCTTGAACACTGTAAATGTCCCCCTGGCGTGCACGGCTCTGCTGGCCAGCGGTGTGGGTTTCTGGTGTTTTCTTTAGAGACTTGGTTGAGCCAACTTCCTGTGTTCCGTATAGGGAGCCCTTCCCCCGCGGCTCCCTCCCTCCACCCCCGGGGGTTTGCAGGGGACGGAAGGTGGGAGGGGCTGCTGGGGAAGGGGGACCCCGAGGCCTTTGTACCCTGAGCAGCATCTGGAGAAGGTTCCGTTCAGACTGGCCCCTTGTGGTGGGTCTACTTTGGAAGGGGGGGGACGAGAAATGGGCTGGATGTTGCCCCACCTTCAGGGTTCCTGCTGGCGAGGCCCATCCTGGGACGGTGGGGACACCTAGGTGGCCGGAGGGACAAATGATGCCTGCCACCTGAGTGCTCCAAGTCCTGCACACTGGGTGTCCTGCCCCAGAGTGTGCCTTCTTGGGGTTCTGGCCCCTTGCTCCCTGAGTTGAGAAATCCTGAAACCGCACCCAGATTCCTGGGTGGGGCGGGGAGGCCCAGGTGCTTTCTGAGCACGCCGCAGGCACACAGAAGGGCAGCATGCGGCTGCCAGGTGGGTCCCGGAGGGCCTGGGCCCAGGGAGAGGGTCCCACATCCTGAGCAGAGCCGAAGGCCAGCCTGGGACCCTGGGGAGCAGGAGAGCCCTGTGGGGGCAGAGCGCAGAGCGGCCTCCGATGCTGTCTCACTTGCATCTCTAAGAACACAGCACGGCTGCCACTGCTGTGGCTGTCACCCCCGGCGCAGTCTTTCTCCTTCCTGATTTCCGTGGTGGTGGTGTTCTGTGCTCCCACTGCAGGGGGCCTGGCCAGCTGCACGCATTTGCCTCTGCTTCTAGCAAGGCTCCAGGCAGACCGAGCCCCAGGAGAGGACCTGGGTCTCGGGGTCCTGCAGGGGCTCCAGATGTGGAGTCACGGGTTGTGGAAAAGGTCGCGTTGGGTGGACAGCATCAGCCATGCAGAACCGGCCAGCCCCGGTGGCTCCAGACTCTCCCTCCTGCACGCAGGGTCAGCCCCACGAAGCCCCGAGCCGGTCAGGCCCTGGCCTCTTCTTTCTTGGCCTCACTCTGAAGTTTTCAGACGTGGGTGGGCCAGCCCGCGGGCTGCTCTCAGGCCTGGCCTCAGGGATTCATCGGGTTCCCAGCCGAGTAACCTCGGAGCTTTCTGGGCCGAGTCTGGCAGGGCTCACGCTGGCCGGCTGCTCTCCTGACTTCCTCCGTCTGCCTGCGTCTTTGGGTTGCCGGGGATGGACGTGCATTCGGACCAGGTTTAGGGGGTATATTGTGGGGACACCGGGGTCCGTCCTGGGCCCTCTGTTTCTTTGTCGGGGGGACACCTGAGTGGCTAAAATATGAAAGTATTGGCAGTAGTGAGCGCATGGGGTTTGTTGGTCCCTGAGTGCGTTCCAGATGCAGATGCCCTGGGGAATGGGCCCTCGGGACATCACCCCCAAACTCCAGGGCAGGTGCCCAAGGCCCAGGGCATCTACCTAACAGCTGAAGGTCGTGCGGCCGCTCGCTCTGTGTTTGCACCCACTCCTGCCCTCCCCCACGGGCCGGGGGTGCAGAGAGGTTCTCAAACTTTTGGTCTAAGGACCCCTCTACCCTCTCTAGGGACCCCAGAGAGCTTTTGGTTCGCGCGCATCGTCTCTTGCAGTACGTGTCCTATTAGAAACTTCAGAGCAGTAAAAGTATTTAAATAGTCATGCCTTTAAAAATGATGACGCTAAACCCATACACGTTCGTGTCCGTAACATTCTTACGGAGAACAGCCGTTTTCCAGAACGAGAAGAACTTCGGAGAGATGCGTGGCACGACTTATATTTTTGCAAAGTCCCTTTAGAGTGTGGCCTCGCAGTAGACGGCTGGGTTCTGGGCCTGCCTCGGCACTGAGCCTGAAGCCACGGCGCTCGCGTGCAGCTCCTGAAACCCCCCACATGTGGGAGGGCCGTGAGCGGGAAGATGCTGTGTCTCAGTGTTGCCCGGAGGACGGTTTGACTTCACAGAGGCCTGAAAGGGCTCTGGGGGAACCCCCCAGGATTCCCTGGGTCACACACTGAGGACCCCCGGAAGAGGTCTGGGACCAGCACTCGGACCGGGTGTGAGTTGAAAGCTGGCACTGCCCGGTCATCGGGGGGATGTTTCCAGGAACACCTGTCCTTTTTCTTGTCATTTAGGATGTGTCTGTGCAGTTTCATTGGGGGCTGCAGGGGGTCCTCGGGAGGCGGGTCCCTGCAGAGTTAGGGAGGTGGGATCCAGGCTCAGGGGAAGCAGGCAGCTGGCTCGGTCCACCCCCGGGTCTGATAGGGGCAGGGCCCTTTGCTATGAAAGGTGTACCTGGTTGAAGGTGTCTGAGGTCACCAAAAGCTCATCTCTGTGGGGATGGCAGCTGGGGACCCAGGTGGCGCCTTTGGTGACACTGGTCAGGCCAGAAGGCTCTTTTCGGATCCCCGTGAGGGTGTCTATGAGTGCAAGGACAGAGCCGCCGGGAGGACGCAGCATGGGCGCCATGGACATGCCCCCACCGTGTGACCTCCCGGGCGGCAGATGGGGCGCGCAGGGAGCCGACCGGGAGCACAACCAGGCGTCCTGCGAGCACACGGCCCACCAGGCGTCCTGCGTCTGCCGTCCCTGCCTGCTGGGGGTCCTCAGTCCGCCGGGCCTTAGCCAGGGCAGGGGCCACGGCAGCCCGGACGGGGTAAAGATTGTCCCCGGGAAGTTGGAGGAGCAGCTCCTGTCACGCCCTGTGTGGGCGGGGCCGCTGGCCCTGGCCTGGCCTCCCCCTCCCCGTGCTCCCTCTGGGGCCCTCTGCTCCCTCTGGGGCCCTCGCTAGAGGAGGAGCCAGAGGGCCGCCTGGGCCCCGGGACCACAGATTCCGCTGTCCTGCAGACCAGCTGCTCAGGTTTTCAGGGGAGGTTGGGGGGGCGGGGGATGGGTAAGTGCTCCCTGGGGGTATTGGGGGGTAGAGGTGCTTTCTCTGGGCCCCGGGGAGGGTCCAGCACTTCCCTTCCCTGCTAACCTCCAGGTCCTCTCTGGCAGAGTGAGTGAGGGCAGCAAACGCAGCTTTTGAAAGGAGCTGACACCCTCTGCAGGCTGCCGCCGCCCTGCCCCCTCCCCCCAAGCTTGGAGAGATGTTTGTCACTCATTGTGGAAGGGACCGTTGGAGTTCCCTGCCCATATTTATGCCATTGGAGGAGGCGGAATTGGGGACTGGGCCCTGGGGTTAACGGTGGTTTAAGTTCTGGTTTTGGTTTTTGGTTCGTTCCCATTTAAACCCTAATGGCCCTTGGCCAGGCTGCATCGTCTTTGCAAACTTCAGTAGCTGCTTTACACTGTGGGCAACAGGTAGACCTTCTCGGCTGAACTCGTCATGGTGTTGGAACATCTCTAGACCGTGTCTCTGGCTCATGCCCTCCCCGCGGGCGGGGGTGGGCAGCCCTGGGAGGAGACCGTCCCTCAGGATGGCTGATGATGGGTGTTGTGGGGCACTGGCTCTTGTATAGCATGAAAGCGCAAGGCCCCCAGGCCAAGGGTCGAGGTTGTCGCACCTGTGGGTGCCCCCCTGCCCAGCCCTGGGGAGAGTCCCGGTTCCCCAGGCTTCAGCGGGAGGGGGCCGCCTTCTGCAGGGGAGAGGATGCGTTGCTGACCCGCTGCCTCTGTGGGAAGAGGTCCCAGGGCTGGTAGGAGGCACTGGAGGGGAGGAGACCCCATGCAGAAGTGGACAAAGGTCCCCACCTTGGTTCTCTCTCCTGCACCGAGGCTGAAACTCGTGATTTTGTGAGTTGGTTTCCATGCACGTCACCCTCCTCCCCGCCCCGGAAGAAAGTCCAGGGCACCCCTTGTCTGTCCTGTGTGTCCGTGTGTCCTAGGGCCTGGGGCACACGCGGCTGATGAGGGCCCTGTGCCAGGCACTGTCCGCGACTTGTTTAAGAAAGTAAAGTGTGGGGGAGCTTGGGTGGCTCAGTCGGTTAAAGATCTGACTCTAGACTTTGGTTCAAGATCAAGTCCATGCGGGGCTCTGCGCCCGGCACAGGGTCTGCTTCCCATTCTCTCCCTCTGCCTCGGCCCCTCTCCCTGCTCTCACTGCCTCTGTCTCTCTCTCAAAGAAATAAAGTAATGAAACCTTCGAGAACGCTTTCCTCATCCAGCCTCCCTGCAGACCTCAGTCCGGTTGTCTTCGCTCCCGCTTCCTGCGCGCGTTCCCCGGCCCCGGCACCCACTCGCCCCCTTTCTGCCCCCGTGGACTTGCGCAGCCTGGACATCTCACAGACACGACATCCCGCAGTGTCCGTCTTTGGGGACTGTGCCGTTCCCTCAGCCCACTCTTGCCAGGGTCCATCTGTGGTCCGTGTCCTGACACGTAGCAGCGCCCCGTTGCCTTCCACGGCAGAACGATGCCCTGTCGTATGGGTCCGTCCCGTTGTGGTCGTCCCTGCGGCTGTGGACGGACGCATCGGTTCTTCTGCTTTTCCGGTTTTTCGAATCAGCATATGAGTGTTCATGTGGGCGTATGTGTTCATGGATCTTGGGTGTTTACGCAGAAGTGGGAGTGCCGGGTCACGGGCTGACCTGGTATTGTACCTTCTGAGGACCTGCCAGACTGTTCCCCACAGTGGGTGGGCCAGAAGATGCACCTTCTGGGGCTCCCCTTCCCACGCCTCCTCACCAGTTGGTGCTGTTACCTGTCTCGTCCAGTGTGGTCATCCTGGAGGGTGTGAGGTGGCATCGCCCTCTGTGTAATCTGCATTTCTTCCCTGACGAATGTTCTGAGCACCTTCTCGTGGGCTTGTCGGCCATTTGTATACCTCACTTGGTGAAAGGTCTTTTCAGATCTTCTGCTCACTTTTAATTGTTTTTTGGGGGGGCTCCTTTTATTATGTAGTTCTGATCATTCTTTAGGTACGAATTTCTTATCTGGTGGACAGTATGATGATAACTGTCCCGTTCTCTGGGTTGTTTTCTTTGTTTTGTTGATAGTGTTCTTAAAGGATGGAAATTTTACTTTTTGACAGAAAGCATCTGTTCTTTGTTACTTATTGTTTTAGTGTCACATCTAAGAAGGATTTGCCTAACCTGAAGTCCTAATGATTTATGCCAGCGTTTTCTCCTAAGAGTTTTATGCTATTTACTCTTATATTTAGGTGTATGATGCATTTTGCCTTTTTAAAAAAAAGATTTTATTTATTTGAGAGAGAGAGACAGAGGGTGAGAGAGAACACGAGCAGGGGGACGGGCAGAGGGAGAAGCAGACCCCCACGGAGCAGGGAGTCCGATGCGGGGCTCGATCCCAGGACCCTGAGATCATGACCTGAGCCAAAGGCAGATGCTTAACTGACTAAGCCACCCAGGCACCCCTGAAATTATTTACTTAATTTCATTTTCAAATAGTTCGATTATTAGTGTGTAGATACACAATTCATTTTTTATATATTGATCATATATTCTATAATCTTGCTGATCATGTTTGTTCTAATTTTTTAGTAGATTCTTGAGGATTTTCTGTATATAAGATTATGTCATCTACAAATAACAAAAATTTTATTTCTTTCTCTCTAATCTAATCTGGGTGCTTTTCTTTCATTGTAGTGATTAATTGCCTCACCTGGAAACTCCATCCAGCACAATGTTGAGTACAAGTGGCGAGAAAGGACATCAGTGTCTTGCTCCTGGTCTGAGGAGGAAGCGTCTAGTCTTTCAACATTACTTATGACATCAGCTGTGGGTGTCTTGTAGATGCTGAAGATCAGGTTGGGGAAAGTCACTTGTGTTGTTAGTTTGTTGAGCATTTTATCATGAAGCAGGGCAGGATTTTGCCGACTGCTTTTTCTACATCTGTTGAGATGCTCAGCTCCCTTTTGCCCCTTATTCTGTTAATATGGGGAGTTGCATTAATTGAGTTTTAGATGTCATACCAATTTTGGATTCTTGGGATCAATCCCACTTAGTCATGACTTATAATGCTTTTCATCTACTCCTGGATTCAGTTTGCTAGTATTTTGTTCAGTGTTTCGTATTCATATGCACAAGAGATATTGATCTGTAGCATTCTTCTGATGGTGTTGTGGTAATATTGACCTCATAAAATGACTGGAAAGTGTTCTCTTCTACTTTTTGGGAATGTTTGTGATAAACTGGAATTTAATCCTTCCTTAAAGGTTTGGTAGAATTAACCAGTAAAGCCATCAGGGCCTGGTGCTTTCTGTGTGTGTGTGTGTGTGTGTGTGTGTGTGTGTGTGTCTTTAATTCAGTCTTTTCTTGTTATGGGTATGTTTCTTCCTAAGTCACATTTGCTACTTTGTGTCTCCCTGGAATCTGTCCCATTTCTGTGTGCCTTGTCCACAGGGTTGCCTTAACCTCCTTTGTTTCTGTCTGGTCGGTGGAAATGTCCTCCTTCTAATTTCTGAGTCTGGCAATTTGATTATTTCCCCCCTTTTTTCTCCTTTTTAAGTCTAGCTGAAAATTTACCAGTTTCATCAGCTTCTCAAAGAAACCGACTGTGGCTTCTTTGGTTTTCTCTTCTCTTACTTTCATTTCACCCTTTTATTCCTTCCTCTGTGGCTTGTTTTAGTTCATTATCCTTGTCCAGTTTCATCATCATGGACATGAGCTCTTTGCTCTTTTGATTACAGATATTTACAACTGAAAATCTTCTAAGGACTGTTTTGCTCTATCTCTTAAGTTCTGCTATATTTTGTTTTCTTTGTCCACACATTTTAGATATTTTCTAGTTTCTTTCTTTTTTTTTTTCCTTCTTAGTATTTTCCAGTTTCCCCAAGTTGTGGTCTCTGACCCATTGGTCATTTAGACATGTGTTGTTCAATTTTCACACATTTGTACATTTCTAAATTTTTTCTTCTCTTATTGACTTGCAATTTTAGTCTCTTTTGGCTGGAGAATGTTCTTTCTGTGATTTTAGTCCTATTTACATTCACGGACTCTTTTTTGATGGCTCAACATGCGGTCCATCCTCGAGAATGTTCCATGTGCACTTGAGAAGAATGTGTGTTCCGCTGTCCTGGGGTGAAGCATCCTGCAGGGGTCTTTTTGGTTGCCCTAGACTCTTAGCATCCAACAGTAAGTCAGAGACACACATATTCCTGCGTGGAGGGCCAGCATTCGAGACAGAGGAAACAAACACTGAGTAGGGGAGATGATGCAGGAATCCCTGTGCTGTCCAGGAGAGAAGGAGTGCTTGCTTCTGGGGACCTGGTAGGAGGGGTGGTTGCACTTTTCAGTAGGGTGGTCAGGGTGGGCCTCCTGGAGGAGGTGGCCCCCTGAGAAAAGACTTGAGGGACATGAAGGAAGCAGCACATGAAAAGTAGGGAATTTAGTGGAAATTGCTGTGAAAACACTATTTTGCACTTAATACTTTAAATTGCGATAAAATATGCATAACACAAAATTTGCTATCTTGACCACTTTTTAAGCTGTGCCATTCAGTGGTTTTAAGCACATTTACATTGTTGTGCAATTCCACCCCCTGCATCTGTCTCCAGAACTTCCATCTTCCCAAACTGAAACTCTGTCGTGGGAGTTAAACATTAACTCCCTTCCTCCAGCCCCGGCGGCCCCCATGGTGCTGTCTGTCTCTGAGAGTCTGACTCCTCTAGGGACCTCGTGTGAGTGGAATCCTGCTACGTTTGTCCTCGTGTCTGGCTTATTTAACTCAGCATTGTGTCCTCCAGGTCCATGTGTGTTGTGGCAGGTGTCAGAAAGTGCTTCCTTTTTGAGGCTGAGTAATAGCCCACCGGGTGGACGGATCATGTCCTGTGTATCTGCTTCTCTGTGGACGGATGCGCAGGTGCCGTAAACACCGCTGCCGTGAGCATGGTGTGCGAGTTCCAGTTCAAGTCCCTGCTTTCAAAAAGCACGTTTCACTCAGGGAAATACAACTCAAAACCACAGAGGGATGCCCCCTCACACCGGTTGGAACGGGGAGCATGAACAAGTCGGGAAACGACAGGTGTTGGTGAGGATGCGGAGAAAGGGGAGCCGTCCTGCACTGCTGGTGGGAATGCAAGCTGGGGCAGCCACTCCAGAAAACAACATGGATGTTCCTCAGAAAGTTGGAAATAGAGCTGCCCTACGACCCAGCAATCGCACTACTGGGTATTTACCCTAAAGATACAAATGTGTTGGTCCAAAGGGGCACGTGCACCCGAATGTTTACAGTGGTGATGGCCTCAACAGATAAACTATCGAGAGGGCCCAAATGTCCATTGACAGGTGAACAGATAAAGAAGATGTGGTCTGTATTATGCAATGGAATATTACGCAGCCATCAAAAGAATGGAATCTTCCCATTTACAACAACGTGGATGGAACTCGAGGGTGTTACGGTCCGTGAAATAAGTCAACCAGAGAAAGACAATTATCGCATGATCTCATTGACAAGTGGAATTTAAGAAACAAAACAGAGGGCCACAGGGGAAGGGAGGGGAGAATAAAGCGAGCCGAAATGTGAGAGGGAGACAAACCATCACAGGGAACGAACTGAGGGCTGCTGGTGCGGGCCGGGGTGACTGGGGCCGGGCATGAAGGACGGTGCGTGACATCATGGGCAGGGCGTGTGATGTGCAACTGATGGACCCTGAGCTCTGCCTTTGAAACTAGTCATACACCATATGTCAACTAAGTGAATTGAAATAAAAAGTACTTTAAAAAGACTCATTTTAAAGCAAACACCGACGCCAGGCCCACCTGGTCTTGGGATTCCCAAACTGAGACCATCCTGCCCTCTTGCTTTACGTAGTAGAAAGAAGGAGGTCTGGGGACCACGCAGGGGTGACCCCCGTAGGTCAGAGAAATTGTGGCCTCTGACTCCTCTCCTGGCCAGTGTTGCCATCCCCCCAGGAGGACAGGCGCTCCTTCCGGAGAACCTGGTGCCTCAGCTGTGCGGGTTCAGCAGGGTTTAGGGCTGGACTGAGGATGGAATGTTTCCCGCAGACCGGAGCGCGTTACCTAACCGGGTGCTTTCTGACCGATTGCCTCACGGCCCGAGACGTGGGTCGGCTGAGCCGTGTGCTGTTTGCCCGTCTGATGAGCTGCCAATGTCTGGGCGTGTTTGCTGGTCCAGCGGGACCCAGGGCGGCCCGGGCAGGGGGGAGGGGGACGGTAGGTGGCCTTCCTCAGTGGCATGTGATTCGTAGCTACTAGTAGCTATTCATAGTCCCGTCTCCTCTGAGCTCTCAGCACGTGCATTTTCTCTGCTGTGTAATATTCCACGGAACGCCAAACCCGGCAAGTCCGAGGCTGTTTTCTGTTTCTCTTTCAGCCCGTGCTGCAGGGACGGGCTCACCCAGGGCAGCTCTTCCAGGGTCCGCGGCCTGGGGGACGGGGGTCCCGCTTTCACGGATATCCCCCGCTTGCTCTCCAAGGGGCTGGGCCACGCTGCGGTCCCACCCTCGTGGCCTGAGAGCCTCAAGTCCTCACGGAGGTCACGGCCAGCCGCCGGGCTGGACCTGATGGGCGGGGCTGGGCTTTCCGTCTTTTTGCTTTTCCTTGGATCCACCCGGTCCATGTCCCGAATCTCCCAAGTTCCGTTTCCTTCACGTTGGGTTGTTCATCTGCTTTTTGCTCATTTGTGGACACTCTTTGCGTTGACTGGATACACCCTCCATTCGGTCTGGCCTGTGTGTTCCCTCCGTGCAGACGGCTTTGCCCTTGGCTGTGGTCCGGGTCCCTTTCTTTCTCGCGGGTGTTCTCTCCTCCAGCCCCTCCCCGCCTCCTGCGAGCTCTTCTACCCTCAGCACGTTTTGCTTTTCATTTGTTTTTCTTGTTGTGATCCCTCCATGTCTTTCCCCAGGTGTGACCTGCCTCAGCCCGCCGCCGTTGTCTCCCACCCCTTGTCACGGGTGCTGCTCCCTAGATTGTTTGGAGACTGGTTTCAGGCTCCCCCTTCTCTCCCGCTGGTGTCCTGACCCCGGCTCTAAGTTGCTTGCTGGGTTCACCGTTGCCTTCAGAGCAGCTTGGATCCTTGGTGGGATGCCCGCCTTCAGAGCCCGTAGCTACGTTGCGAAGTACTCATTCTGTGGTCAAGAGAAGGGCACTGCTGTGACGAGGGGTCGGCCACGCTCGGCACGGGGTCCTGGGCAGCAGGCGGCGAGTGGACCTGCTGTGCGGTCCGTGTGGGGTGCTGTCTGATCTTCAGCGTCTGGGACTCATGTGTCCCCTGATGACGGGACCCAGGCTCACCCCCAGCAGTCCCGTCTCTAACTGTGCCATGGAGTGTGGCAGCCGCAGGCCTCGCGTGCCCACCAAGCACTTGACACGTGGCCAGTGCCACACGTGGAAAACGTAACATGTCGCGTGTGTGGGCTTAAACAAAATATATTATGAATGTTGATTTCAACGGTTTCTTTCACTTTGATTTTAGAAACGTGGCCACCCTTTAAAGTGACATTCGGGGCCCGAGTTACACGGCTGTTGGACAGCAGTGGTTTGTAGCATTCCTTAATGGGGGTGAAATCAGCTTCCTTATTTCTTGTCCCCTGCCCGCCAGGCCCCCCTGCCTCATGGGCTCCCCAGCCCCCCGTCTGGTTCTCAGGTAGAGCCCCCTTTCCTGCAGACGACTCTCCTGTGGTTTAGCAGCCAAGAGTCTTCAGTGCAGGCGAGAAGGGGGGCGTGAGAACCTCCGTCCTCCACCCCAGAGCACGGCTCAGCGCCGCTCCCAGCCCCGACAGGGCAGAGGGTCTGGAATGTTTGTGCCCAGAGGCTCGGAAGGCTGGGCAATGCTGGGCCTGAGGAAGGCCCAGAGCCCCGGCTGGTGTCCTAGTGGGTCTCGTGCCGGACCCCAGGCCCTGCAGCCCAGCGGCTTGCCCCCCCCCGACTGAAAGAGTTTCGGGGCTTTTACTCTCTTAAAGAATTAGGTTCTTACCCCAAGTCCTGGAATCATGGTAGTTGTATTTAACACTCATTGCTGGCCCGAGAATTCCAGGCAGCTTTCTGCCCCGCGCTGAGGCACCCATGCTGGGGTGTCCTCGCTGCCCTGCGGCCATCGGGACGGGTGGCCGCCTGAACTCCTCGGCTGCATGGTCCGTGTCCTGGGGAGGGGTCAGTGCTTTCCCTGGAGAAAGCAAATGCCTCTGAGCTAATGGGCCATCTGGATGGATACGTGGTGGTCCACCTTTTAAGGCAAAGATGATCCTTTATAAAGATTACCTCGTGACAGCCTAATAAATAAAGTCTCATTAAGCATTTTCTATGAACAGTGCCGTCCCATTGAATGAACTCTGTGTTTGTAGCGGCTTCAGTAATCAGTTCATTTTATTTCTTGCTGTGCATTATGTCCCCAAGACTTATTAACCGTACATGTGGACGCTTGTGCCTCTGGACCCCTTTCCCCCACTTTGCCCACCGCCCACCCCCGGCCCCTGGCAACCATCAGGCCGTTATCTGGGTCTGTGAATTAGGTTTGGTATTTTGTTTAGATCTCTTAGGTGAGCTAGACAAGTTTCCTGACCTGAGACTAGACAAAGCAACGCCCACCTAGTCAGGACCGATTTGATCGAGGGCTGTGTCGGTACCTAACCTTTGCTGTATAACCAGCCCCTGTAGGCCTTGGGGTAAAACTGTTTCAGGGCTGGATGGTAAATATTTGACACTTAGACATCGTTGAGTCTCTCTTCCACTTTGTCTTTGTAACACAAAAGTAGTCAAAGGCAGTAGGTACGTAAATGTGCATGACTGTGCTCCAATAAAACTTTATTTACAAAAACAAGCTGTGGGCCAGGCAGTCATTTGTTGGTCCCTGATTTATCTCACGAGTCTGCAAGTTGGTCATTTGAGCGGGGCTCAGCTGGACCGTTCCTGGGAGCTGCCGAGTCCACCTGTGGTCAGGCCTCCCTCCGTGGCTGTTGGTCTCTTCCAGCAGCCTAGCCCCGCTGGATCTCCCATTGGGCACCGGGAGAGGCCAGGAGCCGAGTGCTTCCGCATCACATTTCTGTGGTGCTTTGCTCTTGCTGACTTGGCCAAAGTGAGCGGAATGACCAAGCCGGGGTGCCTGGAGAAGACTTTGCCGGATGGAAGGGCCCGGGAGGAGGAGCGGGTTGGCCGGGAGGGAACCCCGGTGCGGGTCTACGAGCCTGCGCTGTCCCTCCCTGCCGCTCCTTTGTTCCTGCCCTCGGATCACAGAAGGCTCCCGTGCACCCCGCAGCGTTGCCAGGTCGGGTTTCCGGCTTTGACTGGTCACGGTGCAGGTGCGATTAATATTTCAGCGTGGCTCCTGAGTAATTTTACACGGTAACCGTGAGTAAGCTGACGTGACCGCCCTGTCATCTGGTGAGGGCTGGAGGCACGGGAGATGCTACAGCACTCTGTGAACGCGCTGGAGGCGTGTGTGGTCCCCGGCCCACGGCCATCCTCGTGCTCCGTCCTGCTCTCCCAACAAGGGATTTCGCTCAGAGGGAGACGAGAAGGCGGGGCAGGAGGAGGCAGAAGGGACATTCGGGGGCCCTCCCTCGGATCCTGGCTGCGACCCAGGCCTCGATTTGCTTATCAGAGGAGCAGGCAATCAGATAAAGTCCGGTTTCTGCCGGCTGCGCTTTCCCTACCATGTCGACCACAGGGAGATGTCCGCCCACCCTGGCCACTTCCTGCGGGTGGTGGGAAGTCTCCTTTGGGAGGCCAGTGGGGTCGGAAGTGGGAGATTTTTCTCCTCTGTCCCCACCCCCAAAAGGTTGGCTTCCTGCCCTGGTTCCAGCTGCCCCAGCCCCGGACTCCAGGAAGTGGATTCTGGACCTTTGTGAGCTGTTGGGCATCGGCGGTCGTGGAGGGAAACGTCCCGTGACCAGTTACCCATCGCACGTGCCCGTCCCCTGTCCCACGTTGTGTCCCCTCCCCCAGCCCCCGGCAGCCCCCGCTCAGCTTTCCACCCGTGTGGTTGTGCCGGTTATGAACATCCGTGTCCGTGGCGTGGGACGCGAGATCGTTTGTGCGGCTTCTCTCGTGGCAGCGGGTGGGCCAGTGTCCACCCCCCGCAGCATGGGTCCGGCCCCTTCCATTGTAGGGCCGCGTCCCGTTGCCTTGTGCCGATGGCCCACACTTTGCTTTCCATTCGTCTGCTGATGGACCTTTGGTGGCTTCGACCTCGTGGCTGCCGTGGACGCGCCGCTGTGAGCCTGCGGGCACGGGCTTCTGTTTGAACACCGGCTTCCACGGGGGGACCCGCAGACTCCCCACACCGGAAGGAGCTGCTGCCTAGGTTCTTCCAGCTGCATTTTGAGCCAACAGGAGGGCGTTGATGTTTCCCTGTTTTGTGGGGGTCCCGTGTGGGGCCCTGGGCTCACTCATGTAATCCCCCCACTCCCGGGGTGGCATTGACATTGCTGCCGTTCCAGCATTAGCAGGAGCACGGGCAGCCGGCGGGCGGTGCCGTCAGGTGGACCGACTGCAGAAACCGTGACCTTACTTACAGTGCCTTCCAGAAGAGGCCCGCAGGGCTGGGCCAGGCTGGGTCAGCCCAGGGTGCACGGGCAGTGTCGGCTTCCTGGGGCCCCCGGGCTGCGTCCCGAGCCCCCACCTCTGGCCCGGGACACAGGAGCCGCTCTCTGTCCGGGACTTTTCCTTAGGGCCGCAGAGCTCCTTCAGAACGCTGCACAATTACGATTTCAATCTCCCTGGAAATGATGAGCACTTCTAAAAATAGACGCAGACGGCACAAGGCTAACATTTTTAAATAGTTCAATAATTTACTTATTCTCTGCGGGGCACAGGGAGGATCACTCGAAAATGGATGCTTTTAAAATTTCCTAGAGCCTGGTGCATGCTTTCATATTTCCAGCGGCGTACCGGGATGCATCCCGTTAGACCGAACGGTTCCCGCTTTTAGCGTATGACACACGGTCCCTTTTCTAGTCTCAGGATGGCGCCGCTGTGACCAGGATCAATTTTGGAGCATTTCGTCCCCTCAAAACAAACCCCGTGCCCGTTAGCCACGGCTCCCCATTCGCCTCCCCATCCACAGCGCTTGCAACACATGGTCCTTTCTGACTTGCTGCTGCTTTCTCTGGGCGTCGTGTGCGTGTGAGCACTGCGGCGTGGGCCCAGGCTTCGTGCCCTCGCACGGCTGAGCGGTGTTCGCTGCGCGCTGGGACGACCCTTTATGCGTCCTCTATCAGCCGGTGCACATCTGTGCTACTCTTTGCTTATTATAAACAGCGCCGCTGTGAACGCGGGCGCGGACGTGTGGTTTTTGTCGGGCTCTGACATAGCCCGGGAGTGGGATTTCATGTCCTGGGTCACGTGGTAGCTCTCTTTGACTGCTTCCTGTTCCGTTTTCCACGTGTACTTTTAAAAATAATAAACCTTTTCCGTTTTAAAGAACCGCAGCTCTGAAAACTAACACAGAGGTTGTTAACCCCCTGCAACCCTCTGGACCTGTAGCCCCCTTTATCCCCAGCAGCCAAATCCTGCAAAACCGCACTGCCTTCCTGTGACCCGGGTGCTGGCAACCGTGTGGTGGAGACTGTGTGTTTCCATCCATACCAGAGCATCCCTTGTGTGGCGCCTTCTTAGCCACAGATCTCCCTCTGCCCCCAGCTCCCCGCCCAGGCGGCCGCTGATCTGTTCTCCATCTCTGCCATTTTGTCGTTGAGACAGTTGTGCAACGTGGAATCCCATAGCACACAACCTTTCGGGACCGGCTGTCGTCCCTGGGCGTAGCTGCAGACACTGCCGTGCATGTCCCCGTTCTCTTCTGCTGAGTGTGTGTGTTTCATGGTCCGGACGCATCAGCGCCTGTAACCGCTCAGCCCTTGCGGGAGCGTCTCAGTTGTTGCCAGTTTTTGGCTGTCGTGAATAAAGCTGCCGCAAATGTTGGTGTGTAGGTTTTTGGGTGAGCACACACCTTCATTTCTCTAGGGCGAATGCCCTGAGCGCAAACCCTGGGTGGTGTGATTGTGGCACAGTTGGATTGAAGAAGCCGCTGCATTTTTCCCTGAAAGCCCGCACCGTTCGCTATCCCCAGCAGCAGTCTGGTTTTCTGTTCTTTCACCAGCGTCTGGTGTTAGTTTAGCTGTTTGGGCAGGTGTGGGGTGATGCCGCGCTGCTCGGACGTTCCGTTACTGGTGATGGGGTTGAGCGTCTTTCCCGTGGCCCTCAGCCATCTGGCTCTGGTCCTTCGTGAAGCGTCTCTTTCCGTCGTCTGTTCATGCTTTAACCGAACTGTTAGTTTGGGGCGTTCTTTTCCCTATAGCCTCTAGTCCTTGGTCAGCTACACGGTTTACGAGTATTTTCTCTGGGTCTGCGGTTTGTGTTTTTCTCCTTGTAACCAACAAGAGCTCTGTCCAGTTTATCCAATTTTTCTGAGCATGGTTTGTGTTCCTGACATCCAGCCAGAGAACTGCTTGCCCTGTCCTACACCCTGAAGATTGTCCTCCTCTGAGAAAATGTTGTTTTCCCGAAAGCTTGATAGTTTCACATTTTACACTTACATCTCTGATCCATTTTGAGTACATTTCTGTATAACTAAGGTGATGGTCATCATTTTGCCTATTGATGTCCATTTGCTTGACCGCGCTCCGTGCAAAGGCTGTCCTTCCTCCGCTGAATTGCTGCTAGACCTTTGTCCAGAATCTGCTGGGCTGTTTGTGGGCCTGTAGCTGGGCTCTCCGTTGAGGTCCGCTGATCCGCTTGCCCGTCCCTCCACAAGAGCCACACAGTGCAGTCAGTGTCACTGCATAGTAAGTCTTGAAATTAGGACAGACGGACTCCTCTCACTTTATTCCTTTCCGAGTTTATTGTACTCATTTTTGTTCCTTTGCCATTCCGTATGTTTTAGAATAATACTGCCTATATCTGCAAAAAGCTTGCCGAGTTTTCGTGTGGAATTGCATTCTACCTGTTTGTTGATTTGGGAAGTGTGACGTCTTGACTGCGTTGAGTTGTCCGGACCATGAATGTGGGATGTCTCTTCTTCAGATCTCTCTGATGTCTTTCCCCGGTGTTGTGTAGATTTCAGCAGACAAGGATTGTACAGGTTTGCTTAGATTTACACCTCAGGGTTTCATTAGTTTTGAGCAATTATAGGTGGTGTTGTATTTTAAATTTTGGTGTCCATGACTGGCATATGGGAATACAGTTGACATTTATATTTGACCTTGTATCTTGGGACTTCATTCAACTCCCTTATTCTTCTAAGAGGTTTTTCTTCATAGGTTTCCGGGGATTTTCTACAATCGTGTCATCTGAAAATACGGACAGTTTTGTTTCTTTCTTCCCACTCTGTTTGCTTTTTATTTCTTTTCCTTGTATTATTGCATTTGATAGAACATCTACCACTAAGTTTAATGAGTGATGAGCACAGACTTCTTTGCTTTTGTAGATAGCACTTTATCAAATTAAGAAGGTTCTCCTCCTCCTGTTTTGGGGAGAGTCTTTGTCATAGATGGTTGTTGGATTTTGCATATGCTTATTCTATGTTGATTGATATGATTGTGTGGTTTTCTTTAGCCTATTGAAATAGTGTATTATATAGATTTTTTTTTAAGGAGGTATTTATTTATTTTGGAATGAGTGAGCAAGAGAAAGAGAGAGTGTGTGTGTTTGTGTGTGTATGAGTTGGGGGAGGGATGAAAAGAGAGAATATTCAAGCAGATTCCCTGCTGAGCAGGGAGCCCAATGCAGGGTTGTTCTCAGGACCCTGAGATCATGACCTGAGCCAAAATCAAGAGTTGGATGTTCAACCGACAGCCATCCAGGCATCCCATAGAGTGATTCTTCAAAAAAAAAAAATATTGAACTGCCTTTGCATTGATCCAACCTTGCATTCCTGGAATAAACCCCAAGTGGTCATGGTATATAATTCTCTTCCTATTTTGCTAAATTCTATTTGATAAAATTTTAATATTTTTATACCTATTTCTGCATTTTTTGTGGGTCATTTGTGTATTTTAAGAATTCCACTGGGATTTCCCTGTAATTGTTTTTGACCTTTCCATGGCTTTCTAAGTGATTGCTCTAAGCATTATATTCAGTATATAGAATTTTACCACCATCGACTGGGATACCAGTTGAGTGAAATATACAAACCTTACTTCCTTTTATGTCTTTTTACCTTCCCCCACTTATGACATAATTGTCTTAAATATTTCCTCTACATGCATTTAGAACCAAATCTGAGTGCCCTGTAATTTTTGCTTCAACTGTTAACCATAATTTACAAAATTTGAGAGAAGGAGAGCCTGTTGTATTTATTCATATTCTTGCTTCCCATGTTCTTTTTTTCTTCCCAGTGTTCTAAGATTTCTTCTTTTATTGTTTCCTTTCTGTTTAAAGAGCTTTCTTTAGCCTTTTTTTCAGGGGGCGGGGTAGATCTACTAATGGCAAATTCTCTTGGTTTCCTTTCGTCCAAGAATATCTTGATTTTTTTTTTTTTGTTTATTCTTACAAGATATTTTTGCTGGATATAGAATTCTAGACTAACAGTTCTTTTTTTTCATTACTCCAAATACATTACATGTGGTCTCCATAGTTTCCGATGAGAAATAACACGATTACTCCAGTTAATTCCCCACTGTTCAAAAGGTATTATTTTTTTCTGCCTACTTTCAAGAGTTTTCTTTGTTATTAGTTTTCAGGAGTTTAATTATCTTGGTGCCTCTTGGTGTGACTTTCCTTGGACTTACTCTGTTTGGGACTTGTTAAACTTTCTTGAATCTGTAGGCTTATGTCTTTTGCCAAATTTGGGATGTTTTCAAATATTACGTTTTGGAGTACTTTTTCAGACATTCCCCCACCCTTCTCTTTTTCTGGGACTCTGATGAGGTTATAGGTGTGCTGGTCCCTGAGGCTCTGTTTGTTTTTATTTCTTAGTCTGTTTTCTCCCTTGTGCAATTCAGGTAACATCTGTTGGTCTGTCTTCCAGTTCCTGGGTTATTTCTGTCCCCTCCCTGCTGTTGAGTCATTCCACTGAGGTGCTTTTTGAGTTACCACATTTTTCATGCCTAACATTTCTACTTGGTTCTTACTTATCTCCACTTTTTGCTGAGACTTGATGTTGTTTTGTTTTTTTTTTTTTAATGAAACTTTGTTTTTCATATGTTTCCAGCATGTCCATAATTGGCTTTTCATTAAAAAGAGATTTTACTTATTTTTTTGAGAGAGAGAGAGAGAGAGAGGGAGAGAGTGAGCATGTGCCAGCAGGAGCGGAGGGGGAGAGGCAAAAGGAGAAGCAGACTCCCTGCTGAGCAGGGAGCCCAATGCAGGACTCTCTCCCAGGACCCCGGGATCATGACCCGAGCCGAAGGCAGACGTTATCTGACTGAGCCGCTCAGATGTCTCCATGATTGCTTATTGAAGCTTTCTTATTGTGACTGCTTCAAACTCTTCATTGGGTAATTGTAACATCTCTGTCACCTCAGTGTCAGCAGCCATTGGATGTCCTTGTCCCGTTTGAGATCTTCCTGGTTCTTGGGGTGATGAATGATTTTCAGTGGAAGTGTGCACGTTTCCTTTGATGACGTGCGACTGTGAGTCTTCGTAAGCCTCCACTTCAGCTGGCATTCTCTGCCACGGCTCTCCTGGGGAAGGAGGGGTGCTCCCCTGCCACTGCCAGGTGGACACAGGTCTGGTTCCCCAGGGAGCCTCTGTAGTTACTTCAGTGGGAAGGCTCCTTGTTGCCAGTGGGGTTGGGGGCTCCTCGTCTCTATGCAGTCCCCACCAGTACCATGGTGGGGTGGCCTCATTTCTGTTGGTGATGAAGAAAGTCCTGACGTTCTGTGAGCTCTTTCCTGACACCAGTGCAATGGGCTGGGGGAGGGGTGCCTTGTTCCTGCCCCGTGAGTGTGGAAACCCAGGCTCCCTGCACTGTCTGCACCCTACAGTCAAATGTGAGGAGGGTTTGTTACCATGTGGTGGGGAAGAAAGTCCCAGCTCCTTTTTTTGGCTTCTTGGACACCACCTCAGTGGGGGCTTGGGGGTGCCTGTTACAGCCACACAAGTTGCAAGTCTGGGCTCCCCCCAGCCTTTACTGCTGTGGGTCCAGGTGGGCACCAGTTTTCCTGGGGTGCCTGTTGAGTGGTCATCGTCTAAACCCATTGTCTCATTACGTTGCCACTCTCCTGGTCCCTTTGCTAGAAGAGTCACTTGTGGTGGCGTTCCGTCCACTTCTCCTGGCGTGTGTGGGTTTGCAGCTCTCCAGCTCCACGTCTGGCATGGATGAGGCAAAACCCCACCCCAGAGACCAATACCTTGCCAGGCTTCCTCCTTCTCTTACCCTTTCAGAGTCTCATGTTTGTTTTCTCTACAATATCCCGGTGTTTTAATTGCACTTTGTGAGAGGAATTGGGAGAAGCACGTCCACACTACCTTTCTGGAAGCAGAAGTACAGCCCTTGGTTTTTGGCTCAGAGATATCAGGATGCACTTGGCATTTTAACATTCTGCCTCTTGATGGCTTCTGTCTGACTGCCTCCTGGTCTTCCTGTCTCACCCAGCTCTGGAAGCCCCTCCAGTCTCTGCACCTCAGCCTGCTGGAGCACACACGGCTCCTGGTCTAAGAAGGTTTTCTGCAAGGTCCGGTCTGCCGACACCTCTGGTGAGTTCGAGCATTTCCTCCTTGTCCTTTTCTCCTGCTAGCCAGTCACCCCTTCATGGTGTGGTCCGCCTCTCACCCCTCTGCACAAGGGCTGGAGGATGGTCAGTTCTCTGTGGTCGGGCCCCGGGTTTTTTGTTAGGATGGGGAGAGGGTGGATGGGATTGCCCTCAAGGCGGGGGAAACAAAGCTGTCCCTGATCACCAGCTGATGTGACCTCAAGGGGACTTAACAGGACCGTAGCTCGAGGCCCCAGCCCTGCCTTTTCCTGTTGCCATGCTCGTGCTAGAGCCAGCCAGTGTGGCTAAGGGTCGATGGTGGGTCAGGGGCTGCTCTGAATGTCCCTACCCCATTTTTGCATGGACCGGGGGGACACCTTTTTGTGCCTGGGGGCAGGGAACGATGGAATTTCTGCAGTTGAGGCATGCCATTAGCTCACTGTCTAGTGCCCAGCGCCTTGACTGAGCAGCTACTGTACGCTCTGCCACATTGTCTCATGTGCACCCTGTGGTTAAAGACAGGCATTTGCTGAGTGCTGCCTGCTTGCAGATCTTACTTTGATCCACTGCACAAAGATAGCGAGTTCATCGCCGCTCTTGGGAGGAGGTGGGTACTTGGCAGGTACACACCTTGCTCACAGGTGTGTGGGCACAGAGTGGCTGAAGCTAGCCCATGCTAAGCACACACGGGGTCCTCTGCCTGACCCCGCAGCTGGGGCCCATCAGGGAAGGTGTGCGAGGTCCAAAGCCTTCTGGGCAGCATTTCTCCAGCCTGGATTTTAGAGTCCCCACCCCTGTGATGGTGGTCACTGCCACACAAGGGGAAGGAAGGAGGAAAAAGCTGGTCTGGGTCTCTCATGAAGGCTAGAGGTGAATCCCCAGAGGTAGTTGGCCACGTCCAGGATACAGGGCAACTGGTCACAGAGAGACTGGCCCAAAAAGAGCATCCCAGGGCCTCTTGGCCGGGGGCAGGGTGGATGGAGGCCCTGGTGGATGTGGATGGAGGGGGCTTTCCCTCCCTGGGATGCTGTGGGCCAGGCAGTACTGTGCCCCAGGCTGGTGCCTGAGTGGGGACAGAGTCATCAGTCAGGCCAAGGTTCCTCGGGTCAACTTTTCTTCCCTTTCAGCTGCCTGTCCCGCGTCCCTGCGTGCCCCGGTTCTGCCTTACCGGGAAGCCACAGAGGGATCCCTGCTCCTCCGTGTCCTCCCGATGTCATATGGGGTAGAGGGGGTCTCTGGCGCTTCTGGTGGTCGTCGTGGGTGATGATGCGGGACGGTGGACGGGCCTTGCTAGTGATGCTCGGTGCTCCAGAGTTCACTCCAGGATCAGGGGCCTGGGCTTGGGGTCTGAGTCGGGGCTCAGCAAACCCTGGTTCCCACACCCAATCCTGCCCACTGTCTGCTTTTGTCCATGTGGTTTTTTTTATGGTGTTAAATTACCCACGACGTAAGCTGGACCACTTAGCGGTGTTTAAATGCACCGCTCAGGGGCATTAAGTGGATTCAGACTTGGTGCAGTCGTCCTCACTGTGAGTCTCCAGAACTTTCCATCTTCCCAAACAGAAATTCTGTCCCCATGAGACACTAGGCGGCCCCCCCCACCGCTGGCCCCAGGACCCCTCATCCACTCTTTGTCCCTGTGGATCTGGAGATTCTAGGGAGCTCGTGTGAGTGTGGAACCCTGCAGTATTTGTGCCTTTGTTCTGCCTTATTTCACTCAGCATCACTTCCCCCAAATCTGTCCACGCTGGGGCAGGTGTCAGCGTGTCCCTCCATGTTTGGGACAAGGGATAGTCCGGTGTGTGGATGGACCATGTCTTGCCTGTCTGCTCATCTGTCTGTCTGTGGATGGTCGGGTCGCTTTCTCCCACCTTTGTGCTGTTGTGAAGAATGCTGCTAGTGGAGCGGATGTCCAGATACCTGCCCAGGTCCCTGCTTTCCGTTCTTCGGAGATGTGCCGGTAAGTGGGCCTGAGGGTCACGTGTGTACTCAGCCTCGCTTTAGAGGCTCGCCGACTGCTGTCCAGGGCAGCCGCCCCATTTTACCTTCCCAGGAGCCATGCACGAGGGTCCTGATTTCTCCACATCCTCTCCACTGTGGTTTATTTGTTTGTTTGTCATTTTGCTCCTAGCGGTCCTCATGGGTGCAAAGTGGTATCTCACGTGGTTTAGATTTGCGTTTCCCTGATGACCAGGGATGCTGGCGTCCCTTCATGGGCATCGTCTCCATCCCTGTATTTTCTTCAGAGAAATACTCATTCCAGTCCTTTGTCCATTTTGCAGGGGGTTTGTTTGATTTCTGTTATTACGTTACAGGAGGTCTTTATGTACTAGGCGTACTAATCCCTTACAGGAGGTCTTTATGTACTAGGCGTACTAATCCCTTGCCAGACATGATTTACACATCATTTCCCCCAGTCATCAGGTTGCCTTTTGTAAATAAAGTTTATTGTCACACAGCCACATCTGGTCCTTTACAAGTCATCCTGGGCTGTTCCTACGCCCCAGCAGCATCCTGGGTGTGACAGACCGTGTAGTTTGCAGAGCTGAAAATATATCCTAGCTGGGTCTTTACAGAAACCCTTGCCAGCCCCACTCTACGTGATCTGGGCTTTGCGATGCTGATGGGAGGCTGTGACCACCTCATTCTCCACAGATCCCAGGAACATGCCCAGCGTGGTGATGTCCGGTGGCCTCCTGGTCTGAAGCCCACAGATTCGTGGTTAAGTGATGTTGGCTTGCTTTCATCAGTGTCGGGCACTGATCCTGGATGGGGGCCTCCTTCCTCCTGGGGTGCCGGGTAGGGGGGCATTTAGGCTCAGTGTCCACTGACATGGGAAGAGCCAGGCTCGTGATGTGCAGCTGGGTTGGCAGTAAAGCAGTGCTGGTTCCAGGCTGGTCCGCAGGGTCACTGGCTTTTCACGAGACTCTTGGTCCCCAAAGGGTCAGGGAGTGCAGGGGCCATGGTGCCCTGTGCCGAGTAGAGCAGTGCTTCCTGACGGGGGAAGGACAGGCAAATGTGCTGGACCCTGCGGCCCCCTACCCATCTCTGGGCACCATGGATTCAGTCTAAGAAATTTCAGGAATAGCTTTATTGAGATGTCATTCACACCACCCTATGGTTCCCCTGTGCACGGAGGGTTCCCTTCAGTTCTTTTGGAACTCATCCCATGAGTCCTCCTGCATATTCCAGCCAAGAACTGGCGGCTCCAGCATATCTCAGCAGTGCCGGCCCCTCGTGCCCAGTCTGCAAGTCTGCTGCATTCACTGCAACCCCTGCCGAGAGCACCTGGGCTGCACGCGTGCCCCTCCCCAGGGATGGAGATGACAGGCAGATCAGTGTCTCCAGAAAGGCCCACGTCATCCTGGGAAATGGGTTGCGTCACTTCACTCTGACTGCAGAGCCTGACCTGATGACCAAGAAATCTTGGGCATCTTGCAGATTCTAAAACTGCGTCCATAAGATGCCAGTCCATTAGGCGTCTGTCTTCTTAGCTGGCCTCCCAGATGATTCTGCGGCAGGCCTTACTGGCAGAACTCTGCCCTAACCCTTAGGCTTTCTCTAAGACTGAAGGGGCAACAGAACATCTTTACAGTTACATGTGGGCCTTACCCCTGAGCTTCCTGGTAGCCAGGGTGAAAAGGGAAAGGTGGGATAAAGGTCAGTTGTCTGATAGTATTTCGTCTGGAGAGCAGACTTTTCTTGGCACTGTAAGGGATGTTTTTCAACATGAAGTGGAGTTTTCAGTTAACGGGTTTTGCAAAACAAAAACAAAAACCATGTGGTTTTCAGATACCGTCTGACCTTAGCGCAAGCTGAGGACCAACAGAAGTGGCTTTGGGTGATCACCGAGCTGGAGTGGCTCAGGTGTGTTGCCTTCTTGTATTTTGAAGTGATTCAGAATCGTCGGCATGGGTTACTTTGGGCAGGCATGGAGCTTTCCCCAGAAGAAGACTGCAGAGGAAGAAGAGGGAGAGTCAGCTGAGCACATCTGGTGGGACTCCATTTCCATGAAACACCCTGGCAGACAGGTCCCTGGAGGGGAAAGCCAGGGAGTCCCGGCGAGGCCACCTGGCCTTTGAAGTCTTGAACTGTTACTATGAGCAGGGTCGGGAAGCTTCTAGGGCTTTGGTGACCCCGAGGATTGAGGGGCAGCCTGCCAGCCGGCTCCCAGGGTCAGAGGTCGCAGGATCCCGGGGCAGGGAAGGACAGGGCACCAGCCCTGTCTCTATTCGCTGAGATCTTTGACCTGCAACCCTGGGGCTGCAGAGCGAGTTCTCTGGAGCCTGGAGGGCCTGGGTGTGGGGGTGGAATGTGGTTTCTCTGGAAGCCACGCCCAGTGGGCTGCGGTAACTGGGTGGACTGAGCTCGGAGCCGGTCCCCTCGGTGCGGGGCTGGACTCACGGAGCGCAGGGACACAGCCCGCCGGTGGGAAATACGTCAGGTGAGGCCGGATGCAAATGAAGTTCCCTTCGCACGACCACTCACGCCTACACATCTCTTTGGAACAAGAAGAACCAGGCGGCCAAACCAGGGATTGTCTCACGGGGGTGACCCTGGGCCTTAAGCACAGATGACCCAGGCACATTGCCAGAACAGCCCCGGGGTCCCCCTCAGACAGCAGAGGCTTGCCGTCGGAAGGGCCCATGGACGTTACCGAAGCGGGCCGTTTTCACACGTGGGGGTCACAGACTTCTTTGAGAATCCGCTGAGTCTTGGTGTGGGTGCGGGTCTCCACAGCGGGCAATCTCTGGCTGGTTCCTGCCCCTCCGTGGTTCCCCCCTGGAGCCCACACACGGGATCTGATGCTGGGCGGGGTGCCCCCCAGGCTGTGTCCCCGAGCAGCTGCAGGCAGGGGTCGTGTTGGGGGCCCCACGTGAGAGCCTCGCGTCCAGGGCACTTGCTGTCTGGGGTCTCGGGGACACACCCAGCGGAGAGGGTGTCGGGTGAGCTGCTGCGGGGCTTCGTAGCCCTGCGAGGAGGTCGGGGATTGCAGGGATCCGTGTCCAGGGCTTAGAGACCGCATCTGTGTGTGTGCACGTGTGTGCACGTGTGTGCGCGGCGCCACATCCTGTGGTCCTGTGAACACGCTCTCCATGACGGGGGCTCCGTGACCCAGGAAAGGCCGGGCATGCTGGAGGGCCACGCGACACATGAGGCCTGACCCGCGCGACGTCTGGCTGGGGCCCCGAGCCACGGCACCCCCCACCCCCAGGGTCATTCCAGCGTCTGAGTCAGCGTGGATGGCTGTGCTGTTCTGGGGGCTGAAGGGAGGCGTGGTCCTGATTGGGCAGGCTGGGGGCGCCCCCTCCCTGCACCGCCGTGTGGCTTCTGGATTAGGACAGTCCCTTGGCGGCCCCCCAGCCCCGTGCTCCATGCACTTTACCCACGCCCTGCGGAGTGCGCCCTCGTGCCCCGGGGATGGGCGGGGCCTCCAGTGTCCAGGCTCCCCCTGGGGCCTCCGGTTCCTGACAGGCTTCCCCCGGGTCCCGGGTGAGGGGCCGACACTTGGCCCCTGCCGCCGAGCTCTCCGTGAAGCTCCGTGCATTTCATTTGCAGGACAGGCCGTGACCCGTGTTGACTTCCTCCTGGATGCGGGGATGCGCGTCCTTCCTGTGGGGCCGTTGCTGACCGTCCCTCTCGCTTCCTAAAATGTCTTGTCCTGGGGAGATAACACATTCGGCCTCCCGACTGCGTTACGAGATTTCTTTTCCTTAATCCCCCTGGCCCGTGATGCGCCTAAATGTGGTAGAGTCTTGTCTGAGCCCTAAGGGTGTGCGTGTGCATGCATGCGTGTGCACGCTGGGGGTCTGGCTGTTGCGCGACTGTGTCTGGACTCGCGTCTGGGGTTCCTGCCGGCGTCTCACTGGCCGTCCACCAGATGCCGTTTGGCCCCTCGGCTTCGCCACTCACTGTCCCGAGAGCTCCTTCACGGGGGGCGGTGGTGTCTGGAGCTCAGGCCGGGCTCCGGCGCCTGCTCCACGGGGTGGGGGAGGGGTGCTTGTGTGCAGACCCTGCTCAGACAGCTGGCCGCACCCTGGAATTCCAAACGCGGCCCCAGAGGCATAGGTTTATGGGGCGGGGGTCCCACTCCCGTCCGTGGGCTTGACCTCGTCCCGGGCCAGCTCCGTGTCCTCCCTGCTCTCACCTCTGCTGGGGCTCCCGCCTTCCCCGACCGCCGCCCCTGCCCTGGCACGTCCCTCCGCCCGGCCGCGCCCGCCTGGAGTCCTGACCCCTCCAGGGGCCTTCCCGGCTGTATTTGCTTTCAGTGCTCGTCTTGGGGTAAAACACGGCGCTATTGGGACAGTGGGATCTGCACGACAGCTTTCTTTAGTTGGATTTCAGACTTCTTACGGCCTTCAGAAGTTTTTCCGGGGAGCCTGCGGACCGCCAAAGCCAGCCTTCCCCGGGCTCCAAGTTCGTCCGTCTCTGGTTTGTTCATGGAATTAACTGAAATTCAGGGAAGGGAAACTCAGAGCCTACAGGAGGGGGTAGAGAATTCCTGACTCCTTGTCGAGATGAGCAGTGCCCACCCTGTACGCCCTCTCAGGGCCGGCCTCCCGGAAAGGCCAGCTTAGGGCTGACTTCTGGGGAAACGCCACCTTGAGGTCACAGCGGTCAGATTTGCTGTCGGACTTGCAGGCCGAGGACGAGCAGACCTGGCTGGGGACGAATCAGGCTCACAGGGCCCAGCGCAGTGGGGTCCGGGCCCCTGGGACGGTCCTTTTCTGCAGTGTTGGGTTTGGTGGAATCCACACTAGCTTCCCTCCCTCCCTCCTCCCACTTGTCCCAGCGAGGTCTCTGTCCTATTACGAACGTACCACCTGTCCCGCTCGCGGCCTCGTCTTCGGGAAGCAGGGGCAGGGGAGCCGTGAGATGCCGCCGGGTCCCCACAGCGGTGCACCTGCCAGGACGGCGGTTGGCCTGCGGGTCGGAGGCGTGGGCCGGGCTAGGAGGCCCGGCTGTGGCCCCACTTTCTCTGCATGTCTGTGCGCCCGTCCTCTCCCGTGTCTTCGGCTCCCGCCCGTGTGGCCCCTCCACCGGCGCGCGTCCGTTCGCCTTCCGTGCGAATCCTCCCTGGGAGGAGGGGGCGGGTCAGCTCACGGAATGGATTCAGGGTCCCGTGGAACGGGAGGCGGGAGAATCCGGCCGGCGCCCCGCGGCGATGTCGCTCAGGCCCCCCGGTGTTTCCCGGGAGCGCACCTGTCTGTCGCTCAGATGGGCTCGGAGACGGGGAGCCGCGTCTAAACGCACCCGCGGGGAGTTCAGGAAAGCACGGAAGCCTTGGCGTGGACGGTCCCTCCGCACCTCCCCCCTATGCAGGAGCAAACATGGGCCACACGGGGCCTGTGCTGATTTGGGGAGCCCCCAGGTCGTCGTCCCTCTTCTGTTCATGAAGCCATCACATGAGGGGACAGGGAGAGCCCAGCACAGGCCAGGTCGGGTCACAGGGACAGAAGTCAGATGTGGGTCCCCCAGGATGGGGCCCCGGGGCTGGTGAGACCCTCATGCTGACCGGAGTCCCTCTCCCTGCCACAGTCCAAGGGCAGCCCTGCTGGGCCTCTCGTCTCCCGCTCTGGACGCCCCTGCAGACACTGCCGCTCCCCAGTCCCCGCCCAGCTAACAGATGGCTGTTCCCCGTCCAGAATTCCAGACGCATGCAAGGGTGACCCAGCAGGTCGGGGGAGCCAGCGCCGGCAGACCTGCCCCTCCAGAACGTTCCTCCTGCTGGGATGTAGAGATAATCCTGGGGTTCCCCACCCCGATTTCAGAACCTTGGACATCGGATGTGGGCCTCCGGACGTGTATTCCAGCGAGCAGTTGTGAGAGGAGCTGGCGGGAGACTTCTGTTCGAGGGGTGCAGGCCAGGCTCTCACCAGTGGGATGGTCGCCCGGGGGGGCCGGTGGTGCTCTAGGGACGCTGTGGCTGAGCTCTCCCGCCTGCCTCTCGCAGGACTGTGCAGCCTTTGCTGTGTCCCGGGGGCAGCAGAGGCTGGAAGCTGGCGGCCCCGGCAGGAGCACAGGCTGTGGCCGGCATGTCCCCTGTTGGGGCCAGGGAGGCTGGCCTGGAGCTGCCTGGGTCAGCATCCTCTGACCGAGGGGCCGTGACTGCAGATTCCAGACGGCCCCGAGCTGGCGAGCAGGACGGCTGTGGTCCAGGCTGGCGTGGGGGAGAGAAGGCGGGGGCCCGGCAGGCTGGGCAGCATCTGCGAGAAGCAGGATGCTTCTGGCCACACTCGGCACAGACTCCGGGTTCCCAGTGGGCCGGTGGCCTCTGGAGCGGGATCACGAGAGCCCTGGGACCCAGGGTCTTCCCTCCTCTGGCTTCTTCCTTCTGCACCTCCCCGGGGCTCCCTTCTTGGGAAAGGGGAGCAGAGTGGGGTGCAGACGTCAGGCTGACTTCACTAAGGCTGGTGGTCTCCTACCTGCCCTCAGCTCTGTGCTCAGAGGGACAGGGTCCCACACCCCCAGCCCGGGGTCCAGACGCTCCTTCCTCTGCCCGGCAGCTTCCCGCAGACGGGCCAGTGCGGCGGGGGTGGCTCTGGGGCGTGTGCCTCCGGCCCCCTCCTCAGGACCCTGGGTTGCGTGACTCTGCAGGCCGTGTGGACGGACAAAGAGCTATTTGTGGGGCATGAGGCTTGTCCCCGGCCTCTCCTCTGTGAGTCTGAGCTGGCTCACAGGGGAGCCGTCTTGAAAGGAGACAGAGGCTCAGGTGAGCCCGAGTCCTGCTGTCCCCCAGCGGCGCAGGGCTGGCCGGCCCGGGACAGATGCCCTGGGGGATCGTGCGAAGAGCCCCTGCCCGAGCCGTCCCGCTGCACCTACTTCGGCCATGGGGTGGGCGTGTTGGGAGACCTCTGTGCCTCGTCACCCGGCGTTTGTCTGTGGGGACTCGGTCCCTCGCCGCACAGCCTCGCCTCACAGATGTCGGGACACCCAGGCGGGATACGTGCCGGGTTCGGTTACCTGCCGCGGGTCTTCCTCCTGCAGGAGCCGCCCCGTCCAGGAGAAGCCTCCTGCGCTTGGCCCTGGTCCTGCGGTCCCCATGGCAGCGGCCGTTCCTGGGATGGTCTCTCTGCTGTTTGTTGGCATCTACATTTTTGATAGTTATCAAAAAGCAGCTTACAGGGGCACCTGGGGGGCTCAGTGGGTTAAGGCTCTGCCTTCAGCTCAGGTCATGATCTCAGGGTCCTGGGATGAGCCCTGCATCAGTCTCTCTGCTCAGCAGGGAGCCTGCTTCCTCTCTCTTTCTCTCTGCCTGCCTCTCAGCCTACTTGTGATCTCTTGTCTGTCAAATAAATAAATAAAATCTTTATTAAAAAAAAAAAAAGCAGCTTTCATTCTTATAAGTAACCCAGCCCTGTCTCCCCACCTTTGACATGAAGTCTGCTCCCTAGGATTACAGCTGTGGATGGACAGGACACTTAGATTCAGGGTCCCTGAGACCGTGCTTAGGGTCCCCGATTCTCTAGAGGGAGGCACGGACCTCCGTGAAGCTGTCGTAGTTCTCATGGTGGAAGGATCCAGGTAAACACCAGCAGGGGTACACGGCTGTCCCGGAGAGGACGGGGCAGTCGGCCGCTCTGTAGGACAGGGACAGTGTCTTAGGCACGATCCCACAGGCACACTCCGTGGGATTTGTCCACAGGAGCTGAGAACTTACGTCCACGTGAAACCTGCACGTGGGCGTTCACAGGCACTGTCTTCATAGTTGTCCAAGCGTGGAGGGGGCCGCGACGTCCTTCAGCAGGTGGGTGGGTAAGCTGGCGGACACGCACGCAGGGGGCCAGAGCTCGGCACTAAATCAGAAGGAGCCACGAGGCCATGAAGAGTGACGGAGGAAACGTGGCCGAGCCCTACTCCGGGAGAGACGCCAACCCAGAAAGGCCACACTCTGTGTGACTTCACCTCCGTGATGTTCCGGGAAAGGCAGGCGGTGGTTGCCAGGGTCGGAGGGGGGCCGAGAAGAACAAGGCAGGGGCCCGACCCCGTGTGACACCGTGGTGGTGGACATGTGTCATCATGCGTCGGTCCGAACCCGCAGGATGCACCCCCCCGAGAGTGATCCCTGATGTCCGCTGTGACTGGGTGGCGATGACGTGTCATGTAGGCTCACCAGATGTCAACAGATGGCCCCTTCCGGTGGGGGCGCTGGGAGTGGGGGGGCTGTGCACACGGGGTGGGGGACGCCAGCCATCCCGTGCCGTCCCCTTGATTTTACTGTGAATCTAAAACTGCTTAGAAAAAATCGTCTTAAAAAACACAAACCGGCCCCCAAGAAGGCAGAGCCGTGCCTGCCTTTAGGAAGAATGATGTGTGTCGACGTGAAATGCCAGCCTCCGCCAGTGGCTTTTCCACCTGGCGCTCTGCTGCCTTCTCGTGTCCATAATGTCGGTGACACTGTCCCCGACCATGCCAGTCCCGGCCGCCCGCGGCCACGGGGTCTGCTCGTCCTGGGCAGGGCACGGCTGTCTCCACCAGGCACAGGTGACATCGGTCTTCCCTTCCAGAGCCTCCGGTGACCAACTTGCTTCACAGGTCGGTGGGCTGGCACTCAGGACAGGGGGCTGAGGGTCACTTCTGTCCTCTCCTGCTGAGGCTGCCTTCTGCAGGTGGCTGTGTGGAGATGGAATTTTCTAGAAGAGGCCTTGCAGCCGGGTCATCTCTTGCTGCCTGTGTCTCCCCCTGACCATGAAGTGCCTCCCCTAGGGCATGGCTGAGGAGGGACCTGGCCATGACCCGCTGCGCCCCGTGGGGGGACGTCCACAGGCCCGCTGCTGTCTGTCCTCGTGGTCCGGTCGCGTCTGGGGGTCTGGCCTCCGGGCTCTGCCCCGGTGTGGGGAGCTCCTTTTGCTCAGTGACCCCGAGCCACTGCCGAGTCTTGTGATTTCTGACACGTGGGTTTCTGACCTCTGATTTCTGACTTCTATGGTGGGGTTTGCATTCCAACCGGAAACACGGGGCGCGGACGTCATCTGGTTTAACCGTCCTGACACCGCAAAGGGAAAACCAAAAACCCGCGTGACGGGCGAAGGGGCTAAGGTTCAGAGAGGTCTAGGACCTTCTCAAAGCCACACAGCGAGTGGCAGTGCCCTGAGGGTCAGGAACACGCCTGCTTCCGGGATGGACACGCGTACGGAGCTGGAGTTTACGGAGCTTCGTCTCTCTTTACGGCTGCATTTTTGGGGGAAGATGTTGTTTATGTATTTAGAGCATGTGCAGGCAGGGGGAGGGGCATAGGGACGGAGAATCGCAGGCAGACTCCATGCTGAGCGCAGAGCTCGGTCCCATGACCCCGAGATCATGACCTGAGCCGAATTCAAGAGCCCGGCACGTAACCGACTGCACCCCCAGGCGCCCCGTCGCCCATCCTGTCTTAGGTCTGACGCCGGGGTCTGACCCGTCCCCGCGTGGAGGTTCCCACCCGGCAAAGAACGCATCTGGTTACTTACGGCGTTGGAATCGGTATTTCTGGATTAGAGCGGCACAGGAACTTGGCTTTCTTAAAGCTCGAGGATTTGATTTGCTCCCGTTTCTCTGTTTAAGAACCTCGTTGGCCTTATGGGCCCCGAAGCCTGAGCCCTTGAGACTCGTGGGATCTCACAGACTCGAATCCTCACATTCTCGCCCAAACCCCGTTTCAAATGGGTGAGCAATTCTTACCAACCTAATTACGCCGGAAACAGGGGCCATCTGAGGTTCTCTGGAACATTCTGGAAATGTCTTCAACCTTCTCAGAACGACCTCCTGCCTCCCGTGGGAGATCTTCCCGCCCTCTTGCTGTTGCCTCGCACCATTGGTGGGAAAACACAGCGACTCTGTCAGGCGCTCCTCAGTTCCGAGCGGAGACGGGTGCAGCGCGTGAAACGGAGCCTTCTTTCCGGGTTTCACGGACGAAGCTGGGGGTGCCTCTGGCCCTTTTCTTCACGCCTCTCCTTGGGCTTAAGCCTTCTGGGGGTCACAGAACATTGGCCTGTGAAGGCCGCAGACCGGCTGCCTGCGGTCAGGATGGGGCTTCTCCTGGGTTCCCGCCTCCACGGGGTCCCCTCGGTCAGCGGCTTCCCAGGAGCCCGGATTGTCCTGCCGCTTTGAACCTGCGCTCAGAGTGGGTGACGGACTTGGAAGCTCGGCTCCTTCGTGGCCCGGTTCGATTCTGGTTTATCGGTTTTCCTGAGGCCTTTAAGTCGTGCCCGTGTCGGCCCTGAAGATACGGGCTGTGCTGTGAGATCCGTCAGGTGCGGGAGGGTGACTGCTTTTTTAAAAAAGATTTTATTTATTTATTTGACAGACAGAAATCACAAGTAGGCAGAGGCTTTAACCCACTGAGCCACCCAGGCACCCCGGGAGGCTGACGTCTTGAGGCCTCACTGCCCCTGGGATCCTGCGTTCTGCCTTGAAATCACCTGTGTCCCATGGTGGTCTGATGAGCTCCTGGTTTTCCCCTGTAAATAAAACTCAAGTTTAAACAGGTCGGGTGATTTAAGAAGGGCAGCAGGGTGCGTAACCTCGAAGTAGGAGGTATGTTTGGTTAAGGCGGATTGTGGATGGCTGGAGGTGGAGGGTGGGGCCAGAGCAGAGGGGGCTTGCTGCCCGCCCCCTGCACCCCTGCAGGGCCCCGCGTCTGCCCTCCCTAGCCCCCCAGTGTGGAGGCCGTGTGGACTCAACAGGTATCTGCTGCTTCGCCGGGCCCGAGGTTCAGCACCTGAAGCACCCCCCCGCGCCCCCCCGCAATGCAGTCTTGATGACCCTCTGGAAAAAAGCTTTTCCCCCGAGCCGTCTGGACGCCTGCCTGTTGCCTTTCATCCGGCCGTGCGGTTGGCGGCGGCGCGCTCGGCGTTGGCGAGGCCTGCGGTTCCTTTGCTGGAAGGGGGCATGAGCCGCGCTCCCGGCCAGCGCTGCTGTCGGGGGCCGAGGTGGGGCCCCCAGAATTCATGCGTCGGCCTCCCTCGGGCCGCAGAACGTGACCGAGTTCGGAGCTGGGGCCTTTACAGAGGTGACTCAGGTAAACTGAGGGCCCTGGGTGGGCCCAGCCCAGCGTGATTGGGGTCCGTATAAAAGGGGACGCTTGGAGGCAGACCGGCCGCGGGAGGAAGGCCGTGAAGATGAGGATGGTCGTCTACAAGGCCAGGAGAGAGGCCGGATAGGCCCGCCGGGGAACCTGCCCCGTGAGCGCGTCCGTCGGGGACTTCCGGCTCCCGAAGCCCCGAGCTGGTCAGAACGTGTGGTCCCCTCTTCGAGGAAGCACGTTCCTCCTGCAAACGAACCAGGCAGCACGGGGCGGGAAGAGGCGGAGGCCTGCGGACAGGGGCTCCGAGCCCTGGGGTCGGCTCCCATGCTGTCTCCGGGAGCGCCGGTCTCTCCGGGAGGCTGGACGGCGTCGGCGAGAGGAAGGGCTTTATCCCCCCATTTCCCCCCAGGACTCCCCAGGTGACCCCGAGCGGTTCTGCGGTCTTCCCCGAGGTAGGGAGGAGAGAGGGCTTCGGTTCGAACCGGGTGTCCACGTTTGATACAGAACGTCCCTCAGGAACGCGGTGATTTTCACACAAGGCACTTGGTGATTTCTGCGGGCGCCCCGCGTGAGGCTTAATTAATTAATTAAGCAAGCTTGATTGCCTTCTCTGGGTCCTGCGTTTTCCCGTCCCCTTCGCAAGCTGATAGCCTCCTGATGGCTTGATAGAAACTCCAGGAAAAAGAAAGCCTTCATGAACACAGATTTCCTTGCACTTTGCATTTGGAAGTGAACATTCTAGTAATGACGGAAGGCAGAAAGTATAAAATTGGGTTGATTAAGTAATTTTCCTGATATTTCCACAGAGGGTGTGTTCTTAAGGCCGTGCTTTGCGATTCTCGTCCGTGAAGGGATCTTCGAGCAGATTTGGGTTCTGGTCCCGGTGCTGACCGTGGGGACAGCTTGGGAGGTCACAGTGTCATCTTGTTCTGTTCAGGGAGACTGGATCCCTGGCGGCGACCACGGGGCTGCAGGGCCGTGTGTGTGAGCTATGGCACGAAAGCCTCTTCTGTTGGACGTGTTGGCACGAGCTCTGCGGTGCACCCCGGGGCGCCGTCCGCAGGGGCCCAGCGTGAAACACCGGGGAGGAGCATTGGTGCAGGCTGAGCCGTGTCCCCCTCATGGGCGTGGTGAACCCCGAGCCCCAGAGGGTGGCTGTATGTGGAGCTGGGGCTTTGATTCAGTTGAAATGAGGTCTGTGGGGGGAGGTCCCGATTCCCCGATCAGCACGTTTTCTTGTACAAGTGGACCCCACCTGGTCCCCACACTTCAGCTTGTCGGCAGCAGCGACCTGGGGTCCCTCTCTCTGAGAAGTGGCACAGATGTCCCCGTGGGCTTCCTGGCCCCTGTGAGCTCAGCAGCTGAGCACCAACCCCACATCTCCAGGACCGGGGTTTTGACTAAATGTAGGGAGAACACAGCCTCCTGAAGCCGTGCCCGGTGCCCTCCCGGGCGTCGGTAGAGCATCTCTGTCCAGCTGGGACAGGAGCATGTGCTAGAGGGACAGCAGCTGGGCCCCCGGGGCAAGGGACATCCGGCGGCTGGGCTTTTAACAGTGTGCAGGAGGCCCTCTGGCTGGGCCGCACCCGGACGCCCCCGAGGCTGTTGGCCTTACGTCTTGCCCTCCCGCAGCATCTTTGAAAACGTGGTCTGCGCCAGGCTGGGGAGAGAAAGTGGCCCTCCTGGAGGGCGCCGCTCTAATGCGCTGTCCCCTCTGGAGTCGTCCGACTGCTCAGCTCTGCTCTCCCTGTGACCAGGCGGCCGGCTCCTCCCCAGCGTCGGGGCTTTGGGATCTGTGCGGTGGAGGAGCCCCGGCCTTCAGTGTCAAGGCTCCGGCCTCATGGGTCTCCCCAGAGAAGCAGCGGGCCCAGCCGTCCAGGCTTCAGAAGGGACGTTTGAATTCAGAGTGTCCCTCTGAGACTCACGGGCTGTGTGCGTTGGAGTCCTAGTGCACCCTCTCTGGGGTTAGCGGGCTCATGTGTGCATTTGGGGTGCTACTCTCCGAGCTACATGGGGTTAATCCTCTTCCATATACACTGATGATTGTCGGGGATGCACCGGCCCCCGGGTGAATGCCATTAAGTCAGGGAGCCCAGGGAAGTAGGGGACCCACATGGTCCCCAGGAAACCCGTGGAGGCCGCAGGGTGCCTGCTGGTAGACCGGGGGAGGCCGAGGAGTGCGCCCGAGGAGCCTCGAGAACCAGCGCCCGCTGCAGAGGTGGTAGAGAAAATGAGCATTTGATGGTTTCAGGCCAGAACGTCGGACGCGTCCATCCTGCAACCGGGAGTGTCCTGTCTGTTCTCCTCTTCCCGCACGGGGTCCCTGGGCCCTGGGTGCCCTCTCACCTCCAGAGCAGGAAAGCTCAGGCTCCAGGGAGACCGCTGGGACCCCAGGGCCAGGCAGGGCGCGGGAATGTGGTGGGCCCTCTGCTGCGGAGGCGGGGGGACGGACGGATGCTGGCTGGATGGCCGGGACCCGGCGGCCCCCACGGGGTGCGCTCACGCCCTGCACCTGTTCTGACTTAACTTTTGAGTACAGTTAATTTCACTGTCTCTACCGCTGTACCTGGTTGCCAGGGCGATTCCTCTGGTCTGTTATTTCTGTTAATGTTTCACATTCCTGTGCCCTCCCAGACAGCAGCTATAAATATCCGCTGTGTTTTCTGGGTACCTTGCACGGAAGTCCCCCCCCCCCCCCTCCAAGGGAGAATTCTGTTTCTGGAAGGACCCATGCAGGTCCTGGTTGGAAATCCTCAGCTGGCAGAGGGCCGGCGTGTTCCGGCACGTGGAGAGCTGCGTGGGCTCTTCTAGGCTGTCGTGCTGGTTCAGGACGGGGGAGGGGGTGCCGGGGCCTGGTGTGGGGCGCAGGCTGCTTTCCTCTCTTGCTGAGACACACGGAGGAGTCCTTGCGCCCGCGCCGGGGGTTCTCGTGACGGCTTCCCGGGGGTGCTGCGCCCGGCATCAGAGCCAAGCGTGCGTTGGTTAGAAGCTGAGCTCAGTGCCCAGCACTGCTCAGCGGTTAGTGGAGACAGACCTGCCCTCCTCTCTTGGAGTGGACGCCAGTCTAGCCAAGAAGCAGACCTAGAATGTTCTGTGGGTCAGGCTCTCGGGCAGCATCAGCCGGTGTCCCTCGCTCCGGTCCAGAGTTCAGTTCCACTGTCCGGATGTGCTCAGGCTCGGTGATCTCCTCCCGTGGCGGCCGCCTTGCAGGAGGTGGAGTGCTGCAAGAGGCGGGGGGCCCAGCCAGCGTCCTGCAGGCTCCGCGGCACGCGTGTTGTGGCCTGGTCTCTGCCACGTTCTGCCTTGGGACTGCCCCAGGCTCAAGGAGATGGGACGGAAGGCTCCCCTCTCGATGGGAGGCATTTGCGCAGTGTGTGGCCCCCTTGAATCCAAGGCAGGATCCCGACCCTACTGTCCACTAAATGCCTGCTCTCAGCGGGAGGCCGCAGTGGGCTGTGATTTCACCTCATGGTCTCTGAAGTCAGCCGGTGGGTTTGAATCCTGCCGCCATCTGCCTGGAGCTCTGTGGTCCTGGGAAGCCGTTCCGTCTTGCTGTGGCTTTCTCTCCATGCGAGGTCTGTAGGGTGTCCCTGCTGGACTGTCCAGATTAAATGAGATATCGCGTGTACGGCATAGAGTCCTCAGGGGTTACGACGATTGGCGTCCGCTGCTTTGAGGGGAAGCCACGCATCTCTGGGTGATGTGGAGCATGAGAAGCCTGACCCAGCGGGGCTGTCGGTGCTCCCCTGACTTGGGCTGGGATCCTGGGAGGCTGCGGGGGCGTGGCTGCCCAGAGGGCGTGGCTGCTGGAGGCGGTCCAGGCTGTTGGCAGGTGCCCGATGGGGAGGCGTGGGTGGACGCAGGCAGAAGGGGGCACACGGGGTGCTGGCAGCAGGGAAGGAGAGAGGCCGCAGGCAGGTTTGGAGAGCGATCAAGGAGGCCAAGTGGCCAGCTCTCAGGGATGGCTAGGATATGGGGGGTTCCCAATATTAAGGACGATGCCTTGGTTTGGAACCAGGGCACATGTGTGGTGTCCAGAACATGTCAGCCCGCCACCGTTTCACGGTGCTGGCCAAAGACCCAAACCCTCCAGGTCAGTGAGAACAATCAGCGTATCGCTCACTGCGGCAGCGGATTCAGAACATCAGCGTTTTGTCCTGGTTCTCTGCACCCAGATTCCTCCATAGCGGTGCCGACGGGGCGGTGAGGTGCTGCACACGGTGGGCTGCGTTTTAGGAGGGAAGCCGTGGACTTGGGGAAGCCGAGGCTGCTACCCTGGACACTCAGTGTGCCTTGGCCCGGCCCCTGTTGCTTCTGTGCTGGGTTGCACTGGGGCCCTCCAAGACACATGGGAGCCCAAAGCCCCAGTCCTGTGAATGTGACCTTACTTGGAAGTAGGGTCTTTGCAGATGGTCAAGATGACATCATTAAGGTGGCCCTGACACAGTGTGACAAGTGTCCTTAAGAGAAAATCTAGACACACAGAAGACGGTGTGAAGACACGGAGAAGACAGCTGTCTCCGAGCCGGCCGGCCGCGGAGGCTGCCTTCAGGAAGCCGGGAGGAAGGCCTGGACAGGTGTTCTGCCAGCGCTCCCAGAGGGAGCAGCCTGACTTTGGGCTCCTGGCCCCAGGGCTGTGAGAGAAGGGACAGCTGCTGCCCTCTGCCACCTGCTCGTGCTGCTGTGTCTGGCAGCCCCGGGGAGCCGGGATGTCTCTGAGGCAGAGAGGGTCAGTGCCTGTCCTCACCAGACGTGCAGAGATGCAGCAGAGCCCCGCAGACGGGGGGCACCAGTGATCAGACCAGACTGGGCGGGAAGGTTCCCCTTTCCCTGAAAGAAGGTTGTCTCCCGGGAGGAAAAGGCCTCAGCCCTCCAGAAAGCGGCAGACCCAGCCTCAGTACCTGGAAATTGCACGAAGACAAAACCCCTCTTACCTTCACGGGCACCCCTGCGAGGGGGAAGGAGTGGCGGCTAGGACCCCTGGGGTAGTGGTAGCCAGGGGTCCCCATCCCAGTGGTGGTTGGAAACTGGTGGTACATGCACCCCTCACAGCTCTGGTTTCTGTTTTGCACCAGTTCCATTAATTCAAGAGGCATTGGAAGTTACCCTGGACATGGAACATTCCGGAACGTCCCCTCTAGTGGACTCCTTGGCGGCCCCTTGGCCACCTTCATCTGACAGCTGCTGGTGCTTTCCTGAGCCCGTGCACCACTCTTGCCGGGGGGTGGGCCGACCTGCCGTGCTGCCCCTGGGCTCTCGCTGCCACCGTCCACGGCCGGAGATCCTGCATTCGCGGTGGCCACTCTTCAAGGCCATGCGCTGCGGGCCCGCAGACGGCTTTGTTGCCCGTGAGGGGGAGCAAACTTGGGGAAGAACCAACACCAGGTTTTACAGTAACATCTTGAGCCTTTGCCGACTGGCAGGCAGAAGCGCTGCTTCGAGGTCAAGGTGCTGTTCCTTGGTTGCGTGTAACAATGCCCGTGGGTGAATCCCGCACACTCCCGGTTTTCTGTCTGCCGCGTGGATGTGGGAAGTTGCTTCGTAGTGAAGAATGCAGGAAGCAGCCAGACGTGCCCGGGTCCCCCAGAGGCAAGGGGGTGCTGCGTAGTGTGCTGTCCCTCCCCCACCCCGCCACCGTGTTTCCGTGTCTCTGCAGTGCTCTGCCCGACTGTTGCGGGTGGTGGCTGCCCTGTGTGTCGGTCCTGGCCGGTTGGGATTCTAGCATTTTCTAGAGCCTTACGTTCCTGGGCTGACAGTCAGTCAGTCCCCGTGGGCGTGGGGGCTGGTGTGGTGTGGTTATGGGTGTGGACTGGCAGGCTTTCTCTACGTGCCATCTACGTGCTCTAGAAGCCTGGATCTATTTTAACTGGGAGCTGGACACTGGGGTGTTTTTTGGTTTTGTTTTGTTTTGGTTTTGGATAGTTTTCGCAGCTTGGACTTGGGCTGCAGACTTCCTGTGTGAAGCATCGTTAGGTGGGTTTAGGTAAGGGGTTTGGTGTTTGCTCGCATTTCTTCTGCTGCTACCCTGTTAGGAAAGCTTTTTGAACTGCCAGGCCATCGATCAGCAGCGCGCACCACCTCCTGCACGTGTCTGCGCGGAAGCGGCTTCCTCTGTTCTCTTGACCTCCGTCCCGCACCTCCTGACCAAGCACACCAGCAGGGAAAGTCCATTTAAATAAGGAAAAGCACATTTTCTGGGCCCTGCAGCTTTCTCTTCTAAGTAACAAGGTGTGGGTGGGGTGGGGGACACCTGCTCCCGGGCTCGTCTGGAAAAGGGACACCCAGAGCTGCTTGCTTCCAGGCCACCTGTTTTTCTGCAAGTGAAGGATGGAAATCCTAACATTCGTCCCTGGGAAAGTCAGCAGAATGCCTTCGCAGGCCTACGGCACAGGCTGTCCACTTGGATGCTGGTCCTCAGCTCTGGGAAAGTGCCGCTGGCTCCGGCCTGTGGAGGCGTGTGTGGAATTGAACTTGAACTTGAATTTGAACTTGGGGAGGGTGGTCTCCCTCCAGTGACCCCTTTCTTTCCCTCCGCCGCATTGCTGTGTTCCGCCTGTAGGCATTCCACATCCCGCGTCAGTCTTGCCCTAAGCTTACTGTATTTTTTGTTGGTGGTCTACCTGGTATTGCTTTTAAATGCCAGCTTCCAGCGGTTCGCCGCAGGTCCACAGAAACACGGTAGGTCGTGTCCTGTCACGCTGGATCCTCCGATCCTGCTAAAAATCACGCCTAGTTCTGTTCTTGGGCGAGGATTCCCGGGAGTCTCCTACACGGGCAGCCACGTGGTCTGCCAACGGAGACAGCTTTATTTCTTCCTTCCCAATCAGGATGTTTTGGGTTTGCTGCCTTACGGAACAGAGCCTGTGACAACAGCCATCCCCGTCCTGTCACCATTCTCAGGGGAACATTTTCAGGCTCCGTGCTGTAAGCATGATGTTGGCTGTGCTCCTCTGTGTACCCTTTCTTAGACTGAGAAAGTTTCTCTCTGGTCCTCGTCCGCTGAGCGTTTGTGTCACAGATCAGCGTTAAGTTTCGGCAAAAGCGTTTTTTTTCCAGCTATTGAAATGGTCATTGGGTTTCATTGTTAGTTTGGTAATATGGTGAACTACATTGATTTTTCTTTTTTTTCTTTAAGAAGATTTTATTTATTTATTTGACAGAGAGAGAGGCAGGGAAAGGGGGAACACAAGCAGTGACAGTGGGAGGAGAAGAGGCTCCCCGCTGAGCAGGGAGCCCGACACGGGGCTGGAGCCCGACACGGGGCTCGATCCCAGGACCCTGGGATCACGACCAGAGCAAAAGGCAGATGCTTAACTGACTGAGCCACCCAGGCGCCCCTGATTTTTTTTTTTTTTTAAAGATTTTATTTATTTATTTGACAGAGAGAAATCACAAGTAGTCGGAGAGGCAGGCAGAGAGAGAGGGAAGCAGGCTCCCTGCTGAGCAGAGAGCCTGATGCGGGACTCGATCCCAGGACCCTGAGATCATGACCTGAGCCGAAGGCAGCAGCTTAACCCACTGAGCCACCCAGGCGCCCCGCGCCCCTGATTTTTAAATGTTAAATCAATCTTCTGTTCCTGTTATAGATCACCCTTGGTCATGCAGTACGTACTGTCAGACTTCATTTGCTAAAATTTTGTTTTGAACTTTTGCATCTGTGTTCACGAAAGATATTGAAAGATATTGAACTATTGTTATTGTTGGTTGTTTTTAGTAATGGGGACATTGGCCTTATAGAATGAATCGAGAGTTTTCCTTCTCTTCAATTTCCTGATAAAAATACTGTAACTACTCTGCTTTCATTTGATTCGTATTAATGTGCTATGCCTTGTCCTAGTCCTATCTTTTAACTTGTCAGCTATTTTTTTAACCCCCTCTCCTTTTTTTTTTTAAAGATTTTATTTTTATTTACTTGAGAGAGAGACAGTGAGAGAGAGCATGAACGAGGAGAAGATCAGAGAGAGAAGCAGACTCCCCATGGAGCTGGGAGCCCGATGCGGGACTCGATCCCGGGACCCCAGGATCATGACCTGAGCCGAAGGCAGTCGTTCAACCAACTGAGCCACCCAGGCGTCCCAACCCCTCTCCTTTTTTTAAAAAATTTTATTTATTTTTTAGTCCTCTCCCAACATGGGGCTCGAACTCATGCTCCCAAGACCTAGAGTTGCACGCTGCACGGAGAGAGCCAGCTGAGCGCCCCTCAGCTGTGTTTACTTTTAATGAACATTTCCTATACAAAGCTCAGAGCTGGATCCTATTTAATGTGGGAAAACAGCAAGAGTTTGGTTTAAGTCTGTCTTCTTGCTGTGGGATTTCTGCTTGTCTCCTCTGGTCTCCATTCACCTTTTTATCTTTGTGTAGACTAATAGAGTTTTGTGGTTCATTTTCTCTCCTTGGTTGGTCTGATCGCTGTAAATCTGTTTTGGTTCCTGGTGGCTGCTTGAGGGCTTCTAGTAAAGACGTCAGTCTTCTTCCAGCCCGTCTTCAAGTGCTCCCACACCGCTGCTGTCTGAGAACCTTCAAGTCACTCACTAACAGCATCTGGCTAAGTTCTCTGATCCAGTCCTGTGTTCTTCTTTCGTGTATTTTACAAACCCTGCACTACATTTTTTTTTTCTTGAAGCCAGTTTTCATTTAAAGAGGTTTAAATAAGAAAAAGCATATGAGGCACCTGGGTGGCTCTGTTGGTTAAGTGTTTGACTTGATTTTTGGCTCAGGTCCTGATCTTCCGGTCATGAAATCGAGCCCCACATTGGGCTCTGCACTGGGCAGGGAGCCTGCTTAAGAGTCTCTCTCTTCCTCCCCTTCTGCCCATCCCCCAATCAATAAATCAATAAACCAGTGAATAACGAAGAAAAGGCATATATTTACTCTTGTGATTATCACTCCCAGTTGTCTTCATTCTCATGTGTCGTTTCAAGGTTTTCTTTGGTTATCATTTCCTTCTCCCCGAGGGCTTTCCTTTAACATTTCCTATAGGGAAGCCTCGCTGGTCGTGCAGTCTTGTGGCTTTTACATGTGTGGAGAGTATTCATCTTCGAAAGATGTTTTCACTGATCATAAAATTCCAGTTTTTGCCTTTTTACCTTTCAGCCTGTGAAAAATGTTTTTCCATCGCCCACTCACTTGTATTGTTTCCAGCAAGAAATCTGCCGTCATTCTTAAGATGGAGTTTCAGATGTAAAAGTCTCTGTTTTTAACATTTTGTCTGTTTTTTTTTTTTAAGACTTTAATTATTTGGGAGAGTGAGTAGGAGAGAGAGAGAACACAAGTGGGGAGGGGCAGAGGGAGAGGGAGAAGCAGACTCCCCATTGAGGGGGGAGCCCAACATGGGGCTCAATCCTGGAACTCCAGGATCATGATTAGAACTGAAGGGAGACGCCCAACTGACTGAGCCACCCAGGTACCCTGCTTTGCCTGCCTTTAAGATTTTTTTCTTTGGGGATGTCTGGGTGGCTCATTCAGTTAAGCAGCTGCCTTCTGCTCAGGTCACGATCCCAGGGTCCTTGTGTGTGTGTGTGGGGGGGTCCCTGCTCAGCAGGGTGCCTGCTTCTCCATGTCTCTCTCTGCCTGCTGCTCCGCCTGCTTGTGCGTGCTCTCTCCCAAATAAATAAATAAAATCTTTATTTTTTTAAAATGTTTTATTTATTTATTTCACAGAGAGAGAGATCACAAGTAGGCAGAGAGGCAGGCAGAGAGAGGGGGAAGCAGGCTCCCTGCTGAGCAGAGAGCCAGACGCGGGGCTCGATCCCAGGACCCTGAGACCACGACCCAGGCTGAAGGCAGAGGCTTAAACCACCAAGCCACCCAGGTGCCCCAATAAATAAAATCTTTTTAAAAACATTTTTCTCTTTATCTTGAGTTACGATTTATTGTGACACAGTTTGGTGTAATTTTCTTAGAATTCTTGTGTGTGGGTTTCATTGAGCTTCTTGAGTCTGTGGGTTTATAGTTTCCCTCAGATTTGTGTTTGGCTAAAATTCTTGGTTGTCGTTTCAAACAGTTTTTCTGTACCTCCTCCCCCTTTTGTCAGGGACTCCAATTATCTATGCATCATACTGCTTGAAGCTGGTTCATAACTTACTGATAATCTCTTCTATTGGAACGTCTTGTCATTTCTGTATTTTATTTTGCTCCAATTCACAGATTTTTTTAAAGGTTTTAATTTTTTTTTAAGATTTTATTTATTTATTTGACAGACAGAGATCACAAGTAGGCAGAGAGGCAGGCAGAGAGGAGGAAGCAGGCTCCCCGCTGAGCAGAGAGCCCAATGTGGGGCTCAATCCCAGGACTCTGAGATCATAACCTGAGCGGAAGGCAGAGGCTTTAACCTACTGAGCCACCCAGGCACCCCTCACAGATTTTTTTATTTGATGTTTAATTTGCCACTAATCCCATCCAGTATAGTTTTCATTTTAGATGTGATAGTTGTCATCTTTGGGAGTTTATTGAGTTTTTGTCTATCATGCACATACAGAATATAATGTTGATATAACTTGCAGTGCCTTCCTTGCTCATCCTACCATCTGCATCCAGTTTTGGTTCATTTTGATCAGTTGATTATATTCCTCGTCATGGGTCACATTTTCCTGCTTCTTTGCATGCCCGGTAATTTTATCGTTTGATTAACTTAGTAACTTTTTTTTTGCTAAACACTGTGAATTATGAGCTTTTATCTTGAGTCTATTTTTGAATATGTCTATTTTTAAATATTCTTGACCTTTGGTTTGTTGTGAGGTTCAGTCATGTTACTTAAAAAAATTCAGTCCTTTCGTGTCCTACCTTCAGTTGTGTTTAGTGGGATTGTGGCAGCTTTTAGTCTTGATACAACTGTTGACCATTCCTGAGGCCTTGAGGTTTTCCAGGGTGGCTGCTGGCACAGCGCATTTCAGAACCTGTGTGGTTGATGTGTATTGCTACCTTGTAGCCTTGGGATGCCTCTTTCCCTGGTCCCTGGTAGGTGACATGCTTGCATCAATCCCAGGCTCTAGAATACGCAGAGGGACACTCTGCACATCTCCCATGGCCTTCGTGTCCAGCCTTCCCTCCCTGCTCCCTGTCCGGCAGATGGCTGCCATGGCCTCCCTGCATGCCCAGCCCCATTACTCCACCAGGAGCCCCCCAGCTTCACTGGGTGGCCCTTTCTCTCATGGTGGCCTAGAAGTTCATGAAGGCAGTAAGCTGGGAGCAATCATAGGGCTCACCTCATTTGTTTCCTGTCTCATGTGTGGCTGTTCTGCATTTGGAAACACATTTTTTCATATATTTTTAGCACATTCTGGTGGCTGCAGGCAGGAGGCCTCGTCCAGCACTGTTACTCTGTCTCCCCTGGGTGTGGAGGTCTCGCTGTTTTTCATCTTCTGCCCCAGTGTGTCCTTGTATCTTCCTCTTTCTGCCTGCTCTTACCTTCCTCTCTTCCCTCCCTCTGCTTTCTCTCCATCCCTTCTCCCTGCCTCACTGTCTCTGTGCCCACCATCAGCAGCCACGGCTTCTCATTCACGACTCGTGGTCCAAGCACTGTCAGTTTTGCACTTTCTGGAGAGAACGGTCTTGCCCCAGTCTGCTGACGTGGGTCTCCCCTGACCCCACCGCGGTCCAGTACCTGTGCCTGCTTTTCTTCGAGTGTGGACTCTGATGAGATGCTCGGGAAGAGGCAGCGCAGGCAGCGGGTTTTGTCCCAGCTCTCCTGTAGCGATACGAAAAATAAACACTACCCAAATTAAATGAAAACCATGAAGATGTAGCTGAAGAAACATGCACTTTGCAAGTGTGTGTTTTTAGCTTAAGGAAGGTGATTAAAGAAGACATGATCTAGGGCACATCTGTGGGGTAGGAGGAGGGAGGAGAAGTGGGTGACGGAGGGAACAGCAAGTGACAGGTGTGGACGTTCACTGTCCACTGCCCCCGGGGCTCCGCACTGAACCCCAGTTCTGTGTGTTTCCCCCCAAAGCCTGTATCTTTCCATTCCCTTTCCTAGTCTCTGCCACTTGTTAGCCAGACGCTACTAAGGACCTTTTATAAACGTCAGAGGCCATGATGTCTCCGATGATTGTTTCCTTCTTCTGAAAAGATACAAGGTCCGGACTGGAGGTGCGCATACGGCCCATGGAAAAATAAGAACCGTGTGGAAGGTAGTGCTCCCTGGAGTATAGATTCCTGGTGTATTCGCCGCCTGTGGCTGACGTAGCACATTACCACAAGCTGGTGGCTTACAGCAACAGAAGTTTATCCTCTCATCCTTCCGAAGGCTGAACGTCCAAAATGGGAGCATCTGCAGGGCCATGCTCCCTCTGAAGGCTCCTGGGGAAGGTCCTTCCTTCCTGTCTCAGCTTGTGGCAGCAGCTGGCAGCTCCCGACATGCCTTGGCTGTCAGGCCCCTCCCTCCACCTCCTCCTCTGGCTTCGTGTGGCCTTCCCCCTGGGTGCTGTCAGCGTTCTCACGTGGCTTGTCGAAAGGACGTGTCACTGCCCAAGGACCACTGTATGTACTGCAACCTCACTTAGCGAATCACATTGGCAGGGACATTTCCAGGTAAGGTCCCATTCCGAGGTTCTGGGTGGATGTGAATCTTGGGGACCCCACCCAGCACAGTGGGGCATGTGGATCTGTTGCAGCTTGAATAACATGTGCGTGTTTCTGTTTCAAGAAGCGTAAACTCTGGGCGGCAGAGAACCATGTTTTAGTGGAACCCTTAGCTTGTGGCCATGCAGGAGTGTGTCTGTGGGGGATGTTTGCCTGGTCGGTCAGGGACGAGGATTCAGCACAGCCTTACATCTCTATACAGGCAGACAGGTACTTCCGAGCGTGTGAACTCCGTCCTTGGGTGCTTGGGAGGCTGCAGACTCTGTGGGCCGTGCGGGGGTCGACGTGGAAGCTTTCAGAAGCTTCATCTTTCACACATGCTCAGAAGCAGGCAGCATCCCGGTGGGCCCACCAGCCAGTGGTCCCTGTGAGGAGGACAACCCGTTCCTGGACCAGCTTCTGCTTCCTTTTCACGTGGCCCCACATGATGCTGCTGGAGCGGCTTTCCTTTTATTGTTACCGAAATCTCCAGAGTCCCGCTGCTGGAAAAAGGCGCGGAATAGATTGTAAACCCTGTCCCACGAGGGATCTTGCCTCTCTCTGCTCCGAGGGGACAGGGGGTGGACAGGGTGGCTCGGTTCCCAGCTTCCCTCGCCAGGAAGCAGCAGTGCTGGGAGACAGCCCTGAGGACATCTATGAAGGACCCCGAGTCTGTGGCACTCAGCCAGCTCTCCCTTTGCTCGGCTGCTGTTGGGGCTCTGGGAGACATGTGTGGTGATACCCCATCGGGTGCCATCCAGCCCCGCACCCCCAGAGTGCGTGTGTTGGGTGCATCTGTACAGCTGCCTGGGGAGGTGCCCGCTCACTGCTGAGGCCTCTGGGGATGCCCACGTCCTGTCTGAAGTGGTTCTTCCACTCCCGGGAACTTTGACTGAGAAAGCCGATGGAAACACAGGGCAAGGTGCTTAAAAGATGGCTTCTTTCCAACAAAGTTGCGGGAGAGAGCTCACGTTCGCACCCGTAGCACCTGCCCCTTTCTGGGTGTTGAGGCCTGTCTTGGGCACCCTTCCTGGTGGTGCGGTCAGGGAGGGGCTGGCAGGATGGTGTGCACGGCGGCGGCAGCGGCTGCTTGTGTTTCGGGAGCAGCCAGCATGCTGGGGCATAGGGCTGTGCTGGGCGTCCTGACGACCGCCTGCTCCTCGGGGTCATGGCTCCGTGATGACCTTCCTCTTACTGGAGCCTTGGGTGCCCCCTGGGGTTACTCCCCTCATGCCCACTGCTGCAGCCTCGGGCCGACCCCTCAGCAGGGGCAGGGGCCTCAAGAGTGGAGGTGGGACTTCCCTGGCGGTCTAGACAGAATTTTCCTGCCCACCCCAATGCCCTTGTGGACCCCAGTGGGCTGTCAGGAGATGGGACCTTCCAGCAGGTGATTAAGGTCAAGTGGCACCATCATGGGGCATCATTGGGGGCCCCGATGCTGGAGGGTTAATGTCTTTGCAAGAAGAGACCCGGAGGCTTCCCTCCGTCCTCGAGAGGACACAGCGAGAGGGCCCTGCTCGCAGCTTGGAAGGGGGTTGTCCCCAGGAGCAGACCACAGCCACCTGCCCCGATCTCTGACTTCTGGCCTCAGGGGCTGTGGGAGATAAAGCATCTGTTGTGTAAGCCCCAAGTCCAAGGTATCTTGTTACAGCTCTGGGCAGAGACCCTGAGCCTCGCCCCAGGCTGGTCCAGCGGAACCCCTGGGTGTTACCGGGCTCCTTCTCTCCTGCGGCTTCCCTGACTGTATGCACGGTCAGGATCCGGGCTGTGATCTCCCCTGAGCGCTCGGTGTCGGGGGCGTCCAGTACCCCTCCCGGCTGGTCTGTTCTGATGTTCTGGGCTGCGGTGGGAGCACACGCTGAGGCCCCCCCCGAGCCACGTGCTTTCTGTCTAAAATGATACATCGAGCTACCAAGCTATTAGAGAAAACATGTTTTCACCTGCTTTCACAGATACGCCCTCATAAAGACAAAATTTTGAAAGTGTGAAGTTGGACCATTTCAGGTGAGCGATGGCTGGCATTATTCCAGATATGCCTGAATTATTATTATTATATCACACACTTGGGTACTGGGTTGAGACCCAACAGTCTCCGGGAAATAATGAGAGAAGGACCGTTTTGTTAGTTATTACCTATTCTGGAAAATGTATCTGTCTTGCCGCCTTCTGTTTAGCAAAGTGACTATGCACGTTATTCTAATGTGGGTTTTCTCGTAATTTATGTTCCATTGAGAATGTAATCTAAATAGTTAAAAACGTGCTATATTAACGTGTGTGGGTGGATTTTCATGCAAATGGCAATCAAAATAAATCTCAGCTTCGTTCAAAAGATTCCAACAAGGACAGCCCCTGAAAGATCTCAAATTACCCATTACAAGTCAAAACACAAATTACCATTCATGAACGTTATAATTTCAAATCACAGTCCTTTAAAACAGAAACACTTAAATTGAGTTTTCTGAAACATTAGTTTCATTGACTATTTCTATGGGCTTAAAACAAGCCACACGATTCCGCCGCTCAGCCGTCCGTGTGGAGAATCGGCATCTCCCTGCCCACGTGTTCTGCTTAGTGTTTGGTAGACACCAAAGGCACGTGGATGGTTTGGTGCCCTCAGACGTTCCTGAGACAGCTGGGGTGGACCGTGGGCCACCTTGGAGGTGCTGCAGCCCCAGGCCACTGCCAGGGAACCCACACCGCGATAGCGCGAGGCAGGTGGACTGGTTCAGTCTCCAGTGGGTACAAACACAACCACTGTGGTCTAGTAAGTGTACAGTAGAGCGTGTGTCTAAGAAACAATGTGCATGCCTTAGTGAAAAATTACTTGGTTGCTCAGAAATGCTGAGCATCGTCCGAGCTCTCGGTGATCCTGATCAGTGACCACAGATCAGACAGACAGAATCGTAATGAACGTTTGGAAATGTGGCAAGAATTAACCACCGTGTGACACAGAGACACAAAACGAGCAAATGCGGTTGGAAAAACGGCGCTGGTAGGCTTGCTGGATGCAGACCTGCAGACCCACCATGTGTAAGGTACAGAGTGGCCACGTAGCACCACGAAGGAAAGCGTGGTGACAGGAGGTACGCCTGTATCAGCTTCTGGAACCGGGGGTTCAGAAGGGAAGTCGAAATCGTCCTTGTAGCAGGGGGGCATTGTGGACCTTGGTTGGCCGGTCTCTTATCTGAGCACTTCCATGGCTCATACTGTCCTGCCTTTTCTCTGGTCCATCCGTCTGTCCGTCGGTCCCTGCAGCGTGGGAGGAGGTGGAGGAGACAGGTGTCTGCAGGTGTGACAGGAAGGTGGCTCCATGCTTGTGGCCTGCACTGGGCCCTGGGGGCTGGGGTGGGGGGTGGGGGGGTGGGTGTTGGGGCGGCCAGGGGAGACCAGTCCAGGGGCACCACTCACAGATAAGTCTCTGCTCCTGGGAGAAGCTGGATGACAGTGTCAGAGCCGTCATCCGTTCCCAGCCCTGGCTGAGCATCTGCACCTCCTGTGGCATGTGAAGGACAGCCTCCTGGTCCAGGTCCCGGGTGGGGCTGGGAGCCCCAGGACAGGCTGAGCTTAGGGGTCCCGGGGATGGACATCTCTGGGACCGTGGATGCTGCTGTGGGGTTGACCAGGCTGCCGAGAACTGGCTGTCACGCTTGGTGTTTGCACCCCATTATCCACACAGGGAAGGGCCATTCCAGGGGATGGAGCTGGGGCACGGGGCCGCGTGGCGTCCTGGGAGCCGGGGGCAGGAAGGGCATCTCCCAGGGAGCCCGCAGAAGTGTCTCCACCAGGAGGTTGGCACAGCAGCTTTAAATTCCCCTGCAGACCCTCTCTTAGGAAAATCAAAGTCATGGGTGCAGAGGACACCCGGATTCCCGCAGCCACGACAATAATAAGAATTAAAGAAAACCCATCCTGAGTTTAAACACTGTCATTACAGGGGACGGCAGGACTGGGGAAGCTGCGGCCCCACCCCACAGGGTGGCAGGTGGCCCGAGCCAGTAACACGGCATGTCAGGGGAGACCCACCCTGCCTGGAGCGTCTGAGGCTGAGCCGGGGCCCCAAAGCCTGGCCAGAGCCCAGCGCGGGTTTGGAGACTGTAAAAGCATTTCATAACCAGACACCTGCTAGTTTTCAGATCTCTGTGACATTCCATTTCCCCCTAGAAATCGCGGAGCTCTGTAATTTTGTATGATGTACCCAGTTCCCAGACTCCGTAATTGAACTCGGCTGCTGGTAACCCATTGTCTAGCAGGTGTGTCCGCCCCACGCAAGGCCCCACGGACTGCGCTGCCCGAGCCGGAGCCGTCTGGGGAATCCAGCCTCGCCGCCAGCTTTCCGTGGTGGCGGGTCAGCGTGCACCCGGCCAGAGGACCCAGGCCACGCCGCCTTCTCGGGGCATCCCCAGTGCCCCTGCCGGCCAGAGGTCACTGCAGGGAGCCCAACTAGGGGCTGGGCCTGGGACGAGCTCCTAGCTCCCCAGGCCGCCCTACCCTCTGGGCCATGGAACCCTGATCGGATTTTACATTTCGTCTCCGATCCCGAGTAGAACTGGTCGGTGAGAGCCAGAGACTAGGTGCTAGCTGAACTTTTCCCTGGTGGGTCAGCGTCCGAGGGAGAAAAGGCAGGAAGCTTGCGTGGAGAAGGAGTTGAACAATAATACGTTTGTTCACTGAGCGGGGGCGGAGGGAGCACGTGGGACTCTCTCCTGCCAGTTCGGCTTCCTGGGCACCTATGACTGCACAGGTCCTTGCATTAAGGTCAATGCATTAAAAAAATATATCCAGACGCATACATCAATGCAGATAGTTTGCCTTCTGCCTGCTGCCCTTTCAGCCTTCCTGTTGAAGACGGGTGTGCTTGGCGCCCAGACCGGGGGTGACTTGACCAAGTTCCCCTTCCCTGGGCTGTACCCTCCTTTCCCCTTCGAAGCTCCCTGCTTACAGGGCGTGTGGCCTGGGAGGTTTCCCGGGAGGGGCTCCAAGGGCAGGTCTGCTGTCTGCCCTGCTGGATAGGGCCTGTCCTGTCCCTCCCTCAAAGCCTCAGGAAGGACTGGGGGCCGTGTCCCCTACTGGCTGCCCCTTATCTCTAGGTCAGGAGCAATAATGCCCCCCTCTGCCCATGTTCTGTGAGAGCATTGGCCCTTCCGGAAACATCTACCATACCCGGGACCCCACTGGGCGCCCCTCGGCCTCCCCTGCCCGTCTCCTTTCAGAGTTTGGAGGAGACTTGGTTCATCAGGGGCTTGTGTTGGAAAAACCATTGCAGACCTTAGGTCATCGTCATTGGAGTTTTAAAAAGTTACTTTTAATTAAAAGCATTATCATTCTATAGGAAGACAGGAAAGCAGAACTACAACTCTATGTCCACCATCCGAATGAGACATTTTCCGAGTTTGCCGTGTTTTCACATTCGGCTTCCGTTTTCCTCTACTGAAATACTGTCTCTCCGGAGATGTCCAGCCTGGCTGCTGGCAGCATCCTGTCACCGTCCCTCGGCGTGAGCTGCGGTTCTGCACCCGGATCCGCGGGTCGCTACAGCCGCAGTCATGGGGGTTACCGCTTTGTGCACGAGAAGCTTCGCGTGAGCATCTCGTCTGCTCCGGGGCGAGTGTGCGTGCGGGGGATTAGTTCTCAGCGCACTAGCTGGGCCGTGGGGGCTGAGGACGGGGGGGTTCACAGGCAGGTGTGGCTCCGGCTCTGAGTCCAGAGGAAGGAGGGTCCGTGTAGCTGGGGGCGTCAGGCCTCACCGGGGCTGGAGCCCCAGGCTTGATGGAAGGACATTGGGGGACCAGGGGGAGACGGTCAGCTGGAGGAGCTGCTGCCCGCAGGCGGCAGGAGGTAGACAACAGCCCTCGTGTATCCTCAGATGCGGCGCGCATGGAAGCGGGGAGCTTTTTCAGGACGGTGGTTACAGAGCCCAGCTGGCTAGACGGTGATGCCCCTCGCCGTCCCGGGCTGCCCTTCTCTGCACCCCCCGCACCCTGCAGCTCCACGCCCGTGGCCGTGGTGCAGACCGTGCGTGTGACAGCCCGGTTGCCTCCGGAGTTCAGCACCAGCTCCTCCGGGTCCAGTAGGAGCCGCCCCCAGCCCCGAGTGGCAGTGTCTGTGCGCGGATCCCGTGCAGCCCCCTTGGCGGGGGTCCTCACTGCCTTGAGGATGAGTGAATCGTAGACATTGGAGGGCACGGCATGGGCGAGTGGTCACCGAGTCCTGGAGCCAGGGTGACGCAGATGTGGGTGCTGTTGGGAGAGTCCACTGGAGTAAAAACCCCATTCTGCCCCCATACGTGTGTGTGTGTGTGTGTGTGTGTTTATTAAAACAGCCAGTGGGACCTCGACATTTTTGTCTGCGATCTTCCGGGCCTGCAGCACTAGCCTGATGAAGTCCGCTGCAGTCGGGGCACTTGGTTTGGTTTTGTTTTTCTGTGCGTCTCCTGTCCCAGGTAGCTCTGGTGCTCGCCCTGGCGGTGGAAGCGGTGAGTGGGAAGTCTGGCTGCCCCCCCGCGGCCCCCACCAGCCGAGGTGCGAGGGGGCTCGGCAGCCAGTTCAAGACCTTACGTTTCCCTGGAACACTACAGCTGTAAAGTATGGAGCCTTTGTGAAAATGGCCTTTACTGGCGTTCTTCCTGTTTTTCCTTGTTCGCAGGCACCCCGGGGTGGGCGGGTGAGAAAAACAGGCTGAGGGGGGGTCATTGTACTTTACCGACCTGTTTTTGTAGCTCCCCCTCACCCCACCCAGCAGCCGGTGATGCCAAAATGTTTGCCAGGGGCAGCGGGTAACCTTCCCTCCTCCGACCTGGCAGTGACTTTTCTGAGGGGGGCTGGGTTTCGTGACACAGCTGTCTTCAGAGCCTGCCTGCCCCCCACCCCCGACAAAATGCAGGACACCTAGTCCTGTTTGAACTTCCAATGAACAATGAATGATTTTTTAGTGTAAGTACGTCCCATCCGATATTCGGGAAATACTTACGATAAAATGTATTTGTGGTTTATCTGAAATGCGGATGTGGCCGGTGCCCTCTCTCTCACGTGGCCCTGGTGACCCTGGGCCTGGCAGTCCTTCCTGCCCAGGAGTTAATAATTAAATGTTTTCCCAGGGCTTTGCTGTTCCCACGGGTCTGCCGGTCTCATTGCTCAAGCCCCTGATTAAGGTCAGGACCTTCTGCTCAGGTCTCTGCCTAGGCTCCCGGGCTGTCCTGCAAAGGACCAGCTTGCATGTGGCCTCCTCTTCCTCCTTGGACTCCTACAGTGGGGCCTTTTGCCCCCGCACTTTGGTGGCACGCGCATCCCTTCATGGCCATCACCCCCAGCTGCTGCATTGGGCTGCAGTGGGCTGTCGTGGCGGGGCCACCTGCCGAGATCCGTGGCTCGCACGAGCAGCTGGGACACAGGAGCTCTTCCTTTTTGGGTTGTCAGGTCTGTTTCTGGAGCTGAGTGTGAGTTTCGCTGGGCATGACTGTCCTCCAATCCTGTCCTGCCCCCTTAGTTTCCTGGAACTGAAACCCCCCTGGGGGTTCTGCGCCTTTCACAGTTCAGACCTGTGTGTCCACGACGGGCCACCAGTCCCACAAGTCCAGCTGCAGACGTGTCACATGGTTAGTGATGTGACCATTAAGGACAACGAGTTCCTGACGATCGTCCTCTCCAAGCGTCTGCCTGGAATCTGCCCCCCGGGAAGCCGCCAGCAGATCTGGGCACATGGCGGGCACTTGTCACGCCGGCTGTGGCTGCGTTTGCCGTGCTGTCCAGCCGTCTCGGGGCCTGTGCTTTGGCTCCTCTGCCCACGTCTCCCTGTCCACTGAGCACCCGCGGTGCCCCCAATGCTGGGGGGGTGGGCGGTGGCGGTGAATGAACAGAGACCCGGTGCACACAGACCTGAAATGCAGCCTGAGGGAGCGGACCCGGGAAACGGAGCACATCGAGGCTGTGGGGGGGTTTCAAGAAAAAGAGCCGGGCGGGCAGACATGGCAAGCAATGGGTGTCTTAGGTTTGAGGCCAGAGGTGCTGTTTCGAAGTGGGGGTGGAGTGCATGGAGGGAGGGCCTGTGTGTCCTCTGGGAAGTCACCGGGGGGCCCGGGGCATCCCATTTGCTCTTGGGTTGTCTCAGACGTGCAAGGCCACGATGTGGGGGGGCCGTGCTGTGCCGCGACTGCTGGGAGCTGGCCACCTGCCCATCTTCCAGGTGCAAACACCAAGCCCTGCTCCGCCCTGAGCGGGAGCTTTCCAGAGCCGGCGCCCATCATCCGTGGGAAGAGCTGGTGGACCCGGTGCGCCCGGAATGGCCTCGTTAGCCTCCGTCTGCGCCCAGCATCCCCTGACGGGTCACTCCTCGTTAGAGAGGGATCCCCTCCTGTGAGTGCGAGTCCACCTTCACTGGGTCCCCTCTGCGTCCCCTGGTCCCTGCTGGGTTCAGAAGAGGCACAGACAGCTGATGAGGAGGGAAGACGCGGTTCTTTATTGGAGCAGAGGGTGCTCTGGGCCGACTTAACCCCGTCCGGACGGGAAGAAGCCACTGGAGGCGCCGCGTGGGGGACCTCATGTCTGTCCATGCTGACGGCTGAGGCGGTGAGCGGCATGCCTCTCCCACTGTCCCTCACGCCCAGGACAGGGCAGGTGTGTGTCCCCACGGCCCCGGGCTGCGGCCTGTGCTTCCTCTTGAAGGGGCTGCCTGGGCTCGGCGGCAGGTGCTTCTTACGGTCCCCGGGGGGAGCTTCAAGGGGCAGCATCGCAGCCCAGGTCCGTCAGAAACTCTCGTGCTGATGTTTTCTTAAAGCTTCCCCAAGTAACTTCCATGGCCAGGATGAAGAACCAGGCTCTAGAGGGTACGCCTCCTTGGAGCCTGGGAGGTAGTTACAAATAATCACACGGATGCAATTCTGTAACATATTTACCCGTGACTGTTATTTATTGTAACATTGCAATTAGACATGTTATAGAAATAATTATACTTTGTTACCGTAGCTCTATGTGGTCACTGTTACGGTGTCCTATGTTACAGAGTCTGTGCATAGCGTACAAGGAGCACGTGGCTAGCCGCCGCAGCCAGGCCGGTGGGGACGCTGCTCAGACGGAGCCAGGAGCACCCAGACCCTCTCCCCAGCCACCGCTGTCTTGGCTCTCACCAGAGTTTGCATTCCTCTAATTGAGAAAGCATGAAGTTGAGCTCACAAAGGCGGCTGGTTGTGAATACAGAAAAGACCCCTGGCTCTGAAATTTTAATTCAGAATCACGCGGAGGTTAGCTTTTGAGATTTTAATTGGAAAAAAAGATAATCTTCCCGGGTGACTTGGAGGATCAGCTCTTTGAGATGTGACTGGCCCAGTGACCCCTCGCAGGGGGTCTCGAAGGAGGCAGCGGTATGAGTGAACGGATGGGTCTGTTGTCAGGCTCTCACGCACGGTGGGAGGACTGGGAAGGGGACTGATACCAAGGAGGGGAGCCTGAGGTGGACCTGGAGAGGGCATGCTGGGGGAGGGGTGGTTGCTGGTGTTCATCCGTGCCCCAGGTGTTCCGGGGCTGTCCCCAGCATTGTCAGAGCTTTCTGATGGTCACCATAAACCAGCAATCTGGGTTTGCATAGATATTTAAAACCTTGTGCAGGCCAGAAAAACTGTCTGTGGGTTCCACGATCTTGGTCCTTTCCCCAAAGACGGTGCAGATGCTCTTGGCAGCAAGGGAGTCCCTGACCCCGTCACAGTCTTGCCCTCTGTTTTGTTATGTTAGGCTTTGTGTGCACCTGGGTGTCTGCTGAGCCGGAAGGTCTGGGGTGCAGATGGGAGCGCCCCCCAGTGGCTGCCCGCCTCCCCGGACTGACCCCTTGGGCAGAGCCGCGGGATGCTTCCAGCTCCGGGGAGCGCTTGCTGTCCTTAACTAGAACTCTGGAAATAAAACAGTGGGTGTCCATTTCCCCACGATGAACACACAATTGCCGCTGGGTGAACCATGCCCCACCTGGGACTTTTCTGGGCCTCCCCTGGTCACGAAACACGGGAGTTGGGGGGACGCTCACCTAAGCACCTGCTGGGCCTAGAGCCTGGGGCAGGTGCACAGGGGAGCTCCTCCGTCCCCCTCCCTCCCGTAAATGGCTGGATGTTGGGGGGGGTCCTCCGTGTGTAGGGGACTCATTCCTCACAGCTGTGCCTTCTGTGGGAGGACGCCGTGACTTAACCGGACAGTCTGTCGACGATCGGGGTGACCTCCCTTGACCTCCTTTACAGAGTTCGCGAAGACATGGACTTGCTGCTGTGGGCCGGCACGCTCTCTGCCAGCCCCCCCGCATCCCTGGCTTACACCAGCTCGTATCCTAACCCCTCCTGACCCCTGCCCGCAGGGACGGGGCTGTCACTGGGCAGCGTGCTCCCGGAGTCACGCCCACGTCCTCGCGGTCGGTGCCCCGAGCTGGTCTTTGCTTGGGAACTAGACTTCATGGTGGGGAAGCCGCACTCCCAGCCGCCACAGACTCTTGGGGACCCCCGAGTCTCCCCCACGTCCGCCTGCTCGTGGCTTCGGGCTCTGCCGGACTCCTGGGCCCTGGGCTGTCTCCCTTCTGAGTCGGGCCCTGTTGTTTGCCTTTCTGCTCTGTTTTTACATGTTACCCATCACGACTCTGTGTTGAGGCAGAGGGGTTATAGAACTGTGAACTGCTAACTGTTCTGACCTGCAGCTTGCGTTTCTTCCTCTCCTGCTGCCCTGCCTTCAAAGAAGAACAGGAGGGACCTTCTTTTCCTGCCTTGGAAGGCTTCAGACTGCCCCTGTGGCCCTTTGGTGGATCCCTGTAGGCTATGGTCATGGCCACGGCTGCTTAGGGCTCCATGTGCTTGCAGAGGTGCTCAACTCGGGGGCCACAGCCTGCGGGTCCCTGTCCCACCCATGGCTGCCTTCAGGTCCAGGCTCTTGGGGCAGCCCGGGGGTGGGGGAGGTGTGCTGTGTTCTCCCCGCCCCTAGAGGCCTGTGCGTCACACTCAGCAGCTCTGCCGGCTGTCACACCAGCAGGTGCAGGACCGTGAACCTGAGACGTTGGTCTCCATCGGGCCCTGGGGTTTCTGTGTGCAGTTTTCTCATGCCCCGGTTGTACTTCTTCTCCTCCTCCTTACAGACGCTGGGCAGCCATGCCGCGCAGCCCGACCTCCAGCGAGGACGAGATGGCCCAGAGCTTCTCCGACTACTCGGTGGGGTCAGAGTCGGACAGCTCCAAAGAAGAAACCATCTACGACACCATCCGGGCCACGGCAGAGAAGCCCAGCGCCGCCAGCACAGAGGAGAGCCAAGGCAACACGCTGGTCATCCGTATCCTCATCCAGGACCTGCAGCAGACGGTAGGCCCCGTTCGTCCCGGTGCGGCAGGAGCTCCAGGGCACCTGGGTCACCTTCCGCACGGCCTGTCCTGGCGGCGTCCCGCACGTCGTGCACCTGCCCCGCCCTCCCCTCCTTCCCGTCACCTGCGCCTTTGCCTGCCGCCTAGCCTGCTGCGGCACCTCGGTCCACTTACTGAGCTCCTGTTACGGGCCGGGCAGAGGCCAGACCTCGAGGGCTCAGGGACCAGCTCGGGGAGGAGTTGCAGGATTTTCTCCTACGCTGCTCCTTCTGGTTTGCGGGCTGGGTTCCCTGTTTCAGGGCCAGCGGCCACATGCCCGTGGGCTTCTCCGTACCTGCCTTCATCCCCGGTGCTCTCCTTGTCTGCCGTGATGTTCTCGAGTGTTCCCTCATGGTGTGACCGCTCGGACCCGTTCTGTCCTGTGCCTCGGGATTCCTGACGGACCGTGGCGGAGGTTCCGTCGTCTCCGTCCTCATCTTGACAATTATTCTTTTGAGCCACTGGTTCCTTGTCTCTCTTCTTCTTTTTACCAGGTTTCGTGGTTTCTTCTTCTCCTCTTGTAGCTCTTCCTTCTTTTACTGGGGTCGCGTCCTTGCCGGCTGGACGCGCGTCTGGTCTCCGCCTGCTCCTCTGCTCCCGCTCACCGTCATCGCTTCGGGCTGTTCCGGCGCGGCCTGGGCAGCCGCCTGCCGTGTGCTGTCCCTCCGTCGCTCTGGCCGCGTGGGGGCGGGCTCTCCTCCGCTCCCTCCCGCCCCGGGGCCGAGTGTCCCGCAGACACAGTCCCTCTGTGGGAAACCCGGGATCCCGGGTCGGCGCCCGCGCGTCCTTTGGGAACGCCCTGCGTGCTGCCCTCGGGCCGGATGTTGAATTAACGTCCTCACGTGTGTCACGTCCCTGAGTCCGTGAAACAGCCCGAGCCGGGCAGCCCTGGCGAGCAGTCCTTCTGGGCGTGCTGTCACACAGAGTGAGCGAGCCTCTAACCAGCGTGGACGAGGAGGCGGGACCTCACCCCCCACACCCTCACACCCCCACCGACGCCCTCCTGGTGCCAGCAGATGGGGAGGATCAGGCGGCCTGGGACACTCTGCCCGGAGCCTCCGAACCCGCCGCTGGCTGGTGTTGGACATGGTCACTTGCTGCCACGTTGGCTCCTGTAGCTTGTTGTCACCGGGGAAGGCGGCCCATGGGCAGCCTCACAGAAGGCACGGCACGGCGGCCGGTGCGTCCGAGATGGATCAGAGTCAACCCCCCTGCTGTCTGCCCTGTGTTTTGGGGAACGGCACCGAAAGGTCTCGAGCCTGGGGCCCACCTGCGGGCATGAAGTGAGCCGGTGTAGACCGGGCGTGCAGCTGGGGCCAGGGGCAGCAGGGCCCGTGAGCGTCCATAACCTCCATCAGTGTCCTTGCTCCGAGCCGGCGCTGTGCACACCGACAACAGACAGAGAGACTGTTTTGCCATCGTGGCTGTTGAGATGCCCCACGGGTAGTGAGTAAGAACGTGGGACGTTGGAAAAGTCACCACGATGCAGGGTCTCGTGAGTACGGGGTCGCGGGAGCTGGCCTGGAAGCCTGTGTCCCGCCCTGACCTATCGTGACCTCGTCCCGGCAGGGGGCGTGGTGGATTCTGTCCACTGTGCCAGAGGCTTCGGGAACCTGTCGGGAATTACCGACGGAGAGACACCTGTTCCGCAGGCCCACAGCTACGAAGGCCTGCCAGGGGTTTTGTCTCCGCTCCCGGGAGCGTAATTGTTTCCGGAACCTTCTAAAGATCGCCTCTCTTCACTTTGTTAAGACAAACAAAGCCCCTGGAGGCTGAGGCCAGCACTCCCACGGGCATGAGCCCCGGCAACAAAGTAGCCGTTGTTCCCGTATGTGGGCCCTTGCCAGGGTGAGTCCTGGAGCCGGGACGCCACACGGACCCTGGAATCTCGCCTGGGGCCGGTTTCTCACCCCCGTGTCAGCCCACCCAAGGGGAGATGGTGTCTTTAGGAGCCGGGAGGCTGTCCCTCTCCTGTCCCCGGTATGTTCCCCGCCCCCCGGCCCCTAGGTGCCGTCTGGAACTATCTTCTTTAAGTGACTGCTGTTTTGATCCTCAGCCCTCCAGTGGGAGGGATTTTGCAGCTCTGAGCGGGGGCATCCGGGAGGCCTCCTTGAAGCCTGCGGAGGCGAGTCCTCCCCCGGCGGGGTTCACAGGGCCATGCGGGAACGGCACACGCCCGTGCCGCACACACAGGGAGGGCTCAGTGTGGGGCCGAGCGCAGAACGGGCCGGCAAACCGGGCCTTGCTAGCGAGTGGCGCGTGTGGAAGTCAGTCCGAATGCAGTTCTTCTGTTATCCATAGTTCCGAGAGAAGCGGGAACGGAGCTGGCCCTGGGCGCCCGGCAATCCGGTTTCTAACGCGCCTCGCATGGCCCAGCATGGAGAAGGTGGGTGGAACCCGTGACGGGGCCTCCTTGGGCACACAGCGCCAGCCCCTGTGCCCACCCCTGCCCAGGGCTTGCCCCGAGTCGCTCGGCGGCAGAAGTCGGCCCCATGTCCATCGGGCCCACCGTGACCCGAGCGGACCCGTGCCACGGAGTGCAGGGACAGGCCACCTCCGGCAGGAGCTCTGGGAGAACGAGTCCCTCCTTCCTGTTACCGATGCTTCGGTTTATCACGTGTCTTCAGCTTTGGTAGTTGATGTAGGAGGAAGCGTCGGAGCTGCGATCCCGACCCCTTAAAGATAACATATTGCCGTTCCTCCGGCCGCCCTGTCTCACACACACTCTCGGACTTCTCCTCCGGAGCAGCCGCCTGCCATGTCCACACGGGGCCCGCCTCCCGGCCGCACACGTCAGCGGACGGGGACGCTTCGCCATCTGTCATTTGCTTTCACGCGGACGGTCGGACATACTTGGTTTCCAGGTGACCCTGGCCTTCTGCTATCACTGAGGATCACAGTAGAGCCAGGCAGAGAGCCCCACCCCCATCCGTCGCTGTATTCGGCCCTACCCGAGGTTTTCCACGACGTTCAGTGTTGGGACTTCTCCACCTGTCTTGGCGATCTCTGAGCCTCCTCCTTGTTTGGTAGCTGAGAATCAAGCCGCTGTTGCTCCCTCTTGGCCTCTCGTTGGACAGAGACCATCCATCGTGAGAGAAGGTTCCGGAAGGCCTGGGCAGGAATGACTGGCTGCCTTGAAGAGCCCCACTGGAGCACGTTGCTGGGCACACACTTCTGTTGACTCTGGCCCCCAGGCAGCGAGCGGCGTCTGTCTTGCAGGAGTTCATGGGGTCCAGGCTTCTGGGCACGAGTCACCTCCAGCCTCCCTCCCCCGGAGGTTTGTCTTAGGACCGTCTTCCCAGAGGGTCTGTGGGTTGGGTATCCCCCTGCCTTGCTCTCTGCAGCATCCTGGGCCCGGGTGGCTGAGCGGCGCAGGGGATGGGCTGGGGGCGGCAGGGGTGGGCTGGGCCTGGCTCCCTCGCCCCTCTCCACCGGGGACCCGTCTCCCATCAGACCAGAGTTCTCTTCCTGGGATCGCTCCTCTCCGGCGACCTCGCCACCTTCTACTCCCCTCTCACGAGAAGCTCCGGAGTTCCGGGGCTCACTCCGTGCTCTTCCCACGCCCGGGGCCTCTGTCACCACGCCTGAGTGAAGGACGGCCACGGCCAGGGACCATCTCGCATTCAGCTCTGCCCTCCCCTCGCCGGGGCGGGGCTCACTCTCCCTTGACACCTGCTCAGTGAAAACCCCCGTTGCCTGGAGGATGCCGGGACCCCCCTCCTCTCCCTTTGTTCCCTCTCTCAGCTAGTGGTTAACTTAAAAAAAAAAAAGAAACAGCAACTTTATTGAGGTCCAATTTACAAGACAAGACGTAGAGTTCACCCCGGCTCTCCCGTCCAACTCTGCGACCGCGTTCTCCATGCCGCTGTCTTGTCCCGGGACCTGCAGAGCCCACACAGCGCCCCGGGCGACTGCTTGCTGTGTGGACACAGTCCCTCCCCGTCCCTCAAGGTCCCCAGGCGCTCCTGCTGTTTCAAGGTTAAAGATCAGATACCGACACAGCTCCCCACCCCCGCCCCCGCCCCACTGATCCCCACAGGTGTCCTCATGGCCTGCGCTTCCCGGCGACGCCGCGCGGCCGTGATCCCGCAGGTGCGCGCTCGGCGACTGTGTGGCCAGCGTCTCCGTCCACCAGCGCTCTGTCCTGTCCTCCCTTGTGCCCCTGCGGCTGGCGTGTCAGTGTCCCCCGAGGGAATGAATGAAGTCCGTCACCTGCACCCTCACCGCCGGTGGGTGGGGGTGACGTTAGAACAGCTCCCCAGGTGGCGAGGTTAGTGCCCTGAAGACGGGACTGTGCTCTGGCTGTTCCAAGGGTCCTTGCTTGGGACGGGTGTCGGCAAGTTGCTTTTTGGTTTTAAGATTTCTTTTTTTTTTTTTTTAAGATTTTATTTATTTTTTTGACAGAGAAAGATCACAGGTAGGCAGAGAGAGAGAGAGAGAGAAGGAAGCAGGCTCCCCTCTGAGCAGGAGCCTGATGTGGGGCTCAATCCCAGGACCCCGGGATCACGACCTGAGCCAAAGGCAGCGGCTTAACCCTCTGAGCCACCCGGGTGCCTCTTAAGATTTCTTTCTTTATTTGAGAGAGAGAGAGAGACAGCGCACGCACACTGTGGGGTTGTGGGGAGAGGGAGAGGAAGAAGCCGATTCCCCCTGAGCAGGAGCCCCCGCCATGGACCCTGAGGTCCTGACCTGAGATCATGAAACCAAGAGTCAGACGCTTAACCCACTGAGCCACCCAGGCCACCTTGATTCAAGTGTTTTCTTTTCTTTCTTTATTTTTTTAAAGATTTTTTAAAATTTATTTGGGAGATAGAGCACAAGCAGGGGGAGCGGCAGGCAGAGGGAGGAGCAGGCTCCCCGCTGAGCAGGGAGCCCCACGTGCAGCTCGCCCCAGGACCCGGAGATCATGAGCTGAGCAGAAATCCAGAGTCGGACGCGCACCTGACAGAGCCCCCCAGGTGCCCTGCGTTTTGTCACTTTCTAATTCTAGGCTTCAAACGGTCCTGATCATGTCAGAGTCTCCTCTGTGCTCATGCTCAGCCCTTCTCCTCCGGGGCAAACACTGTCACAGATTCAGTGTGACTCCCTCTTGTGTCTCGTTCTCCGTTCGTGTGTGTTAGTGATCGCTGGAGTGTCGGCTTGTGTAAGACGAACATACACACTTGCGATCGTACTGGGCGTGTCATTCGTGGCTTCTGACATCTGGCAGTGTGTCGGGAGACGTCTTTGCTTTGATAGTGTTCATTCACCAGTTACCCCTTCATCCTTCTGTTCCGCTTCCCTGCATCTGTCCACATCCGTCCGTCCCTCCGTCCGTCTGTCCGTCTGTCCGTCTGTCCCTGCCTCCCTCCCTCCGTCCAGCCCTTTTGCATGACAGAAACCAATGGTCTGGATCTTTGATCTCTCCCTTCAGTGACTGTGCTCTCTCTGTAGCGCACGTTTGGATCACTTTTTGGGGGGACGGGGGGCACGGACTCTGGTTTTCTTTGTGGTTTCATGAATGGGTTGCTCAGGCCAAAGAGAGCCCCTCTTGCCTGGCCCCCGACTTCCCTCTGCCTCCAATTTCTGCACGACGTGGTGATGATAGTCAAGCTCGTGTCCTTAAACGGAGTGGTTTGCACCTCACCGTTTTAATCAGGAAACTAGCGGGTTGTAAGTGGTTTAAAACACGGGGAGGGCTGCGGCCGGGGGAGGCCGCGGTCCTGCCGGTTCTTATCCATCTCACGGGGCAGCTGGCCGGAGGCCGAGACGGGCTTTATTTTCATTTGCATCATTAAAAAAACAAAACAAAACAAAAGCCCCAAACCCCTGTTTAACCAGCATCGGTTTTGTGTGGTGTAAGGCTTCCACGCTGTGTCTCCGTTGGTTTTAGGTTGATGTTGTCCATGTGAGTGTGGCCGGCGTGGCTCGCTGGGGTCTCCGTAGCCCCGGTGACGAGTGTCTGAGTTGCTGTGTCCTTCTGCTTAAGGTTCGCCTTAATACCTACTTAAATCTCTGAGAAAATAACATTTGGGGAAGTGGCTTTGGCCTGGAATTATCACACATTCTGTGAAAAAAGCTTTGTGATTCCCACATTGTGTGGAGAACATTGCGGTTCAAAGGCCGCGCTGGGGAGAAGCAGAGCTCGCCTGCTCTGCCGCCGTCCCCGGCTGATAAGAATTACCCAGAAGGCGGCAGTGCCAGGGCCCAAACTATTAATATTTAATTTTCTGGGTCAAATCCAAGGCTGCGGCGCTTCTCTTCGCACACCTTCCGTGGTCGGGTCTCGGTGACTCCTGCGTCTGCCTCCTGCCCGCGCGGGCGTGACTTTGCTTTACCCACACCCGCTCTCTGCATGGACGGGGCCTGTACCCGGTGTCCGTGCCGCATCTCCCACTGCATCCCGTGCACTTCTTGGCCCCTGCCGGCCCGCCCGAGGCTCCGTGGGCGCTGCTGGGACCCCGGGATCGGCAGCCCCGCCTCTCACGGCTGTGGGGGAGCCCTTCTGAGTGTTCCTTGTTCCTTGTTCCTCTTTGGGCCCAGGAGCGCTAATCCTAACTTCTAGGAGCACATGAGATGTGGGGGGAGGGGGAGGTCAGGAGCACGTGAGCCCGCCCCCCCCCCCCCCCCCCCCGAACCTGAATGTCCTTTCCTCCGCTCTACTTCCGGAGCCCCCCTCCTCTCGTTGATGGCTAGCAAAAGCGGAGAATTCACTCGCTTCCAAGGAGGACACAAGTCACGGACAGACTCCAAGCCAGTGCCTCCGTGTCCCGCCCCCTTGACAATGGCTGAGGACTGCCAGGTAGCCTCTTAAAATGAGCCCCAACACGTGGTTTGGCCACTACTTCAATAGCGTGCCGGACGGTGATGAGGCTTTTAATGTTTGAAAACTCTTACTCTGGCTGGAAAAACGAGTCCACACCTACTTTCTGTCCTTCGTTAGTGTTTAAACGTCCACAGTCCCCAGCGTGGCCCCGAGACTTCAGCATCCTCAGATCAGGCTGTCCTCCTCAGCCAAGGTCACCCAGCATTGCCTCTTCCCTAGAAAGCCCTTATTTGAAGCTTCATGGGTCAGCCAGAGAACGTTCCCTGTTTGCTGGCCCAGGGTCCAGCCTGAGGGGTCTTTGTCCACAGCAGATGCACTGTTATGTTTCCACAGCTGCGTTTGGAAGCTGCCCGGTCCTGGTTTGGGGTTTGGGTTGCTTTGGTGCTGGCTGATTCTCGGAGGTGTGCAGATCTGCACCTGGTGCACGAGCAGCTCCGAAGGGCTCGAACACGCTTGACTTCACCTTCAGACGGCTCCTGGCAGTTCTGTTTACGACGGCTCTTTTAAAATGCATCATTAGGGGTTGCCTGGGTGGCTCAGTGGGTTAAAGCCTCTGCCTTCGGCTCAGGTCATGATCTCAGGGTCCTGGGATCGAGCCCCGCATCCGGCTCTCTGCTCAGCGGGGAGCCTGCTTCCCCCTCTCTCTGCCTGCCTCTCTGCCTACTTGTGATTTCTCTCTGTGCCTATTTGTGATCTCTATCAAATAAATAAAATCTTAAAAAATAAAATAAAATGCACCATTAATGGACTGATAATGACATGAAGTGGGACCCGGAGGAAGTTTTCGGTGCAAAACGCACTTGTCCACAACAGGTGATGCACTCGGAAGCTTGGGCTTCTTTCTGGGTATCCTGAGTTCTTGCTGAACACTGCTGGGGTATTTATGCTTCCTGGGGACCCTCTCCAGCTCTGCGGGGAGGGTCCCCCTGGCACCATCCCCCCAAATGCCTCGGCAGCTCTTCCTCTCATTTTTAAAGCACAGGTAGGGAGAGGGGCAGAAGGAGAAGCAGACTCCACAGCCGAGCGGAGAGCCCCATGTGGGACTTGATCCCAGGGCTGGTCCTGGGATTATGACCTGAGCCCAAGGCAGATGTTTGACTGACTGAGCCACCCACGCGCCCCAGGAATGCTGTCTTAAAAGGAGATCCAGACACAGACACAGAGGGATGACCCCGTGAGGACACAGGGAAAGACCAACCATCTGCACGCCAAGGAGAGAGGCCTCAGGAGGAACCAGCTCTGCCCATGGAGGCATCTTGGACTTCCAGCCTCCAGGACTGGGAGACGATGAATGCCCGTGTTTTAAGCCCCCGTCCGTGCTCTTTTGTTAACACAGCTCTAGAAAACGATGTGCACCGCGTATGTGGCAGACCCACACTGGGTGTCTGCCTCCGCCTGTCTCCAAGACCTGTGTTCTTTCCCTGGTGTCCTGGCATTCCCGGTTGTCAGCCTCACATCGTGCGGAAAGGCCACAACTCCTTGACCAGGCAGGAGCGTAGGCTTCGCTCACTGTCTTCCATTTAGATTTGAGCTTGGCCGTGAGCCTTACCAGTGGAGGGTGGCGCTTCATGCAGGTCAGTCCCCAGCTGACCAGAGCTATGCCGCTTATAGCCCCACAGATGTGCTGTCTGTCCTATCCGGGTCTTGGCTGTGTTCTAACAAGGCAGCGTGTTCACGGTGCCCTGGGTGCAAAGCAAGCCCTCGGTCATGGCAGCCGCCACCATTCTCCCCGAGCTCCAAACCCAACCCTACTTATGTTGGATCACATCACCAGGAGGGTTCTGTTTCTGGAACATTCTGTTCAGTGCAGTTCTACCAACATTTACAGAGCTTCAGGTAAGAACTAGACACCCACCCTTGTTCTCATGTTGCAGATCATACACAGTGTGGAGCTGGGAGCCAGTCAGCTGGGTCTTGGGATGGGGCCACATGCGTGGGGTTGGGCAGAAATCTTGGAAGAAGATGTGTGCCGTTTCCCTGCGCTTGAACGTGCCTCCCACTAGGGGGTCAGGCCTCTGGGGGCTGAGAAAACCTGAGGAGAGCTGGCGCTGGCCCGAAGGAACCCTAGGAGCTTCCTGGACAGATGCTTGAACCGAGGCTGATGTTGTCCACAGAGGCCTGCTCCCATTGTGGGATTTTGTAGATCCCACCCCCTGCCTGACCGAATGTACGTACTGCTCGTCAGGAGCTAAGGGACAGGCCACTCTGATTGGGGTCTCGGAGGTGCCACTATGTCCACCTGCAAGATTTCTGTATATTAAGCTGCCCGGCTCAGCCCAGACACTCAGGGAAGTTTTCAGATGAATCTGGACATCTCGGTGTTCGGGGTGTCACACCAGGGGATCAAAAAGTGATAGTTACTGAAATGTCACAAGGTGAAGTACACGCTGGTCTGTCCCTCCTATAGGAAAGCAGTGCAAGATGGAGAGGCTGTGACCATAGTCCAGGCAGGAGGGAGCAGGGGTCAGTCGACCCACAGCCCAGGCAGGAGGGAGCAGGGGTCAGCTGACCCACAGGTTAGATAGGAAGGACAGGGGTCAGTCGACCCATAGCCTGGGCAGGAGGGAGCAGGGGTCAGTCAACCCACAGGCTGGACAGGAGGGAACAGGGGTCAGTCAACACACAGGCTGTGCAGGAGGGAGCAGGGTTCAGCTGATTAACATGGGCTGTGCTCCATGGGCAGTCATACCAGCTCCCTGAGTTCAGTTTAGGATACTCAGTGGTCAGCTCAACCTGGAGGGAGGCCAGAATAGGTGAATCCTGGCCAGTTGGGAAGAGTGAGTGCGGTTGCAGCTGGCCGGAGGGGAAGGGAAGGGACGGTTAGCTGGAGTCACAGGAGCACAGGGACATCCACAGCCTGACACGCCGGACAGTTACTGAGAGGGTTTGGCATTGCTGGAATGTGTCTGTGCGTGCAGGTGCATACATGTATGGGGTCGGGGCAAGGGCCGAGGGCGGCCTTGATGGGCAGGATGTGTCCTGATGAGGAGGTAGGGTCCAGACCAGAGTCACTTTTTCTCTGTGTCCCTTGAGGGAGAGGCAGGCCCTGAGCCCCCAGGCATTTGAGTAACTGGATCAGGAGGGGACACAGGTGACGGGATGGAGTGATGTTGCTTGGGTCTAAGAGACATGCAGGTGAGCTCAGTGCAGGGGCTGCTGGAGTAACCCAGGTGAGAAAGGATGGGGGTCTGCTGGGCGGTGGTGGGGACACAGATGGGGACTCAAGCATCTGAGGCCATAGATTAACCTAGGCTGATCTGGAAGGTGCAGACCAGAGAGGAGTCGGGAGCATCTTCTGGAACAGGAGGTGGTCCCCCCACTGGCATTCAGAAGGAGGGTGAGGATAGAAAGAGTGGGGGACTAGGGCAGGGGTAGAGGTGGGGTGGGCGTCAGGTTGGCGTGGGTTCGGTGTCAGCAACAGGTGACACCTGAGTGACTGATTTGTCCGTTGGTGTCGAATGCCCCATGTGCTAACCTGACCTGTGTGCCCAAGTTCACGGTCAGCGGGTTCTTTTGTATTAAATGCCCCATCAGAGTGACCGTTCCACGTCGTCAGGCTGAGGAGCTGGGTCCAGTTATCATGTCAGTCGTGAATGCATGCGGGGAAAATCTTTGTTGCGTGTGCGCACTTGATCTCCCGAGGGCCCCCACGGCCTGGCCATCGCGGGAAGGAGACGGTAGCCGTCCTCTGCTTCTTCCAGAGGTGCCGCCGTGGTGGTTTACGTCCATGGCGCACACGGCCGCACGGCCGGCATCTTCCCCGACACCGGCGTGCCCCACGCTGTGTTGCTTTGTCTATTTTTTAAAGCTGCTGGCGCCTCAGAGGCTGGATTTTACTTCTTTGAAAACAGTTATTTAGAATCTCCCAAATTTTGTCCTTTGTTATGGAGATTAAACTGTTTCTCCCTTGTATTGTCAGCGCTCAGCCCTGGTGCAGATTAACAGGTAATTGGAAACTCAGAACAAAGACGGTGTCTCCCTGACCCACAGAGAGCTGGACATTAAGTTCCATCCGCGGTTTTCTCGGGGCCGCTCAAGGGTTTTACAACCGGGGTGGCCAGGTGTGTATGGAGAGCAAGTAACGCATCCGTTAAACCATGAGGACTCAGGAGCCGACTCGACTTGGGTTCACACTGAACCTGGACCACTTTCCGGACACGTGGCTTTGGGGTCATTACGTGAGAGTCTGAGGCTCTGCTTCCCCATCTGGGAATAATAATAATAGTGATTGTTTTTATATTGATCGTAATAATCATATTTGTTTAATGTAAATATCTATTACATGCATTGTATTGATTGCATAGAAACACACGATGGTATAGTTACGAATGCATCTACAGCAACAGTAGTAATGGTAATACTGTCGCTCACGGTTGTGGTGAAGTTAAATGCAGTTAGCGTAGTTCTTGGCGTATGAGGATTCAGTAGACCTTACTTAGCCACAGCTGTGTCATCACCATCGCCACCGTCCTCAGCACCGTCACCGCCGTCACCATCATCATCATCATCCCCGCCATCACCATTATTGTATTCTCCCACCAGGCTCTGAGCTCCTTAAGGGGCAAGACCCTGTCTCTGTCATCTCCTGTGTCCCCACCCATGCCTGCCCGGTGCTGGTCGAGGACTCTTTATGCAGAAGCTAGAGGAGCAAAGGTGTTCTCTGCAGCAGCCCTGCGGTGGCAGAGGCTGGGTTCTGGGGTTCCTGCCACCCGGGCCGTCCCTGCAGTGCTCCTGGTGCTCTGTGAGTGCTCTCGCACATCGCTTACCTGGGAGCACCCGTAACAGACTCTGCGGAATACCCATCTCACGCGCGGTAGGGAGACCAGAATGTGGTACAGTTCTCCTGACCGCATCAGGTCGGAGGGGGCTACAGGAGGGTCCCTTGTGGTAGATACTGTCAGTGCGCCACCTGCCACGGGGCCTTCTTGACGTTTCTTAGAGCAGGACCGCTGGTTGTGCAGGGCGAGCCAGCTCTGCTGGCAGAGCCATCCCCGGCTCTGCCCACAGTGGAGCGGGCACTCTGGGGTCACCCATGATCACCTGCGATCACATGATCACCTGCGATCAGATCCCAGCCCGTGCTCCGCTCTGCCCTCACCTGCTGGAAACCCCTTGGCTGTGGCTGCCACGTGGGGCCCCAGGCCTTCCTAGGGTGCTGGAGCTTGAGCTCAAGAGTGCTTGAGCTGGAGTGTGTGTGGTTGGACCCCGAGGCCAGCGGGGACAGGAAATGACGAGTTATCCGCAGTCCCACCTGGTCACATCAGACAGACAGAGTTTGTCGAGCTGAAGTTGCCAGAGCCTCTTCTCACTCAGCCGAGGCTGGGCGGGGCTGCGGGCGTCCTGCGGTGTCCCTGACGTGAGCAGCCGGGCCCCACCGGCCTGGTAGCCCCAGGAGGAGCTCCGAGGTTACCCTCGAATTCAGCCTTTGACACTGGCAAGGGACAGACGGAGCATTCATGCCTCCTGGGTCAGGTTTCCCGGACCGTGGGATTCGGGGCTGCCTGCTGAACGTTCCTCATTGTTGGGAGCCGCTGGCCTGGCGGGTCTCCCCGAGGGCCCAGACTCCAGACCCACAGAGAGGGGCCTCTGCATCCTGGGCACGCAGGACCCCCGGGAGACGGTGGGTCCCAGCCTCCGGTCCTTTCTGAAGGTTTCTGCAGTGATAAAGTGAGTTCGTCAGCTCCTACTGGTGGCCGTTCAGTAGAACGTCATTTTAACTCAATAGAAATCGCATAGTCTCTGTTAGAAGCAGATGCGACCTGACCTTGGTATTTGGTGGCTTGTTGGGGGAATCTCCCAGAAAGGACCTGGGAGTGGGGCCAGGGCGAGGCCTTTGGGTTCTCAGCCACCCTGCTAGGTTTTTTAGGAAAGTGTTTGCAGCGGATTTGCAGGCACTGTCTACGCTACTGAAGTTTTTAAAAGTAGGATTTTAAAACCACTCTGTGTCTCACTGTTGCCTGCCTCTCTGCTTTGGGAGGGGTGGGGTCGGCGTTGGAGAAGTGTGGGTTGGTGTCCGAACCCAGACTGCTGCAGGGGCCAGGGGCCAGCACTGTGGCCACAAGGCCTGGGATTGGAGAAGCTCCACACGGGGGCGGGAGTGGTGCAAGGCAATAGGCGGTGTTGGTGACCAAAAAAGTCCCACAGGGGCCACGGGGACCTGAGCCAAGGCCCCTGAAGCCCACCGTTCCATCCTCGCCCTTGTCCTTTTGTATTTGCTCAAGGTCTCCATCCAAGCGACACTCTGGAGCGCTGGGGGCCCGGGCGGGGGGTGTGGTTCTGCCTCTCAGAGGACCTATTCGGCAACACCTGATGTATGTGTCCGGGTGGGGGTGGGCTGCGCCCCTGACCGGTGTCTCTGTCCCCCCCTGCAGAAGTGCATCCGGTTTAACCCGGACGCCACCGTGTGGGTCGCCAAGCAGCGGATTCTGTGCTCCCTGACCCAGAGCCTGAAGGACGTGCTGAACTATGGGCTGTTCCAGCCGGCCAGCAACGGGCGCGACGGGAAGTTCCTGGACGAGGAGCGGCTGCTGCGCGAGTACCCTCAGCCCGTGGGCAAGGGCGTCCCCTCCCTGGAGGTACTGGCTGCTGCCTCGTGGTCCCGGGCGCGGGGCTGGGGGGTGCAGGGAGGACTGTCACGACGCTCCAAATTTGATGTGGATTGGGGGGAATGACCCTCACATGAAAAGTGAGCTTGGGGTCTTACGGGGGCCCTGAACTTCGGGAGTTTCAGACAGCGGCGCCGTTTTCGAGCCCTTTGCTTCCGTACTGTGGACTGGATGAGTCTGTCGGCGAGGGATCTTGGGGCGCACACACGAAGGGTCTGACTCAGGCTCACGTTGCCAGGACTGGCGGGGCCGGGGGTGCTGGATGGGGCTTGCTTCTGTCTCCCTGACTCGGTCTACCTGCCTGGGGTGCGCAGTGGCCAGGGGCCGTCCAGCAGTGACCCAAAGCATGACGTCCAGCCTCTTGCCCTGGAATGACCAGGGGGCCTGGAGCTGCCGCAGCTGCTGGCCTGCCGTGTGACACAGCAGTGCACGAGCTGGGCACCCGGACGCCTTCCGTGCGCGGCGTGAACGCCAGCCGCTGCCGCTCTGACCCCTGGCCAGCCGCATCCCCAGGTTTACACACAGTCTCTCCACATGACGAGTGAGACAGTGAGGCCGGCGGCATTCTTCTGTTGCGCGGTGGGACTGAGCGCGGCGGGCGATGGCGCTCCTCTCAGCCCCGTCAGACGGGGAGAGGCTGCACGTGTGGAAGTGTAGCCGGCCCTCCAGCAGCCTGAGTGTGTTCGATCACATTCACCATGATGAGACCGTCCTGAAGTCAGGTCATGGACCAAGGCCGGACCTCATCCGCACGTTTCAAAGCCCAAGAGTGACTTCGAGGGGGAGGTTATGGAGACCCCATTTAGACAGAGCCTGTGTCAGACTACAGGGGGACATTTTGGTGGAGGGAAATTTGGGGCACCACTTGGCTTCCTGTGGTTCCCTGTTCTGACCTTAGTTTGCTCATGTAAAATGGGTGTCCATTGGAAAAAATCCCTTACTGAGGGCCTACTTACTAAGTACCGGACTTTCTTGGCATGTTCACCATGTTCACGAGACCGTCAGGGTCTGGTCTGATGGGGCTGACACCCGAGTGGGAGGTGACAGACCAGGAGCAGTGAACAAACGGTTCATTTCAGGGACTGATGATTTCCAGGAAAACCCAGCAAGAAGACTGGGACGTCCAGGGTCTACTCTTGATCCAAGAGGTGTTGGGGGCAGCGAATCTGGCTGGTTCCCCGCTCACTCCCGAGAACCGAATGAGAGAGTGTGGAGATGCAGAGTAACCTGGGCAGGGTGTTGTGCTGTTTCTAGAACGGCAGGCGCATGCATACACTCCCCCTCCCCCTGTCCCATCCAGGACTCGTGTCACTGGGGTGAACTAAGAGGCCAGCGGGGGAGCATCTCTGCTCCTGTGTGTGCATCGCCCCATGGGGGGCTCGGTCCATTCCTGGGAGCTGTGTAGCCCAAGCCGCCACCCAACCTCTCTGGGCCTCGGGTTCCCAGCTTTCAAAGTGGGGCAGCATGGGTCGTGCCTGCCCAGGGGGCCCGAGGCTCCAGCGAGCACTCCTTTCGCGAGCCGGCGGTCTCCTCGCCGTGGGAGAGTTGTCCTACCTCCATGTTTCCATCTCCTGGAGCCTCAGTCCCGCCCCGGCATCCTCGGTGCCGAGTGAGACGGGCCTGGCGCTCCCCATGTCAGGGGTGGGAGTGGCTGTGAGCTCTTTGTCGCCGAGGATTTCTGGGGCGTATGCTTGGCTGCTTAGGAGACGTGGAGGAAGCAGCAGGAAGGGCTTTGCTGTCCGGAGCCTGCAGCCCTCTTCGGCCACGAGCTGGAAACGCTGGTGACTCTGGAAATGGACATGTTCCTCTGAGCACTTCCTGTCCTGCCAAGAGATGGTAGCAGCCCTAGTTTTTTTTTTTTTTTTAAAGATTTTATTTAGTTATTCATGAGAGACAGAAAGAGACAGAGAGGCAGATGGAGAGGGAGAAGCAGGCTCCTCACTGAGCAGGGAGCCTGACATGGGACTCGATCCCAGGACCCTCGGATCACGATCTGAGCCGAAGGCAGCTGCTTAGCCCGTAAGCCACCCCGGCACCCCAGCCCGAGTGTATTTTTATAACCAGAAGTCCCCGTGACTCGAGTTCCGTTAACCCTGTCAGCTAGTGAGCGCCTGCCTCTCCGACATCTCTCTCAGTGGCTCCTGAAATCTCAGAGTTCTGTGGGGGGATGGCAGGGGGCTTGCCACACCCAGGGCGCCAGGCACACAGAACACGCTGTCCTGTCGGAATCTAGAACCGGCGACAGAAATCCTAAAATGGGTCTCGGTCCCCACCTGCTTGTTCCTTTCAGTACCAGGGACACCTGCAGCCTGTGGTCAGCACACGTTGTCCTGAAACTGGGAGCCGCCTGAGCGTCACAGAACTTTCCAGTTTCGCTACAGGCTTCTATTGGTCCTTAAAAAAAGAAAAAAAAAAAGACCAAGTTTCTTCCCTGTGTGACCAGGGAGTTTTGTGTGTGGTGCACGCACTGTTTTTACGTGCAGGGGAGAGGAGAGTCAGGCGGCAGCTTTGGGACCGGGATATGAGATGAGGCGGTGCCAGGATAGTCCCCCGCGGCCCTGCGCCCTCATGTCCCTCTCTCTGGGCTCGTTCAGACTCTTGGCTGAGGGACGTGGAGGGCGGGGTCCAGTCCCCGCAGCTGGTGTCTGTCGGGACGCCCCTGGGCCATCCTCACGCCTCCCCGCCCACAGATCAGGAGGCCAGTCGCAGCCGGGGAAGGTGTCCGGCCACAGCTGGGGCTGGGCTCGGAGCAGGTGCCTCCCCCGGGAATCCTAGTGCGTGCCAGCTGCTGGCCCTCCCCAGACCTCAGTCGCGGCTCCCCCACATCGGCCCTCAAAGGGGTGGGGGCCCTTGGGCCGGGCACGAGGGGTGGGTGCTGGGCTTCCAGGCACACTGACACCCGAACGTTCCTCGTGGGCACTGACCATGTCAGAGCAAAATGCTTCGTGTCCAGCTCCGAGGAGGTGCTGGATTTGAGCGAACGAATGTCACCCAGAGTCCTGGGATGGCAGCAGGGAAACCGGCTTTGCCAGGCCGGGCTTCCGAGGGCCGGGTGTGGAAGACACGTCCTGGTTTGTTGACGGGACCACGCGCGTGGCCGTGAGGATGACGATCGCCACCCACGAGAAGTGCGCCGGCCGTGGCTTCTCTGTGGGAGGCTAGGATGCCTCCATGCCCCCCGTTGCTCTTGTGTCTTTCCAGCCACATGTCCATGGACCTTCGCAGGTGTGTTTCCTGTGACGTGAGGGGTCTGTGGTAGGAAGGCCATCGGTTCACTCGACACGGGAGGAGTTTGCTGCCGGGGGCCCCAGCCGCCCGCGCAGCCGCTCAGACGTGGCTGTGTTTCCTTGGAACACCTTGTGCCATATTCACGCGCGCCTCTCCTGTTTCCGTTTCTGTGCAGTTCCGATACAAGAAGCGCGTGTATAAGCAAGCCAACCTGGACGAGAAGCAGTTGGCCAAGCTGCACACGAAGGTAGGCGGGGGTGGCTGGCACACGGCCTCGCGTCTCACACGTGGCGTTACTGTCTCTGCAGACCAGGGCGCTCCTTGGGCCGCAGGTTCCTCTTCCTGGGAAGCCTCCCCCACTGCACCTGCCAGTGGGCGGGGCCGGGATGGGCAGGTGCCCCGGGGGGCTTCTCCGCTCACACCCCAAGGCCCGCCCCTGCTGCTGGGGGCAGGGCTGCTCCACAAAGCTGGTGGGAGCTCGGGCAGGAAAGCATGAGGTTTCCTCAAGGGCGGGGCTCTGGAGCAGGCGAGGGTGGGATAGGTGCTTGGTGGCGAACGTCCCCGCCCTGCCCGGGCGCATGTGGCCCATGTGGGCCTGACTAAACCGCGTGAGTGAACACGCCCTCCTGCGTGCCCAGAAGGGCATCCACCAGGGCCCCCGAACACAGCCGTCCTGTCCTGTGTGACGAAACCTTGCTGGGTGACAGGTCGCACGGGGACAGCGTCAGGTGGGTCATCATTCAGTGCACATCCCCCCCTCGGTGTTTCTGGGAGGAGGGGAAGCCTCTCTCTGAGTCCCCACTGCTGATGGAGAGGACACAGTGACCACAGAGCCAATTAAAGGGCTTGACACCAGCCACACAGAGGTGTGGCCGGCAGAGGCCTGGAGGAGGGGGCTGAGGTCAGCAGTCTGGCTGGGCTCGCGGCGGAGACCCCTGCCCCTTTGTCGGGGCTGCTGTGCATGTCCGCAGGGTGCAGGGGCTCGAGTGTGACCTCACCCACCTTCGCGGTGAGGATGATGCCCGGTTTCTGGGAGTGCTTGAGGGTGGGGCGCACAGGGAGAGACGCACCGGGATGTGCCTGGACACTGCCTGTGGTCCACCCCGGTGCCGCCCGGGCGAGCTTACGTGGTGCTGGGAGCTCTGTGGGCACTTGCAGCCGATGGGCTCCCCTGGCTCTGGTTCCGTCCCCCATTTGTAGCACAACAGATACAGGGATTTATATTGTGCTTAACCGGTTGTGGTGCACCATTACTTACCGAAGTGCTCACAGTATCCGGATGTGGCTGGTGGTGGCCCTTCTGCCTGGCTCTCCCCCTGATGTGTCCCCACATCCTCTGAGCCCTGACAGCTTTGTGGCCCAGCTAATGGTCCAGGTCCTCTCGCACCTCCCTGCCCAGCCCTGGAATCCGCCGGGATGGTGGCCTTTCAGCCCCAGGGTCTGCAAGCTTCTAGTTTTTTTGATGACCTTCTGATGTGTACATAAAAATGTGCTTTTTGGATTAAGAAAGAAAAAAACAATTACTACATAGCAGTAGAAACATTAAGTGTGCACAAGTGTATGTGTCTTTGGACATTTGTTAATTTTGGCTCCGGAATGTAGGTAGAGTGTGTGGGTGGAGATCCAGCCTGGCCCCGGAGCCCCTGCGGCCGCGCCGTGTCGTGGAAGCCATGTGCAGGGAGGTGCAGACTCGGGCCAGCGACAGGAGATCGCCTGCTCAGGTGGAGGCAGACTGGATACTGGGCTTATCCTCAGGGGGCGGGGGCCGTCTGCTCCACGGCAGGACATCACGGTTTCTGTTACAGATGAGACCGGGCTAAGCTGGGGAAACGTCCCTCCCCACCAGGCTTGACCCCCAGGTCATTCTGAGAAGGGATTATCTCTTTTCACCTTGAATTGCTTCATGGCGAGACATCCCTGTGTCTGTCCACGCAGTCACAGGTTCACTGAAGAGTGGATTAGCCAGGCGAGAAGCTGCCCTCTCTGCCTTGCACTGCGGCTGTTGCTTCTCAGATTAGAAAGCACGAATGTCGGTGCTCGGGCCTCGCTCCCAGGAGAGGGACTCCGAAGCTCGGGTCTAGACCCTAGAAGCTAGTTTTCCAGAGTGGCCCAGGTGGCTCATCCTTTCATCCGCGAAGGAATGTCCTGTGGTCTTGGCATGGACGTGAAAGGCGAGAGATTTCTAGAACCTTCATCCCGGCAGGCTGGTTGTGTCTGCTCCACGCTTGGCGCTGGGCTTCCATATACCGCGAGCCTCTGCCGGGTGGGTCTGTAGCGTCCCGTGCAGGGGCAGCTCCTTTTCCACAGAGGAGGCCAGAATGCACCCTGGAAGGACCCTTCTGGGGCCTGGAAGACATTTCTGTTTGTTGATTTTTCCCTTTAGACCAATCTGAAAAAATTTATGGACCACATTCAGCACCGTTCGGTGGAGAAGATCGTCAAAATGCTGGAACGAGGCCTGGACCCGAATTTCCATGACCCGGACACGGGAGGTAGGTCCCGGGCGGAGAGGAGCTCGGTAAGCCTCACGGAAGCGCGGACTCAGTCCAAGAACGTGCCTCTGTTATCAGATCCCACACGCATGGGCGATAGCTACGCTGTACGTGGTTTTCAAAAGTACTTTCTAGCTCCCGGTTCAGTTCTGGATGAGAGGGGCCGGCCGAGCTGTGCAGCGAGCACAGAGCCTGGCCCATAGTAGGCTTAGGCGCTCGTGCACGGCTGTTGGGAGAGCGAATGAAGGAAGGATGGTAAGGCGCGTGGCCCGTTGTGTGCCCGCTGTGGGAGACACACTTACAGGCGCACGTCTCGCTCCCCTGCTGGCATTGGGGCTGCTCATCATTCGTGGGTCTGAAGAGCCTGGGGGTTCCCAGATTCTGCCCTTTGGCTGTGGGGCTGGACAGTTTCTCCTTCTTTAAACAATTGCAAATGAGCATTGACCTCTATTTCATCTCTCTGCCCCACCCCCCTATTATTGAGATGCAGAAGATCCCTAACCGTGTTAGTTTCAGGCTAGGCTCTGCATATAATAATTGGATACATTGTGTCCTGAGGACCACAGGTCTGGTTAACTTGTAACGGGGTACAGGGAACATGTTACTGTTCTGAGTACAGAGAACTCATTAGCCGTCCTCCCCCCGTGCTCTGTCAGGACTCCTACAGCTGGTAACTGGGGATTCCTACTGTTGGCCACCTGTGCTGTCCCCACCCGCCTCCGGCAGCTGGCACTCTGCTCTGTTTGGGGGTGGGGACTTTCAGATTTGGCATGGAAGCGGCCTCAAACGGTACCCAACGTCGTTCACTTAGCACGCTGCCCTCAAGGCCCATCCATGCTGTCCTCCTGTGTTGCCTTCCTTTTTGTGGTGGCCCTTCTGCCTGGCTCTCCCCCTGACGTGTCCCCACCATCCTCTGAGCCCTGACAGCTTTGTGGCCCAGCTAATGGTCCAGGTCCTCTCGCACCTCCCTGCCCAGCCCTGGAATTCGCCGGGACGGTAGCCTTTCAGCCCCAGGGTCTGCAAGCTTCTAGTTTTTTTGATGGCCTTCTGATCATTTTGTGGTGGGATCAAACTCCTTTGTGGGCCCGTACAGCTGTTTGTGGGGGGACTGTGTCCTAGGCTGTGGGATGTTTGCAGCCTCGCCGGCCTCCACCCCAGGCCCCAGTCGCAGTCCGGGCTGTGACAACCAGGCTGTGTGCAGACACTGCCCCATGTCCCCTGGAGCAGAGCACAGTCACTGGGTGAGAGCCTGTGCAATGGGACTCGCTGAGCTGGGCTGGCTGAGAGGGGGCTCAGGCAGACTTCGTGGCCTCTGGGGGCATTTGTCCCTGTTGGTTGGTAGTGTTCCTCCTGGACTCACTCCCTGCAGGCTCCCTTTCCCCACCGCTGGAGACGGGCCCGCCCTCCACCTGGGCCACTGTTACCTACATGTGTCCTGAGGTACTGAGCCCACAGCAGGTGCAGATGTCAGCTCAAGGATGGAGACTTATCATCTCTTGGGTCTCCTCTGACCCCTGCAGCTAGAGCAAGACCCCGCCTGGGCCCATCCGGCGGTGCCCATCCCCGCCCAGCCCAGGCTGCGGTGCTGCGATCCGTGATCACAGCTTTGGTATCTGAGATGCCAGAAGATGGGACCTGGGGGGGGCGGGGAGCTTGACGGCACATGTGGCTGGACCATGGAGGTAACACATGGAGGGCACATGTAGAGAAGTGACGTGTCTGTGGTTCCCTCCTTGGGCCTTTTACCTGGATGTCCACCAGCCTGGCCTCATCCCTGGCTGTTTCCAGATGATTCCACGAGGGAGGGCAGGCAGTAGGGGAGTCCAGGGGTCTGCCGCAAGCTGCTCTTCTTCCCACGTGTCCCCCTTTCCGTGGCCTCGTTTCCTGGAACTGGCGTCTTCCAGATTCTGGGCTTGTAGTGACACATCCTCCAGGGCAGACCCTCTCCTAGCTTCTAGAACCGCACAGCACAGACCCCGAGTTATTTCCAGACAGAGGTCCACACCATCTCCCACGGCCCTGCCTGCAGCTTGGCGCCACAGGCAACCTGGGCCGGCTCTTTCTCTCGGGCAGCTTCCATCTCCACTCTTGGCCGGCGGCTCGCGCCATCGAGCTCTGTGTCCCGTTGGGTGTTGTGTGTGTTTTTCTAATCATTTTCTTGTCTGGACAGATAGACTAGAAACGATCACTTATTTTCAAGTGTGACATGTCTAGCAGAGACGCCGACATGTGGCAGCCAGATCGTAATGGACCACGTGCAGATCTGTCCTGGTCGTGCCTAACGCTCCTCGAGAAAGCAGAACCTTCCCCATCTCCTCTTTGCCCATTTTTTTTTTTTTTTAATTAGTGGACTTTATTTGTTAGAGCAGGTTTAGGTTTACAGGGAAGTGAGGGGAAAGCTGGAAGCTCTGTGGGAGTCCCCAGTAACCTCCGGCCCCGCCGTTCCCAGCATCCTGCATTTCGACCAATGGCCACGACAGCTGTCCATCACCACCGAGACACCGAGCAGCCTCTCTGCCCTCGACGTCGTCCGTGCTCCCCTGTTCACCCTCCATCCCTGCTAACACCCGGCAGCACTGATCTCTTCACTGTCTCCATGGTTTTGCTTTTTTCCAGAACATTGTAGCATCGAAACCATACAGTATGTGGCCTTTTCAAATCGGCTTCTTTCCCTGAGGAAGGTGCTGTGTTTCCTCCATGACTTTTCGGCTCGGGAGCTCGCTTCTCTGTAGTGCTGAGCCGTGTCCCCTTGTCTGCACGGCCCCCGGTTCATTTATCCGTCCACCTGCCGCAGGACGTCCGACGGCTTCCAGGTCTCGGGAGTCGTCAGAAACGCTGCTGCAACATCTGTGCGCAGGTTTTTTGTGGACATCGTGGAACATCGGGGACCACTTGTCCTCCCGCCCGAAGCCAACATGCCGAGAAGCCGTGACCCTTCTGAGAGAGCTGTCTGGGTGCGACGGTGACTGTGGGAGGCGAGTCCTCCCGGGCCGCGGAGAGTCGGGGAGACACGGCGGCCTGAGGTGTTCCATCGATGACAGTACTTACGGGGCGGGGACATCGGAGCGCCCACTGCAGTGTTTCGTGTCTCACGTGTGGTGTGTCGTCCGCAGCGGGGTCTCTGGCAGGTCCCGTCACGTTAGCGGTGCAGCGAGACCTCCGGGTGTGGTTTTCTCCTTGTCCGGGAGCCACAGGGATGACGCGCGTTGGCTGTCGGGGGCTGCCTCCAGACGACAGGTCGTGTGACCGACCCGTCCCGCTTCTCCTGGGATGGCCCACGTTCAGGAATCCCCTTGGTCCCCGACACACCGACACAGTCGGTCGCCCCAAGCATGACCAGGGCACTTAGTAGTCACGTGATCACAGGCGAGGGAGGCGGCACGGGCACGGGAAGCCTCGTTTCCCTCAGTTCTCGTGCGTCCGGTGAGGCTTCGTGTGGCCAGTGTCCTCTGAGCGCAGGGGAGGCAGAGCCTGGCTTCTTCTCCCTGGGATTACAGGGTCCGCACTCTCACCCCCGGTGGGGGGAAAGGAGCTGGGTCTCTTTCCTCACCTGCATGCCTGGTAGCACAGGGCTGGGACCCTGGCTGGTGGAGGGTCTGTGACCTCCGCGCGGGTCACCTCCCCGTCCCAGGATGGAAGCACAAGTGGCAGCCCCAGGCAGTGCCAGTGGGAGGGAGGAGCTGCCTCACGTCCCCTCTTACCCTCGACGCCGCGCTGTCGCCCTCCTCGGCTCTGACCCCGTGGCCTCTTCTGGTATTCCAGCAACTCCACGCTGAGCTGGGTGACTTTGAACACCACCTGGCGAGAAAGCAGTCTTCCTCACCCTCCCCTGTGCAGAGACGTGAAAGCACCTTGCTTCCCACGTGCAGGAAACACCATGTTCGGACATGGGCCACGTGTAGTTCTTGGGACGCTTCTGGGCTGCACGTGGGGGCCGGAGGTTGGGGGAGCCCCCCTCTGGCTGGAGAGATGCCCGGAAAGGATGAGATCTCCGAGCAGTGACCCGCTCATGGGAGCAGCAGCTGGGATTACAGCCACCCGTCGCGTGCCTCGTCTAGTGGACATGTTCCTGAAGTCACCGCAACAGTCCTATGAAGACATAAAGCCTTGCCCACCGGGGTCTTGGGCACATCTCCTGCTTTGGTTCGATCCACTGGGACACGTGGCCTTCTGAGCCCTGAGGAAGGAAACCAAAGTAACAATCTGAGCAAAACTTAGCATAGTGCTTTTATGCCCCGCCGTGCTCCTGAACCTGCTGGAATCCCGGTATGACAGCCGCGGGGTATTAACAAAGCCGGGAGCCGTCTTTCAAATCCTGAAACATATGGAGGAGTAAGAGTGGAATTTTCGTGGGCGGGGTGCATTTCGCCGGGCACCTGCGATGGGCCCGAACTGCACCCGGGAGAGCCACCTGCAAGGTTAGTTTCCAGGGTGGTGACCGCTCATTCCCTAGTGGGGCTCCTGTTCGTCACCTGTGCCGAGAGGTGCCCGTCACTGCAGCTCGGCTCCGTAGCCCCTGCGCAAACCCCGGAATGAAATTTCCAGAAATCATTGCATTGGGTAAACGGGAGGGGGCAGTGCGAGCAGACGTGGTTCTGGAACCTCGTAAATGTCGGTGGGCAGAGGGTGGGAGGCGCCCGGAAATCCGCGGTTCGACTGTGCCACCGGCCGGCTGGTCCCATGCACTTCCTGGTCCCGAGAGACCTGTCTGGAAACAGGAGCACAGGTGGAACTTCTAGTTAGTTCAGGGTCATGTTTCAGCAAGGGTCGTAGGTGACTCCTAAGGTGCATGGGGCCGGGGAGGGTGGACCCCTGTCGGGCAAGCAAGGGATTGGGGTGGGCACAGGCATGGGCGCCCGCAGGAGGGGCCCTTGGCATTGAGCATCTGCCAGGGATGCTGGGCAGGGGGAGAGGAGGTCAGTCTGGTGCTTCTCACAGCGACCCATGTCACGACGTGCACACACAGTCATGAGCAAAGGCCCTGTGGTCAGGAGCATCTCCTTGGAGGGCCAGCTTGGAATGGGTCAGCAGCAGCCTCGTCCCATCAAATTGTCACCCGCAGCATGAGCCCTGGGGCTGTCCCTTCACTGCCGACACAGGGCAGCGACTCTGTCAGAGCAATGTGAGGTTTACAGAGTTATGAAGATATTCCAGAATGTTCCAGCTGCACCGTAGCCCATCTGCCCTGCTCCTGTCTTACCAGAGTAGAGCGCATTTTATAATCAACGAGCCAATCCGGATAGGTTGCTGTTAACCAAAGTGCGTGCTTTCTTCCTGGTTCATTCCCTGTCCCCAGCTGGTTAATGTCCCTTCTCTGCCCCAGGAGCCTCATAGCATGTGGTTGTCTTATCGCCATGGGACCCTCTTCATTGTGACTGTTTCTAGGGCTCTCCTTGGTTTTGCTGACCTCAGCCGTTTTGGGAACCGGTTGGGCATTTTGTGGAACATCCCCCTTGTCGGGGTTGTCTAGTCTGTGCGTCGCGGTCAGGCTGGGAGGAGGCCCCCAAGGTGAAGGGCCCATTCCCCTCACATCCGGCTCGTGCTCCGCACCTCACTCGGCCCCGTGCTGCTGGCCCTGCTCACCCGGCAGGGGTGCATGTCAGGTCTCAGCTGTATGCTCCCTCGCTCTTCCCCTTTACGGACTGTCCTCTTTGGAAGGAAGCCGCTCAGCACAGCCCACAGCTAGCGCGTGGGGAGCTGTGTGCCCTGTCCTTGAGGACAGAGCATCCACACGTGGCGGAATTCCGCGCGCAGGTGTGTGTTTTCTCCGCATTCGTTCATTCACCCTCGGTTGTCCGTGTGGACAGCAGGTGTTGAATTCATCATCTAGGTCAGGACCCAGTGCTCTAGCTCTGCCCCCTGGGAGCTCTTTCAACCGGCCCCTGAGGCCCTTGGACGGACCCCATCCATGTGGGTCCTTGGTTTTTGGCCCCTTGCTTACTATCCGGTACTAGAAGACGCCCCAGGCTCCTTCTGCACATTTCCTGCCCAGACCGGGAGCCTGTCCAGGAGAATGGATGGAGAATGGTCACAGGAACCAGAATCTGCGTGTTGTGTGTGCTCATCGCCGCTGGACGGCACTTGCTCCCAGCACAACAGCCTGTGTGTGTGTGTGTGTGTGTGCGTGCGTGTGTGTGTGTGTGTGCTTGTGAATGTGTGCGTATCTACAAATGCTTCTGTGTATAACCATCTATATCTGTATTCAGTCAACATGAGTGCGCACTGAGGGCTCTAATCCGATCCACGGCCACTCAGACCAATGCCACCCCTTCCCTGGCTACGCCGTCACCGCCCCATTGATAGTGAGAGGCCTGGCGGCCACTCTCTGCCATCTGTTTGTCTCGTTGTTCAATCCCAGGATGCATGAATAGTCCCTTAACCTGGAGGACACGCCAGTCCTTTTATCACACGGAGGACGTGCCAGTGGTCCGCTGGGCGGGGCAGAAACCCCAAACGTTGTTTCCCTTCTAAAAACATTCAGCCGTGTCTATTGTGTAATACATTCAGTATGTTCATACCATAAGGTGTGCATAATTTTTTGCATTAAAAACATTATTAAGACATAACTTACGTGTGATTTGTCTTTGTGTTTTATAAGGCTTTATCAAGATACATTTTACGTGCCACTGGATTTAGCCAACAGAATTGTACAGTTCAGTGGTTTTTAAATATACGCTCAGAGTCGCACCATCGCTGCTGCCTTTAGGACACCCAGGCGGGAGACGTTGTGCCCGTGTGTGATCATGCTGCACACACTCCCCGGCCCACGGCAGCCACCTGACTGCTTCCTGTCTCTGCGGGAGACCGAGTTGCACACTACGAGGTCCCAAGTGACATTCTGTTGGATGGGCCACTTTTGTTCGCCCACTCATCAGTTGGGACCGCTGGGGTCATTCACACTTCTTGGGTAGAGTGGACGTGTTTTTAATCCATCTCATGCATGGACCCGGGGGACCTCTGGGGCATGAGGTAGCTCCGTGTGGAACATTTTGAGAAGCTGCTGGATTGGTTTCCAATGTGGCCGCACCCTCTGGCATCCCAGCCACGGTGCGTGGGAGGTTCCAGTCCCCGCAGCCTTGCCGATGCTCCCCCACATGTCTTGTTCATTACAGCCATTGTCGTGGACGTCCCATGTCCCCATGGTTTTATTTGCATTTCCCTGATGACCCATGATGCCAAGCATCTTTCCCCGTGCTTACTGACCATTTGCATATCTTTGGGGAAGTGTCTATCCGGATCCTTTGCCCCCATTTCGATTGGGTTGTGTGCTCTTGTTGAGTGGTAGAAGTTCTTTATATATACTGGATACAAATCCCTAATCAGATATGTGGTTGCAAATACCATCTCGCAGTCTGTGGGTCATCTTTTCACCTCTGTGGTGCTGTCCTTTGATGCACAAAACTCTTTAATTTTATAAAGTCCAGTGTGTTTCTTCTTTCTTTTGTTGTTTGTGCTTTCAGTATCCTGTTTTTTTTTTTTTTTCAATTAAAATAGAAATCATGCCTACCTCAGGGTTACAAAGATTTACTCCTGTGGTCTTTCCTATAATTTCAGAGCTGTAGCTCTTACATTTGTGAGCCATTCTGAGTGGCGTGCATCTGGCATGACGTAGGGCTCCCACGTGGAAATCCAGCTGTCCCAGACCATTTGTTAAGCAGCCAATGACTTTCCCCGTGGTCACGTGTATTTGTAAATAAATGGGTAAACCCATGTGAGGGATAGCACCGTTTTTCTGGGTTTGCTTAATAAAATGCCTGATCAGGTGAGAGAATGGTGCTGCAGGCCCGTGCAGACTTGATGTCTGTGACCTGGGAATCTTGCTAAAATGTCAGTTTTCATTCTGAAGATCTAAGTGGGCTGGAGATTTTTTATTTTTCCTTTCTTTTCCTTTTCTTTTAATGAGATTTTACATTTCTTTTTTTTTTTCTTAAGATTTTATTTATTTATTTGAGACAGAGGGAGAGAGCACAAGCAGGCAGAGAGGCAGGCAGAGGAAGAGAGAGAGAGACAGAGAAAAGCAGGTGCCCCACTGAGCGAGGAGACCAATGCGGGACTCCATCCCAGGACCTTGGGATCATGACCCGACCCAAAGGCAGAGGGTTAACCAACTGAGCCACCCAGGCATCCCTCATTTTTTTTTTTTTTAAGATTTTGTTTATTTATTTGAGAGAGTGAGCATGAGAGAGAGAGAGAGAGAGAGAAAGCACACAAGTTGGGGGGCAGAGGGAGAAGCAGGCTGAGCAGGGAGCCTGATGTAGGACTCGTTCCCAGGACCCCAGGATCATGACCTGAGCCCAAGGCATACCCTTCACCAATTGAGCTCGTGCCAGGCACTGCCAGATTTTGCGTGTCTAACTAGCTCCTAGGCTGTGCCCATGGAACTCACTGGAGTTCACAGGTGTTCAGAGCAGTGGTTCTCATGTTGAAAACCACACAAGGAGGTTTTACCAGTCTTAATCTTGGGTTCCTAGCCACACCGATTAAAGCAGTATCCGGGTGTGGGACCAGGTGGTGTCGCTGCGCAGTCAGGTTTGCGAACCCATGTTCTCCCGCCGAGCATGTCCTGGGACCACCGGCCCGTCAGAGGTGCAGGTCCACATTCTTTGTATTAACGAGCTCTTTGGAGGGTTCTTAACTCATGCCCACATCTGAGAACCACAGGTCCAGGTAATGAGGAGGGAATCCCTCAGTGTCCTCTCTGGTCCTTGGGAACTTTGAGGTGTGGCCTCAGGCCCCTGGATTTGTCACAGAGATGGAGATGAGCCCACATCGGTGCTATAGGAAGGCTCCTCACTGTCGAGGCTGTGACATCTGGGGACACGTCAGATTCTGCTGACCCAGAGGAGAGAGGGGCTGAGGACAGGCAGGTGCGTAGCGCCACTTCTCTGGCTTTGCTTCCACTTCTCGGGTGACCCCTGAAGAGGAGACATCCCCCTTGTGTGGACTTTTGGAACATTCTAGCAGGAGGCCGCTTCTCTCCTAGAGGGTTAGCAAACACAGCTGCACCTGGCTTTTTTCTGAAACTCCTGGTCAGGAGTGTTTCGGGTCATCGTCCCCAGGGTCACATTTTGGATGGCAAAACGTCCATCTGACGCAGAAGGGGCGTGTCCTGTTTTAGAGAGACGCGTTTTCCTAAAACGGATCGCTTTAGGAAAGGGAGGATTAATGTGAGTGAAGGCAAAAGCCTGACCCCACCGGGATATTGTGCCTCTTACGTCTTGTGGGGGGGGGGTCTGTCTCTGTGTCAAGCAGGTGCAGCAAGTCTTAACTGGGTTGTTCCTGTAGATCTGTTCTCTTCGAGCTGCTGGGAGCATTTTCATTATGAAGCACTTTCTGAGCCGCGACTCCCTGTTGCCCTGCACTGTGGGCGGGACAGGGTGGTCTGTGCAGCGCAGAAGGGGAAACCACATCCTGTGGGGTTCGAGGTGTCCATCCACGTCAGCCTGGAGCACAAAGGGTCCAGATGCAAAGCCTGGTGTTTCCTGCTTGGGACATTCTGCAGGAGGTGTGCGGGCATAGGGATGGGGGTGTATGATCTCTCAACTGTGGATAATTTAATAATGAGTTTTATATTAGAAAGCAACACTAAGATAATTGAATACACAGGTTGTACGCCCTCTGTCACTTGTGAACGCAAATACTAATCTTCTGATTTACTCCCTTTCAACTGCCCGTGCGTGTGTAGGATCTCTCGGCATCCCTCCTGCCCGTCGTCCACTCACCCATCGCTTCCTCCCCTCTCTGCCTCCCTCTCTCCCTCCCTGTATCTACCCACCCACTCATCCATCCACACAGTTACCCATCAGCCCGTCCGTCCATCCACCCACCCACCCACGCACGCATGAGTCCGTGCACTCATCTGACCGTCTGTCTGTCCATCTGCTTATCCAAGCATCTACCCAGCCCCTCATCCAGCGATCTTTGACCTATTTATTCGCCCATCCTACAGAAGCTCAGGGATGCTGTACTCACCGTCCTCCTGGGGCAGCCACACAGCACTGAGTAGGTGTGGGAATGTTTGTTTCCTCTGCCCCCCGTTCTGGGATCATCGGGACTGTCCCTTGCTAAGAAAGCCACATGCGACTGTGACCAAGCTGTGGTGGGGTGGGAATGCTGCCACGGTTCATTTGAGAAATTATCGTTTTTGTTATGTAAAATCATGAAGTCCTTGCACAGGCTTGGAAAAATATGGGGGAAAAGTCGTAACAAAGAGAGCAAGATTTGTGTCTCTTCGTGAGCCAAACTGCTCCGGCTGGTGGTCTTGGAGGGCGCCCCTGGGGGTGGGCACCTTCCAGCGGGGGCACGTGCATTCCGGCCTCACAGGTCCCCGTGAGGTGGGGGTCAGGCTTTTACCCTGCCTTGCAGGGGAGAAGACACCCAGAGGGTCTGGGGCACCTGCTCAGGCCATCCAGCCTTCCAGGAGTGGAGCTGGGTTTTGCTGCTGCTCAGCTCTGTTCCTCCAGGAGGAGCCGCTCACCCACACGCTTGGCTTCCGAGGTCTTTGTCTGGCACTTCAGTGCTCCCAGGAGCACCCCTGGGACCCATGTGCACACCGCAGCCTGCAATGTACAGGGTCCCCTGCCCGTCCCCTTGTCTCCGAGTCTGGACAGGTTGGAAGCCAGCCTCTGGTGCCCTTATACTGTGCCTCCAGCTCCCTCGAACCTCTCACCCCTGCAGACCCTCCTGCTGGTGCCTCTCAAGGCAGCCGGGCCGGTCTAGGCAAGAGCGTAGTAGGTGTTCATGACCGTCTGGGAAGAGGAGAGCAGTCTCTGCCCCTTTGGGTGGTCCCATTGAGACCCGGGGGCCTTGTTGAGGTTCTAGTGCATTTACTGTAACTGAAGTAACTTCAAAACGGAACATTTTCAGGGAACTGTGGAGCAGGTGGCGCAGGCACGTGGCCATCAGTCACGCAGACCACGCAAGCCCCTGATGGCCACACACTGGCGAGTCGGACGGCATCTGGAGGGGATGGGTCTGTCAGCACCACACCAGGTCTCACCGGACCCCTTCCCAAAGGGTGTGCCAGCTGGGGGCTCTCCCGGCCTCGCCGGGGCGGATCCTGGTCAGGTTTGAACGTGGCGAGTCTGTAGTGTGTCATTCGGGCAGGGCTGTTGGAGGAAGTTACCTCTTGTCATGGGTGTCGTCCAAGGGCTGGAGGTCCCCTCAAGTATGTAAGATCTCCTACCGTTAACGGGGTGCCTAGTTCTCTATTCAGCGGGTTTTAGGTGCCCAGCACTGCCCCAGGGCCTGGCTCTGCCGAAGGGGTCTGTGGCCTGGAGCCAGAGGTAGGACTCCAGCCTGGGTCCCACTTGCATTGGCCATGGAGGGACAGCCAAATAAAGACTCCTAATAGTTTTGAGGGCTGACTTCGCCCCATGTGTGCATCAGTCCTAAACTGACCTCCTACTGAGGGACCAGCTTCCCCAAGTGGCTGTAAGAAATTTGACTTTGAGGTGGACATACTGGTGGCTCCAGAGGACGGGGCCCTCCACGCACTTCCGCTGCCGCCCAGAGGACCGAGCCCACCCCGATGCCGTCCCACGCGTGTGGCCAGGATGCTGCTGGGGCTGAGGCAGTGAAGCCCGGACCGCTCCCTCTTCCCACTCTACTGGGTTGGAGTCTCTCCCTGAGTTTGGATCTCTGCACGTCTGCCCCACGTGGGGCTCCCGCCCTGCTCCACGCGGTCTCAACCCCCGACACCCCCGCACCCCCTGTGACCCCTTCAGTGAGGGTGATTCCCCTGACGAGTTTAGAGAGCCCTCAGAACAGTGCTCGTTCGTGGGTAAAAACGGCTGGGGGCGAGGCAGGGGTGGCAGAGCTGAACTCAGGATGCGGCTGCCCTTCCTGGGGACGGCCTGGGACGTGACCGAGGTGAGGTCACAGGGAAGTTCAACTCCAGATCAGATGCCCCAGTTCTTCTATTCTCAAAATGCACTTAAAGTCAGAACGACTCATCATCAGCCAGGAGTGTCTCTGGGTCCTGGGGACATGCACGTTGTCCTGGCGCTCACGCACTCTTCTGGCAGGTGAAAGCCTCTCTGAGCACGTCAGGGCCATGTGCCTTGCTTGGCAGTGGTGACGGTAGGGAGAATGAGCAGAAGAGAAGGTGCTTTAACCAAATACCGCCCTCCCCATCATGGCCAGTGACAGACTGGTCCCGAGTCGGCTGTCCAGGGTGGTGGGGGACCCTTTGTAACTTGTAACCTTGTCACCTTGTCCCCATGGGGGCGGGCTCCATCGTTCTGTCTCCAGGGCTTCTGGCCCAGCCCTCTGCTGGTCATTTATTGTGCTGACCCCATTCAGGTCCACCCACCCAGACCCCGACCTCCATGGGGCAGACTCCACACCGCCCTTACTCTGTGTGCCTGCAGCCTAAGTCTGGCCGTCCTCCAAGATGCCCATAAACGTTGTGACACTGAGATGCGGAAAGGCGGGCATCTGCCTTTCAGACCTTTAACTGCAGCCCTAGTGGCCATGGCTCCCGCCGGGAAGCCTATGGATGGGGTTGTGGGATTCTGTCCTTGGGATAGGGCAGTGAGGACAGCTTATCAGCCCCACTGCCGAAAAAGCAATAATGTGGAAACTCAGTCTCTGCCCCCATTTTGATTTGCATGTGACCCCGAGGGTCACCACCATTGTCCCCGTTGAGGCCGTGCTACCCGCGTGGATACTGGGGTCGGTTCTTCAGTCTCACTCAGACTTTGCACTTGACCTCGTCGTGAGCCGTGTGCCTTGGCCACCTCCCCTGGTGCATGTCCTGATCTTGCGTGTGTTTGGGTCCCACAGAGACCCCACTGACCTCAGCCGCTCAGCTGGACGAGCCTGCGGAGGTGATCAAAGCTCTCAGAAACGGCGGCGCCCACCTGGACTTCCGCGCCCGAGACGGGATGACCTCCCTGCACAAAGCCGCCCGAACCAGGAACCAAGTAGCCCTGAAGGTACATTCTGCAGCCCGTTCACCCGGGGGGGGGGGGCTCCCTGCTTCCTGTCCGATCCCTGGCATCCGTGCCTGTTCCCTGTCCCTGTCCCACGATGGCCTCCTGAGCTGACCCTGAATTGTGTTCCCACTGGGATTTGGACATCCAGGGGGGGCCCCGACCCTCTCTTCTGGGGAATCTTGAATTTGGTGTTTCTAAAAGGTCATCTGTCCATCTGGCTCGGTCAGAGGCTTGTGTTTGGGGCCAGGAAGGGCAGTTCTGAAAGGTACTCCCCCACCTCCCCAGGAGGAGGCTGCAAACCCAGAGCCATCCTCGCTGCCGCCAGCACCTCCCTCGCCGGGTCTCTGGAAGCCCACCGGGGGGTGCTTTCACCCCTCATCCTCCCCATGACCGTTCTGCATACTTTACCTGTCCTGGCCCCACGTGTGGGGGGCCCCCAAGAGCCCTGGCAGGGAGGGAAGGGAACCTGCTGTTGGGGGCTGATCCCCGAGGCAATGCTGCTCTCAGAAGTCTTGGATTCCTCGAGTTCCCATCAGCTGCCCCTTATCCGCTGGTTCCGTCCGAAATCCAGCGTTCGTGACAGCATTCCCGACAGCATTCCCGTTGTGCTGCCCTCAGGATGCACGCTGAGATGGTTTTATGCTGTTTTTAGGTTGGGTAGTACACCTTTTCCATTTTCTGCAAAGGCGGCCCTCCCTTTGTAGCTCTCCACCAGTACAGGGGGGTCAGCAGGGCACAGCAGGTCCCCATGTGCCCCGGCGCATGTCTGCAGACCATCTCCTGACACCCCGATGCACGTGCATCCCGCTTGACTAGGCGCCGTGTCCTTCTTCAGGGCCAGAAACCTCACCACCGGATACTGGCATCTGCTTCGCTCCAGGAGGCCTAGGAAACCTGCGGCAGCAAGGGCCTGCTCAGCCTCCGCCTGCAGGAGTGTGACCCCGACCCCCACGCTTCATTCTTGATGCACTTTGCAAAAGGGGTCCTGAGACCCATGTTCGGCACTCTTGTTTTCCAGACCCTTTTGGAGCTGGGAGCATCTCCCGATTACAAAGACAGCTACGGCCTCACACCACTGTACCACACGGCGATCGTGGGCGGGGACCCCTACTGCTGCGAGCTCCTGCTCCACGAGCACGCGGCCGTGTGCTGCAGGGACGAGAACGGCTGGCACGAGATCCACCAGGTGCGCGCGCGGCCGACACACGCCTCCCTTAACCCTTCCCCGCAGCCTACACCTGCCCGCCCAGCCTTCTGTTCTGCCCACGCGGCTTCTGAAACGCTGGGATTGGTCGCCAGCATTTAAAAGCACGGATATTTATCTAGAAATACACGCTTCTGACCTTGGGGAGACATCGGAAGGTCAGGCATCCTGTTGCATTTCTGTAGGGTAGTAATCATCTGGAGTTGTGGGGTGGGTGGGCCCTTCTTGGGACCTGGGTGCTCACTGCGCGTCCGGCATCTCAGGGGACAGCAGAGCTTGGCGCTGGGTGCTTTCTGCACACAGGTGACCGGGGTGATGCCTGACTTCTGAGCACAGGTGACCTGCTGTGTGCCCGATTTCTGAAACCAGTGGCTCAGTGTGGTGCCCGATTTCCACGCACAGGACACAGGATTCCCTGATCCCACCTGGTACCCGTGGGGTCGGGGGAGTGTCAGCTGCTGTCTCGTAAAGAAACAGGACCCACCTGCGGGCTCAGGTGAAGCGTCCTTAATGCACCCCCAGCAGGGGAGGCGGTTGTGGTCCCAGAAGCAGGCACAGCTGCGGTGGGCGGGGCCGCGGGCGGGAAGTGCCCCGCCTCTCTCCTCTCCTGCCGTCCTATTGGCTGAGCCGTGTGTGAGCCAGCCAACCAGGAAGCCCGGTGGTCAGGTCAGGGTCTCTGGGCAGAGGAAGGGGGCGAACAGATGGCTGGGGGGGGGGGGGTGTCCCAGAAGGTCCCAGAAGGTCCCAGAAGGCCCCAGAAGGCGAGGGGGAAAGGGCTGGAGCAGGCGGAGGGCGGGCAGTGACACTCCCGGCTCGCTGGACGCGGGTCCGCATCCCTCGGCCACCGTGGCCTCCGCCCGCTGTGGTCGTCGGGCGCAGCGGTGCGGAGGGGGCGCAGGCAGCCGTGGGGTGCAGGCAGGGCCTCCCCGCTTGGCCTTCTGCGTGCTGGGTCCGCCCTGACCCGTCCGCAGCCCTGCGGCCTGGAGGGGCGACCGCTTCCGCCCCGCTGGGTGAGCTCCTGGCGGCCCCCAGCCCCCTCCTCGGAGGAGTGAGGAGCGATCAGTGCCCTGGGGGTCTCCATTCGTTCCCCCTGGAGTGGGTGTCAGTGGGCCTGCGGTGCCCTCGGGCCGGGGAAGGCCCTCCTGTAAGTGCAGGGCTGAGACGCCTCTGCGCGTCCTCTTCTCCCTCTGCCCCTGCGGCCGCACCTCCGTGTGCTTCCGGGTCCTCCCAGGGTCGTTTCCAGGCCCGTCCCAAACCCCGTTTTAAAATGTAGTTTTAATAGGATGCAGGGACAGTGGAGGCTGCGGCCGCTGGAAAGAGGGTGTGTTACTCACAGATCCTGGGAGGTGGACACACGGGCCATGGGGGACGCCCCGGGCTGGGTCGGGAGGCAGCAGACCCCGGGGGGAATGGGGCCAAGAGCCTTCCCTGTGATTTTTGTGCCATGGGACCTGCTGATGAGTGGCTAGTCTGGATACTGGGGCGCTGGGGCTGTCCCTGGGCTGGCCAGGGCAGGTGGGTCACGGCTGGAGAGCGAGAGCTCGGGAAGGCAGGCGGGGGTAAGGGCTCTGGGCCAGTCCTGTGCTGTCAGAAGTGACTTGCCCGGGCAGGCAGATGTCCAGGTGTCGGCAAGGCCCCAGACGCCAGGGTGTCAGAAATACAGAAGATAGGAACGCGGGCTTGCTCGAGATGGAACCTGGCTTCAGGGCCCAGCTTTGGAGAGTTCTCCGAGCTGGGTTCGCCCTCCTCCCACCCTCCGCCAGCGGAGGCCGCCCGCCAGAGTCCCTTTCCTGTCTGGTGCCTGCGACGGTCTGGCCCCTGGCCGCCGTGAGATGAAACATCCGTGTGCTGGGGGTTGGGGGGTTCCTAGCGGTCACTGCCCACGGCGTGGACTCCAGCCGTGATTTCTGGTCCCCACGTGAGCCAGTTCCATGCCTGAGACCCCGAGCACGGCTTCCAAGCATGTGGGCACTGAAGCCACCAGACCTCTTGATCCCAGGGCCCCAGCCCCCTGGTGCTGTTTCAGCTTGGAGGCCATGGTGGGGGCTCCCAGGGCTTAGCATCCTCTAACTGTGGCGCCCATCAGGGTCGTGCCCTGCCCGCAGCTGGTTTCTTTTCCACAACGCCCTGGGTGGCTTGTTCCCTCCCTACCAGAGGGTCTCGATGATCTGGATGGTCCCTGCCCCACCCAACCCCACTGCCTGGTCGGCTGTGGCCCAGACTGGCCGTGATGTGTGGAGGTGGGCACTATACAGAGGTCAGCAGGCCAGACCGTCCTCCTCCGAGATTCTCGCCACCCAGTCAGTCCCTGCTGTCCTGATCAGCCTTATTGGCCCCATCTTTCACACTTGGATCCTCCACAGCGGATGCCTGCTGGCCGCCATGACTCACACCAGGTGATGCGCCCAGAGCGGGGGCCGGGGGGGCGGTGGGGTAACCTGCCCAAGGCCGCAGCGGAGTCCCCCCCCCCCCCGCCCTCGCCACCGCCTCCCAGCTTGTGAGCGGAAGCCGTCCCCGATGGGACACACATTGCGGGGGAAGGAAACAGGAGGCAGGTTTTGCCAGAGCAAGCGGGAGAAGCACCGCAGAGCTCTGCGGCGTGCGGTTCTCCACCTCAGGTCTGTCCCTCAGCCTCACGCCCTGGCGTGGACACGGCTCCGTCCCAGCCGCCTGGCTCTGCACCCTTGGAGGGGTCCTGCGCACCCGCAGCCAGGCCTGCTCATGGTCTGGAGGTGGTTCGTCCACTTCCCTGGGGAGGCCAGGCCAGGTGCTAATGGGAGAAGGGAGGCTGTCCTGATCCCGCCCCTGTCACCTGCTCAGCGCCTGGGCACGCCCTCCCCTGAAGGCCGACCCTGGAAGCGCGGGTTTTTGTAGGCAGCTCAACACCGACCACAGACTGTGACCCTAACTACTCAGCTGGGCGGCAGTGGGATATTTGAGGAAACAAGAGAAAGTGACAAACACCCAGCCACAGTCCCACAACCCGAGAACATCAGGGGGAGGGGGGGATGGCTCATGCTCTTCTGTGCGGCCTGCGGGTTTGGCTGTGTTCGGTTATGGGAGGCGGAGCGCTCTGGAGACGGTGGCCGCCCCCCGTCTGGGGAGGAACGGCCCTGGGGTCCCACGCACCCTCATGCAGGCTGTGCCGCTGTGTGACCAGCTCTGGGGCACCTCGACCCCTCCTTCTCTCCCTCTCTGATCTCCTCTGACCGCGTTTCGGGGAGGAGGAGGGGTTTCCCGCTCCTGTTGTCAGTCCAGTGTTCTTGACCTGGGAGTTAGCCACGCCCCTGCCACCCTCCCCCTCGCCTGGCCACACCTCTGCCCCCTTCTCTCCTGGCCATGCCCTGGTCACAGTCCTCCTCACTCAGCCCTGCCCCAATCACTGTCTTGGTCCTCGTCTGCTGAGTCGTGGCCGTCATCGTCACAGAAATAATAAGTGACAGTCAGCCCTTCACGTTGCTTGCAGACCTTCTTATAGGTCTCCTCTAATTTCCTCAAGAATTCCTTTTCTTTTTTTTTTAAGGTTTGGTTTATTTATTTGAGAGCGAGAGATCACGAGCAGGGGTGAGGGGTAGAGGGAGAAGCAGACTCCCCACCAAGCAGGGAGCCCGCATGTCATACATGCTCCTGAACACGGTTGGCTGAAGGAGTTAGCTTTTAGGTGGCGTGGACCCCGGGCTCAAAGTCACGTCTCCCCCGTGCCCTGGGATGCCCACCCTGTCTGGGGGAGCCTGGGACTCCCGTGAGCCCAGGTGTCAAGGGGGAGCCTCTGCAGGGAGGGGCAGTTCTAACCAGAGCAGGGGGAGGCTTCGTGCGGAGTGGAGCATCGAGGCCTGGCTGCCGCGAGAGGCTCGTGCTGTCTCAGGTGGGGGATGGTGGTGTCGCTGGCCTCGTGGGGCGGGGCCGTCATGTGCGCCCGGGGACGGCACGCCCATGGTGCTTGGACGCGGCACAGCACAGCCTGCGGCGGCGGTCGGTATGGGAACCGCACAGCCGTGGCTGAGCCTGTCCCTGGATGTAGAAGCCACAGTTACCGCCATCTTTACAGATGAGCCCCCCTTCCCCGGGGTCGGAGAGTCTGGGGTCCCCCAGCCGCCAGGTGGAGGGGTCAGAGCTTGCCGGCACACCTGCCTCCAGCTCCCACTCCATACTGACCTGGGGCGGCAGATCCGTACCCCACGCCCCTGCCCCGCCCAGATGAGCCAGGAGGCCTTCAGGGAGGTAATCCGTGCATCCTTTTGCCGGGGGCCTGCAGCGGGATGGAGGCCCAAGTTGTCCCAAGTGCCTTGCACAACCTGGGGCACCTCTGAGCTTGCTGCCCCCTTAGGCTAGTACATGTGTCCCAGCAGGTGTCCAGCAGGTGGCAGTAGCGCGCTGGAAGGAAAGCTTTTGCTTTTCCCTCATTTCCACCAAATTACAGGGTTGGCTCTTGATGGGCCGGGGTTTAGCATAGCTGGGATGAGCCCCTGGTCTCGCTGGGAAACGTCTCCAAACACGTACGCCCAGGAGATTTGCAGGCAATAGGTGTGGAGTGGAGCCCCCCACTCACGCATGCCTCCAGGAGCCCCTCATGGAGATGGTCAGGAGACAGGAGTGCAAGGGGTGCTGTGTGTCAGGTCTCGGCTCTCCGGCCTCTGGCAGCCCTTTCAAGCTGTCTCTTGAAGGCCAGGATCCCCAGCCCCCATTTCAAGAGGAAATGGTTAGCATAGTTTATCTTGGGGCTGGACGAATTTCTTACTTTGGTGAGCTTTGAGGTCTTTGTGTCAAACGAGGATTCGTTTCTCTATGTTGTAAAGGACTCTATCAGTTTCAAACTCGGGAATTTGCTGGAACACCAGAGAACCCCACATGCCTTCACTCAGAGACCACGTTCAAGTTTTGTCCCTCGTCCCAGTAATGTCCCTTATACTGAAAGGATCCCGTCCGGGACCCTACACTGAAACCTTCCACTGGGGACCCCTGCAAAGACTACGGGGCAGTGAGCTTGGAGATTGTCTCTCAATCTGGGTTGGGTCAGTATTTCTTCGTGATGGGGTCCGGAGTGTGCATTTTGGTGGGAATATTGTTGGAGTGATCACGTAGGAATATCGCATTCCTGGCATCCTGTTGGGGGGCACGTGGTGACCCCCACCTGTTACCAGTGATGTTCACTCTGACGGCCTGGCCAGGTGCAGTCTCCCGGGCTTCTGTCTTTCCTTCTGTAATTGGGAGTCTGTGGGGTCTCTGAGGCTGTTAAGTCCCTTTCCTCATTCCCTGTTTGTGGGTGGGCCTGGCTGGCCCCCACTGGTGTTTCCTGCTGCAGAAATGGGGGGTTTCTTCTGCCCCCATCCTCTGGGGAGAGCCGATGAGTCCAGGCTCCTTTGATTTCAGGAACAGAAATCTCAGCTCAAACTGGTATGAGGGGAAATAAAAGTTCTGCCCAGGCTTTGTGTCCTGAGGACCCCAGGCACGGCTGGAGCTTGGACAGTCTTGTCATGGGCTGTGGGGGCGTCGGTCCTTGGCTCTGTCCTGTGTCTGTCCACTCTCCCTCCCTCCCTTTCTCTCCCCTGTGCCCCTGCTCCTCTGCTCCTAGCTGCTCTGGGGTTCTGTGGGTTTTCCACTGCTGTTCTCGAAGAGAGGGAGCTGTTAGCAGCTCCAACCGGTGTTGTAGCCTCAGGGCCTTGTGGGAACCCCGGCGGGCCCCCAGCCTGTGGCCTGGCGCCAGTGAACAGAGGCCCGTGGGCTGTGCCTGCAGAAGCAGTGGGGCGGGGCAGCCCCCCGACCTCTGAGAGTGGGTTGGGGGCTCCACCGGAAGCGCAGGCACTGCTGCCACGGGAGGCGGAGGGCCGGTGGGTGAAAGCATCCGTATCCGGGTTAACCCTGGCTTCGAGATGGAGTGAGCCAGCTCCACAGAGGCGGGGCATGGTGACAGGGGGGTTTCTGGGATTTCTGTTCAAGCTCGTCCCAGTGACGGTTCTGGCATCTTCCCGGCCATCTTTCCTTGGTGAGGTGCCCCGGTCCGCCCCTGTTATCCAGAAGGTGTGGTCGTGAGAGCTGCCCGCCCCGCCCCAGCTGGCTCGTTCCCTACCTGCCGTGGGCCTCAGTGGCTGCCATGGGCCTCAGCGGGCAGCCCCGGCCTGTGTGTCAGGACCCGCTTCCTGGCCTGCCCGTCTCCCATCCACGTTGTCACCACTCCCGGGGACCGTGGCCCTCCCGCCGTCAGTGCTGCCCATCGCTGGCCACATGCAGGCCTTTCCCAAGGTGGGAGGCTGCTTGGAACTGACCGCCCGCCCCGGGCCCTGGGCTGCTCTGGTGACCGCACAGTGTGCCCTGGACGCCAGCTGGAGCAGTCACAGCACGGGGCCTCCTGGCTCCCGGAGAGCTGCCGTCGGCGGGGCTGGCCTGGTGCTGGGCATCACGTGGGCCTTTTGGGGTCCCTTATTCTACGTGACTCTCACACTAACGTGGGGTTTGTGTCTACATGTGAAGACATGGGCTCACGGGGGAACGTTCTGGAAAACGGAAGGCCCACGACTTGGGTGCAGATGTCTACTTGATCCCAGAGCCCTGCTTGTTCAGGAACAGCACACGTGACCCCCTTGAGGGCCTCAGGGAGGGAGAGCTCTCACTGTGGGGCTGCCTGCCCCCCACCTCCATGACCCTGAGGGGCCGGTTTACCTTTTGTAGCAACAGTGGGGCCTGGCCCTCGCCTGGAGGCCGGGCTCGGGCTCCCTTTCCTGGGCACCGCAGACGCCCGCGCCCCTTCTGGCTGTTCTCATACCCCAACCCTGGGGGAGGAGGAGTTTCGACAAGCGGGGCCAGGGAGGGAGCGTCCTGGTTTGCGTTTGGTGGGGTTGGCCACAGAGACCAGGGGGAAGCCAACACGTATGTCCCTGGGCATTGGGTCCCCAGATGCAAACAAAAGGAGCACGGGGGCCCTTCGCAGACCTGCCTCCCGAAGCCCAGACTAAGTCCTTGGTCCCGCCTTGGTGGCCCCCTGAGACTCAGGACGCTGTGGGCATCCCACCGTTGGGGCCCTGGTCTGACACGGGGGTGGGCTGGCTCAGTCTCTGTGGGTTCTGGGGAAGCGGCCGAGCACACGTGGAGCTTGGAGACTCGCGTGTGCTGCCCGCTGACCGCGCGGACTCCCGTTCCAGGCCTGCAGGTACGGCCACGTGCAGCACCTGGAGCACCTGCTCTTCTACGGGGCGGACATGGCGGCCCAGAACGCCTCGGGGAACACAGCCCTGCACATCTGCGCTCTCTACAACCAGGTCAGTGGGGGCATGCGGGTGGGCGCGCTCCCCCAACACCCTGCCTGGCTGCATGGGAGCCGGGGCTGGGACTGTGCCGAGGGCCCTGCAGGGTGCAGGTTCCCTCACGGAGCCCCACAGACGGTCCCAGAGGCTGGAGGCCAAGGTCAGGGTGCAGGCAGGTTCTGCTCTCGGGGAAAGGTCTTTCCCGGCTGCGGATGGCGCCTTCTGTCTGTCTTTGCGTGCCGTGGAGAGACCAACAGCACCGTGCGGTCTCTTCTGACAAGGGCGCTGTCCCGTCAGGTCAGGGCCCCACCCTCACCACCTCATTGGACCCTCAACCCCTCCTCAAGGCCCATTTCCAAAATCGCTTGCCTTGGGGGTTCAGCCTCCCCACGGGAATCTCAGGGGCCACCTCCAGCCCCAGCAAGCTGCCATCCTTAGCTTCTTCCTCGAGAGTCGTTACCCCGTTGTAGCAGAGAGGAAGCCGAGTCGCGGGGAGGAGAAGGGAGCCGTCCCAGAGCCAGAGCTGAGCTGGAAGCCCCAGTCTGCGCCCCTCCTGGGCCACCCCACCATGCTGTCCACCCCCAGAAGCGAGCTGGGGAGCTGGGGGTCCCCTCGTTCCCGCCATCCCCAGCTGCACGTGCAGATTCTGTCCGCCCCAGAGTGGGTGCGTGCAGGGATGTGCAGGGCAGAGGGGCACGGGCGTGGCCGACGAGCCCCAGGGAGGGTTCCGGCACCCCGCCAGCCTTGCCCCGGACCAGCGTGCGGCAGAGGCAAATTGCCACCGCTGCGTGTGCAGACACGCTCCCAAAGCACTTTTCTCCTCAGCTGCGGTGGCACACACGACAGAAGCACACACGATTTTAACCACTTTCACAATGTAGTTCACTGCCATGAAGCACATTCGTGTTGCTCTGTGACCAGCGGTGCTTTCCTTCTCGGACTTCCCACGTTCCCGGAGGGCACTGTCCTGAGAAACACAGAGTCCTTCCCCCTCGCAGCCCCGGCTCCTGCTGTCCACCTTCTGTCCCCCTCTAGGGACCACATCGGAATGGGTTCCTGTGGCATTTGTCCTTTTGTGCCAAGGCAAGCTGGAGATGAGCTTGTTTGGTGTGCCCTGACCAGTGGGATATGACCCCCCCCCCCCGCCTCCCGGAGTGTGAATCCCCAGTGGCTGGGGAGCACGGCGTGAGCATCCGGCTGGTCCCGCTGAGAGGCACAGTGGTGGGGCAGAGGATGGTGGGGAGGCTCGGGGAGGCTGTGGGAAGGGCCCGGGGCTCCCTGGAGGTGGTGGGTTTCAGGATCTGCTTGGGGCGGGGAGAAGGGAGGGTCAGCGTCCTTGAAGCTCCGGGTCAAGGTAACTCCCCGATGCCAGTATCAAAGGTGTTCTCTGCTCCAACTTTCTTTTCTTCTTGTCCCTGATTTCAAGGAGTCTGGAGGGTAGTGGGATCTGGACACTATACTGAGCAGCTGAGCAGAAGGTGGGGGGCTCCCCTCACTGAACAAACAGAGGGGAGATCTTCCTGGGGGTCCCCAAGCCATGTGCACTTTGCCTGTCTTCTCTGCAGTCGGCATCCTCTTTCTAAAACAAAGCGCTGATGCTATCTTTTTGGGTGAAATCTTCAGCCTTTGTCTACACCTGAGTCCTTTCCCTGGCCCTTCCCAGACTGGATCCTTCCAGCCATGAAACCTTCTTTGCTGTAAATTCTTTGCCATAGAAAACTCCTATGCATCCTTCAAGACCCAACTCAGACATCCCACCCTTAGTCAGGCCTTCTCTCAATGAGCTCCCGAGAGCATCAGCTGTATTGTTAGCTCTGCAGCCCTTCACGAGATAACGAGGGTGAAGTGCCGTTATTAGGCCGTGTCCGCTTTCCCTGCGGGCACCCTGTCCCCCAGACCCTGCTTCTCAGAGGCATAGATTGCCATCTCTTAGGGTCTCTTCTGGGGCTGGCACAGCAGAGCAGCTCCGCCCGAGGGGGTTGGGGGAGCGCTTCAGCAGAGCTCCTGCTTCCTCCTTAACGCGAGTGTATCGGTGGGGTTTGCGCGCAGCTGGGGCGGTGGGAGCTGCATGGCGTTTGGGGGTATTTTGGTGGGTTTGTGAACTTGGAGAGACCTAGCCGGGCTTCATTCGGAAAGCACGCATCGTGAGACTTGGCTTTGGCTGGTAAAACATCTGTGCCGACATGCGCTTCTTAATTGCTGCCTTAGAGGGAGGAACGTTCCTTAATTTTCCCCAGTAGATTTCAAGCATAATTTATCATGAATGAAAGAAAAAAAACAGGAAAGAATGTTTTCTGTCACTTGAAATAATTGTGGACAAGACGGTCTTTGTGAGCATTGGTGAGATTATTTTGTTAAGAAAGGTTCAGACCACCCGATAGTCCGTGTTCTGGCTTGGTGACGGGCCGGTGTGACGGGCAGGGCTCCGCCTGTCACCCGCCCTGCCCCCCCCCTCGGCTGGCGGCTTCGGGAACACCCTCCCCCATGTGCCTTCGGAGTATTTTTCTCCTAGGTATTTTCTTTTAGGAGCAGACATTTCCTGTAAAGGGTGGCTTATTATTTTTGACTTTGTGGCCCACGTGGGCTTGTTAGGGTCACGCCGCTCTGCCACTGCAGCGTGAGCTCAGCCACAGACAGCACCGAGGTGAGTGAGGGTGACTGTGTGCCAGTAGGACTGTATCTGTAAAGCAGGCAGTGAGCTGAGTTAGGCCGCGGGCCATACTTGGTCGAGGCTGGGTGGGGAAGACTGTGTCTGCATCCACCCTGGCCACACGGGGACAGACTCCCCACTCCACGGCTGGGCAACTTGCTCCGCCTGTGCCAGCAAGCGTAGGCAGGGCAGAGCTGTCCCCTCTCTCCAGGGTCCTGGGATTTGCCTGCTGCTTCTCTGGGCTGTGTGGCCATCCTCTGCAGCATGGTGAACAACACAGTAAGGTCGGGGTCTAGGCCACAGGGAGCCCTGTCCTCTCCATGTCCAGCACACACTGCCCATTGTCCCTAGCCAGAGCCCTGTCCTCCCACGCTACCCATGGGTGGAGCTCCTCCTTTGTGCACATGTGCGGCACGCGGCAGCAACAGGCCAGGCTCCACGCCGACCGGAGGAATCCCTTTGCAACTTCCAGAGGAAGGGATGTCGGAAGGCACACGTACAGGGCCCTCTGGGAGATCCTCGTGAGAAAGGCACTGCTCCAGGGTTGGGGAGCAGTGCGGAGTGCAGTGCGGTGAAGTCAGAACAGGATTCGGGGGAAGGAATAGCAGCAGGCAGGTGGGCTTGCAGTGCAGGGATGCGTGGCAGTCGGGCTCCGTGTGGCTGAGACTGTGACCTTGCTGTGTTGTCTGGGACGAACTCTGGGACAGTGAATTCTCCCATCTGTACCGTAGGCATGATTCTACCTAACTGCCAGCGCTGCTGAGAGGCTTAAAATAGAAAACAAACATACGGTGTGTCTGCCACACAGTGCATGCTTGGTAAAGGGTGGCAGTAATGGTGGTCGTGGTGGTAGTGATAATGGTGGTGATGGTGATGATGATGGTGGTAGTGATGGTGGTTATGGTGATGATGATGGTAGGATGGTGCTGGTGGTGATAGTCATGGTGATGGTGGTGATGGTGTTGGTGGTGATGGTGGTGATGGCCATGGTGATGATGGTGGTGATGGTGTTGATGGTGTTGATGGTGATGGTAGTAATGGTCATGGTGGTGTTGATGATGATGATGGCGGTGGTGGTGATGGTGGTTATGGTGGTGATGATGGTAGGATGGTGCTGATGGTCATGGTGGTGTTGATGGTGATGATGTTGGGGATGGTGCTGGTGATGTTGGGGATGATGTTGGTGGTGGCAGTGATGATGACGGTGATGATGGTGCTGATGCTGATGGTGTTGGCGGTGATGGTTATGGTGATGATGTTGGGGATGGTGCTGGTGATGTTGGGGATGATGTTGGTGATGATGATGATGATGTTGGGGATGGTGTTGGTGATGATGATGTTAGGATGGTGCTGATGGTGATGGTAGTGATGGTTATGGTGTTGATGATAATGATGATGGTGGTGCTGGTGCTGGTGCTGATGGTGTTGGTGGTGATGGTCATGGTTCTGGTGCTGATGGTGGTGATGGTCCTGCTTCTGCTAATTTACCTTGCCATGCCTCTCCTTGTTAAATCTAAGAGCAGCCAGGTTAATGGATTTGATGTATGTGTGTTTTATTAGTTTTAGGCAGGCCTCATCTGCACATTTCTAATAAAATACACAGACCAGAATATTCCCTTCTCTTATGAAACCCGCTAATTAGAGCTTTGATTGTAAGCAGCAAATCGTGTCTAATCTGCCAGGCCCCTCATCCTCTCTCGGGCTTTTCTGGAGGCCAAGAGGGGGGAGGCAGCCCAGTGTTTGTTTTTCTGGCTTGGATAATGAAGGAAGGGAGGGAGTCTTACATCGCAAAGGTTAGTGGGCCTGGCCGGTTTGTGGGGAGGATGAGAAACGAACCCTGCTCCTGGTACCGGCGAGGCCCAAGGTAAGAAGAGACAGGCTGCGTCGCTGTGGTCCTTCTCATGTCAGCGGAGCACCTGTCAGCATGGGGGCTGCCTCCCCAGGGCCATCGGGGGTCATCATCCTCGGGAGCCCTGGAGGGTGTGTCTTGTGGAAGGAGGCCATCCACACGGTCTTCCCCTATAGATCCACGGGGAGCCTTCGGAGGCTGCTGTTGGTTGACATTCTCTCCTGTGGGTCAGGAGGTGGAGGCTGGGCTTCCAACCTGCCCTGTGTCTTTGCCCCAAGGCTATGGGGACACATTCCGTGACCTTTGGCTGGGGTGGGGACAGGGCTCCTATCGGCGCAGTTTAGGCACAGGAGCCGTGGTCCAGAGCGCCATCGGGTGTGGCCCTCAGGGGCAGCTCCTCCACGGCCCCGGCCCCTCCGGTGACGTCCGTCTTCCCGCCCCCGCCTTGCCTCAGCATGTCACCTCTCCGTAGATTTCCGTCTGCCACACAGGCACGCGTTGGGACAGTGCAAACTGGAAATGAGCTCCCAACTAATCGGGAAGATTTGGTAAATCGTGGTGGGGTGTCACCTCCATGCCATAGAGATGAAAGCCCGGGCTCTGTCCGTGACGGGGCCGTTCCGAGCAAGCCCGTAGCCCACATCTCTTCACCCGCATCGCCCGTCTCCTCCTCTGTCTGCCCATGTGCTTGTGTCCAGACCCCACTGACCTCCCTGGGGCCTCCCGCAAGCTTTCCCCGCCTGCCACCCCGTCAGGCTTCCATCCCTCCTGCTTGGGGCAGCCCCCCACGGCCCACATTCTCTCCCATGGTGACCTCCAGCAGGTCTGCCTGTGGCCTTGGCACCTTCTAGAAAACACCTCAAACAGCTTTGCCAATGGGGCCCCTGCCGCACCAACAGGCCTTGTAGAAACCACGTACGTGGTCCCCCCACACCGTGTGAGGAGCCCCTTCCCTCCGCAGCTTCCTGGAGTCCGGGCTCCGGTCCTGCCCCTCACGGCCCGTCTGTCCCAGGGATCCCGGCTCCTCCCGCCCCTCCTGCCCTCGCCAGGGCCACACACGGCCACCCTCACCCCCGACTGGCCGTCCCTCCCGGCTTGCCTCTCTCTGATGCGCCTTCCGCAGACCCCAGAGTGACGTTGCACCCTGCAGAGGGGAGCGCCCCCCACACTGCTCCGCGGGCCCCGGCCGCCTGCAGCCTGCACCAGGGCCCTGGCTGTCCCCTCTGCTGGGAACACATCCTCCAGTTGTCACTGGCTTGGGCAGGCTTCTGGACCCGCTCCTGGGGGAGTGGGGGCTCCCCTGACCACCTGCCCTCCCTCTCTGGCGCATGTTGGCTCGGCGTCCCTGGGACCAGAGTGGTGCCCTGCCTGGCTGTCGCTGCGTCCCGACTAGCCGTGTGCGTGAATGAATGTGCTTTCGGGTCTGCGTCTTCACGTGGTGCGTCTGGGCTCCTGCAGGAGGGGGTGACCCAGTGGCATGGCCACCTGGCTGGGGACGGGGCAAGCCTGGGGATCCTCATGGAGCAGGGAGGCCGGGGTGGTTCTCTTAGTGTCTCTGGAAATGTTGCCAAGAAAATAATCGGCAGCGGGAACGGTACTCTTCCTGACGCTTTGGCTCTCGAAATGGAAAATGCAGACTCTTCTCCATCTATACTAGCCTGGCTTGTATAAGCGGATGGAGACACAGTTCCGCGTGTCACAGACGAGGCTCCTCTGGGAGCATCTTGGTGGCCGGCAGCCGCACGGGACACAGCCAGCGCCCCCACGGCCCCTGCTCTGGGGTCAGTGTTGTCTCGTGCTCCCTTTCCGAAGCCGTGGTTTTCCATGTAACCTTTCTGGAGCTCCGCTGCCTTGTCTGCGTGATGGGCCTCCTGTCTACTCCTAGCGGGAACGCTGGATGGCAGCGCACACGTGCTACACTCACATACACACGTGTCCACACGCGCCTGCGCACAGGCCTGCGCACACGTGCCTACACACACACGCCCACAGACACATGCGCAGGCTCACCCGTACACCCACCCCTGCACACATGTGCACCCACACCTGCCCTCCCCACACGTGTGGATGCACACATGCCTGCATGCACAAGGGTTACATACACACCTACACACACGTGCGCCCACACATGCCTCCCCACACCCACCCCAAACATGCATACTCACAGGGCTACACACACACCCGCACCCATGCATGCACACATTCCTACACAGAAGGGCCTATCCACACTTCCGCATGCACATGTGCACACACACACACACTTGCACACACACGTGTGCCCACACAAGGTATGATTGTTACCAAGCCAAGCAAACCATCTGCCCTCTAAGTTTGAGATAGCTCTGGGACGTGACCGCACGTGGAGTCCGGTCATCCTGAGAGTGACGGACCGTGTCCCGGGCTCGTTGACCGTCTGCCCCTGTGGGGAGGCCCCAGCCGGGGACCCGCCGGGGAGGGCAGGAATGGCGGCGCCTGGCGAGAATTTATTCTTGCGTTTCTGATGGGACTTTCCGGCGGGCGTCATCACTGGGCTGTACAGAACGCCGGTGAGGGCTTGCAGAAGCGGGGTCCTGCGGGGCTCTGGGGCCCCGGTTCCAAGCGGCCGGGCCGCTCCTCGGAATGGCAGCTGGGGGCTTCGCGGCTGCCCACTCCCCGCCATGAGGCTTTTCAAACGGAAGCGAAGTTACGCCGTGTTATTGTTCTGAGACTTTCTATCTGGAAAGTCTGTGTTTCCTGCTTGGAAGTTCTTGTATTTCTTTGCAGGTTTGCGGATCTCCCTTGTTTTTCCCTACAGCCTTCTAGATGAAGAATGTTCTAGAATGCATTCCCACTGTCCTTTCTGTCAGAACAATAATGCTGCCTCCAGGTTTTCCCTTTCTTCTTGTGTTTTCCTTCCAGTATGTCCTGTCGCATATTTCCTCCACATGCACAAGACGTTGTTCTTTGGCCCACGGTCTCACAGAGCCGGGTGCCCGGGTTAGACGTGCTCATGGATTCCGCCAGGTCGTCCAGAGAGTTTGCGAGAGTTAAACCTCACCCAGTAGGGAGCAGGGCCCTTCACCTTCCTCCTCACCGCTGCCATGACCAGAGGTACCCCTGGGGACCTCACATGGGCACGTCCCTAGTTCCCTGGGCGCTCAGCCTCTGAGCCGGTCCGGTGGAGCCCGTCTGTGCCCCGACCCACAAACAGGTTTCTCTCTTCCGTCCGCAGGACAGCTGTGCCCGAGTGCTGCTCTTCCGGGGCGGGAACAAGGAGCAGAAGAACTACAACAGCCAGACCCCGTTTCAGGTAAGGGGGCTCTCGGAGCCGGCGCCCCCGGGGTGCAGGGTTCCCCACGGACCGGGTGCTGGGCACGAGGGGGGCCTGGCTCGCTGGGGACGGCGCCTGCGCCCGTGGCACTGTCGTCCCTTCTTCGTGCTGGAGCTGTGGACACGTCTCGGTCTGCTGTTTGCCACGGTGTTTCGTCTTGGTGGGGGCTTGGAGGAGGCGGCTCTGGAAAGGCCTTCGTGACTCTGTCTTGGGAGGAGGCCTGTGGTCACCTGGCAGCCCCATGGAGCCTGTGGTCCCCGAGCGCTGGGGAGCAGCTCCGGCCCAGTGTCAGCACAGCGCCTCATGGGGCTGGCGCAAAGCTGCCGTCCTAGTTTTCTTTGAATTGCGGTAGAGTCCGGGTCCCATCATGGGGACACGGGGGCTTATCTTGATTTCGACGCATCTGACCCGATAGTCCAGGGTGGAAACGAATTTCTTTGGCTAATGCGTTAAAGTTACAGCAATGCTCTCTGACCCTCCGGACTGCCCAGTGTTTCCACTTGACCGAGAATCCAAGTGTCATTTCTATTTGGAAGTAATTTTTGCATCTTCTTGAGCCAAGAGGGGTCTTTAATTTAGAGCTGACACGCGTGGATGGTTTTCCTAATATGCTTCCAAGGCTTTACTAACAAGTATGGGTCTGATGTCTCGAGAACGGGCCAAATGTCTCATAACCGCCGTTCAACGTTTTGTTGGTTTGCCGTCACGGTGGCTGGACTGTGGTTTCAATCTCGTGAGTTTCAGGCAGAGCAAAACGGCTCATGATCGTGACTTTCTGGTTTGTTCATGGGTCTGGAAAGTCTGTGGTTACTCTCCAGGGACATGTCCTCTGGGCCAGCGGTGACTAGAGGCGCCTGCTACTTCTTTATGGCCATGTCTACCCCTTCGGGCTTTGCTGTGGCTCAGTGATGGTCTTGGTTTAAATATTTTTTTGCCACTAAATCATACATTTCTTTGGTCCTCTTTTATTTTTAAGTGAAAACATTGCTGAAATTGCTTAAAAAGGACAGCTAATGCCCTTCGACCCACAGGAAGCCCTTGGGTCATACAGAAGGGCCGTTTCTGACCCTCTGGGGCAATGCCCTGTGGCCCCCACTTGGCGCTCCACGAAAGCAGCCACGCAGGGCGTCCGGGACAGACGGCACATAGGTGGCCTTCCCCGTTGGTGCCCCGGCTAAACCGTCACCCCAGCCAGTAACCACCTGGCCGGGGTCCCCCTTCTGTGGGAGGTCTTCGTGCTCCCAGCGGGGGGTGCCGCCCCCGCTCCAGCGCGAGGCCGTCCGTCTGTATTGGGATCATCGCTCAAGCGCCCAGATGGTTCTGGAAGGCAGTGACGCACAGTGCGGCTGAACGATGGGACCTTGTGGCCCGCGAGGTGTGCTCACGTCACAGGCAGCGTCCGAGCCCGGCCGCCTGCTCGGATGCGGGGAGCTGGTTCCGTCGCCCGTGTCTCCTGCCTTCCCGTGCTGCCGTGATGGGGAGATGGGGTCCAGCCCGCGGATCCCCGCCTGCGCCGTGCCCGCCTCTCCCCATTCACGGCGCCCGCCTCCCCGATACGGAGGAGGGGTCCCTCCCTGTCGAGCGTGCGGGAACGCTGGCTCACCGCGTCGTGGAAGAGGGTCCGACGGCTCCGTGCAAAACGCTCGGGCTCCTCGGCTGCCGTTCCAAGAAATCTGGGACCATCTCACGAGTTCATCTGGCCAAGCATTTGCTTCATGGCTTCACCCAAACGCTGAAGCAGCAGCATCAACAACACGTCAGGACCGGAGAGAAAATGCTGATATGCAACCCCAGCCTCCCAGTGCAACCGAGTCAGAAAGTCAAGGGCACGGCTTTGTGCTCTGGGTTCTGTTAAGCCCTCTAGGAATCCTGGTGCCTGCGGGGGTTGTAAGGAGAAGGAAGAGGAGAGGAGAGGCTCCTACACGGTTCCTTGGGTGTGTATGAGGCAGTGATGCCGATGGCGAGGGGCGCCTTGGTCAGCTCAAGCGGCCTCCGCAGAACGCAGGCAGTGCGGCGTAAGCAACGGACATTTATGTCTCGCAGTTTTGGAGGGTAGAAGTCTAAGGTCTAGGTGCCAACAAATGTAGCTTCTGATGAGGCCTCTCTCCTGGCTAACAGACGGCGAACGACCACTGGCTTTTCTTTCCTCCATGTGTACAGGGGGCGGGGCTTCCTCCGCCTCATCCTCTCCTCCTGGAAACCGTTCCATCTGTTGGGGCCCCACCCTTATGACCACACTTAACCCTCATCACCGCCCGAAAGCCCTATCTCCAAATACCAGCATACTGGGGGTTAAGATTTCACAAACTGAATTTCGTGAGGAGAAAATTCAACCTATAAAGCGATGATGTTGATGATGGTCACGGTGATGACAATGGTGGTGGCGGCGGTGGTGGCGGTGAGGACGAATCCTTCCTGTTGCCCAGAAGTTTAAAGCTCACAAATGCTCTTCTGGATGTTCTCATTTGGTATTCAACAACCCGATGGGGTAGGGATGTTTATTCCTAATTTATAGGCAAAACGGAGTTCTGCTGGGATGGAGGCATGGGAATGCAAATGCAGTTAGCGGCCAAGTCTGTGGCCTCCAGACCTCCTGACCTCCAGTCCGGCGCTCTGGTGTCCGGGGTGAAGGCGACCCCTCCCTCTGCATGTGGCGTGTCTTGTGTCCCGGCATGGAGGGAACATCAGGGACCCTCTGTGCTTTGGATCATTAGTCCAAGGGAGCAAAGCAAAAAACCAAGTGGGTGTTGATTCTGAAAACAGAATGGAAAGGAGTCTGAAGAAGGAGAAGGGCCGCGTGCGGGGGAGAGCGGGCAGCCGCGGCGGCCGGGGTGCGGGGCGTGCTCGGCGAGGCGCCCCCAGCCGTCCCATCAAACCCTCGTGCGGGTGTGGCTGTGACCGTGTTTGTGGTTAACTTAACGTCTGCAGCCAGCGGAGTTACGGTAAAGGAGATGAACCCTCCGTCGCGTGCGTGGGCGGCCTCTGATGGGCAGGAAGCCTTCACGGGAACAACAAACAGGTTTCCCAGAGAAGACGAAACTCAGCCTCAAGAGGTCACGAAAGCCTGCCTGAGTTCCCAGCTTGCTGGTCTGTCCTACAAACCGTGGATGTCCACATTCATAATGTCCAGTTTCTCAAAATAATCTCTTAATTATGGGTACACACGCACGGGCGCGCACACACACACATTCACACACACGTCCTCCTGGTCTGTTCCCTGCAGGACTCGGGCTGACACACGGGACGGATGAATCCTCCCTCGCTCCCAAAAGGGGCTCCCGGGGTGTTCCCCAGCTTTGCTCCAGCACCCGGCATGCGGATGGGGAGGGGTGGCCTTTCTCCCTGGTCTGTGTCCCGGTTCTCTTGTGCCCCGGCTGCGTTCAGCAGCTGCCGCTCGGACATCCAGCTGCGGAGAAGTGCGGGGAATGGTGAGCCGGGGGCGTGGACGGCGAGGCCTTCGGAGGTCCGGCGTCCGGTGCTCACGCAGGCGGGAAGTGTGAGGGCAGGCAGGCAGGAAGGACAGAGGCCGTGACGTGGAGTCCTCTGGTGCAGGGGAGCACAGTGGCCATGACGTGGCCTGCCTTCCAGTGGGCGCAGTTCTCTGCCCCGCCTGCCACGGAGCCTTCCTCTGGGGCTCCCCCCTCACCTCGTGCTCCCGCTGGACCCTGTGATCGTCCTTGACCACCGCACTCGACGTTCGAGCCGGAGAGAGGCCACAGTAGGAAACGAGGAACTGAGTTTTAAACCCCAGGATGTGGCTGCCCCTCGCGCAGACGCCTGCCGGTTCTGTCTCACGATGGTTCTGTGTCTTCAAGCTCTGCATTCCGCGAATCCCCCGATGGTTCCTGGCCTTGCACGTCCCCCAGGCAAGCTCTGAGCTCACCAAAGTGACCTGTGTCTTTTCTGAAGCCGAGGCTGTCGCCCTACAGGCCCCGCATCTCGTGCACTTGGCATGGAGCGCACGTCGCACTCACTCATTCCATGGTGTACACGGGGGAGAACCCCTCCTCCCAGGCGCGCACGATCTGAGCCGGTGCGCCGGGCGCCCTGCCGGGGACCGCGTGCTCTCTGTGCTAATCGTGCTCTCGTGAAGCAGCTGCCCCCGGCAGGAGGCCAGGCTTGTGACAAAGGCGATCTGACCCCGCAGGGACGTCTGGTCCGCTGTTGCACGTTTTCTGGGAAGCCGAGTGAATGCACTCAGTGGGCGCCTCTCTTCCTGACTCCCTCTGGGCATGTTTCCGATCCGTTTCTTTGTTCAGTGACTCAGAGCCCAACCTGCTCGCCAGTGGCTCGTGGCGTGGAAGTCCACGCGGGTTTCAGAGCACGGTCGGGACAATTCCGTCTCCCGTGACCTCATGCTCCACGCTGACGTCGAGCACAGGACCTCCCCCGTCGTGCTGCCTTTCATGCCGCAGGTGATGGGAGCGGACACTGGGAAACTACCCCGGGCGGGGGAGGCGGCATTAAACGCGCAGACACAGACGCACGGAGGAGGGGCCACGCGACCACAGAGGCCGTGCTGAGGGGACCCGGACACAGCTGGGCATGCCTGGAGTAGCCGGAGGAGCAGGAAGGAGCCTCCCCCAGCGCCTCCGGAGGGAGCTCGGCCCTGCCCACACCTGGGTTTTAGACTTGTGGCCGCCAGGTGAGGGGAGGACCAGTTCCCGCTGTTGCGAGCCACTCGCCTGGGATAAGTACAGCAGTTAAGGGGAGGTGGGGTGGGGGTGGCACTCCGCAGGGCGAGATCTGAGGGTGCTCTGGGTGTGGCCTGCTGTCTTCAGCAGTACCCTGTTGGGAGCAGGCTGGCCCCCGGGGCAGGGAGCAGGGCTGGAGCCACAGCCGAGGGTACCGGGACACATGCCTGGGGACATCAGAGACTGGAGGCTTCCCCCTCATTCCTCACTCCCCACCACGCATGTTCTGGAGAAGTGGCCCCAGGACCCTTGCAGATGACAGAGGTTTTGTCGGTTTCAGCTCAGCCCTGGCCATGGTGAATGACAAAAAGCTATTTTTTCTGTCCAACCAAATACCATTTTCATTTCTCTTTTCTTCTGGTGCTGTGTCTGTCTGGCATGTTCAGCAGCAGCTCACCGAGGCGGGACCTGGGCGCCGGGGGTGCCTGCCTCACACCTTGGGACCCCACACACCGTGTGGAGAACACACGGCACCTGCTCTCACTTACCCTGTGGCTGAAATCAGCTGTTCTTGGACAGTTAACCACGTGCCGTCCAGAGGGTGAATCTCACCCTAGAGCGTTTGACGACGGCCTGCTCAGAGTTTTTAAAAAGAATGAAATTCTTTGACAACATTTAAATATCCAGGAATTTTGTATAAAAATTCAGACTTTCAGCTTCCCTTGAAAAATTAGGAGAGGCAGACTTTGCGTGAGTTGGCATCTGGCTGGGGCTAGGGACCCCTGCCCCTTGGGAAGGTGCGGGCGCTCCATCTGGCACAGCACTCCCCCCCGCCCCCGCTCACCACGGCCCACCTCGTCCATTCTGTGGCCTGGCCGGGCCCCTCCTCGCCCTGCAGCCCGTCACCCCTGCATAGGGTGAGCAGTTGGGCAGGCCATTCACTGTTACACGTTTTCTTTCAACTTTTTCTGGAAATTTTATCTGGGATTCAAACTCTGTGTTCCATAGAAATAAGCACGTGGGAATTGTATTTCTAGATTCGGGTCTAGAGACCTGGGTGAGTGGAAATGTCTGGGCTGGAACACGGCATCTCTGTGACGAAAATAATCGGGTTTCCAGTTCATTATTTCAGGCAGCACACAGAGTTCCCACACTCTGTTCTGGGTGCTGGGGAAACACGCCGGTGAACAAAACCACACCCCTGTTGTCAGGGGTACACGCCGGCCAGACTGGTGATTCACAAGGAAAGAGAGAAACACTTAACACGTCCGGGTTGGCAAATAGCGTGAAGAACATTGAAGTAAGGAGAGACGTGGGGGAGGGTCTTTCATGGCTGGCCCCTCGCGTGGCCTCGGACCGTGAGCAGAGACTGAGAAAGGCAGGGGGAGAGCCGGCCATTCAGCGTCCCTGTGGGGGAGCCTTCCAGGGTCTGGAACCAGCACGTGCAAAGGCCCTGGGGTCACAATGCACCCGTCTATTTAAGAGCAGCAAGGAAGCCAGTGAGCCAGGAGTCAGGGCTGGGCAGAGACCAGTGCCCGAGCCAGGAAGTCAGACTCAAGAGCGGGCACGTGACATGCCGGACCTGGGGTTTGACTGAGTCAGATGTGCGGAGGCAACCGCGGAAGGAGACCGTAACGTGACACCAACCTGTCCGATAGTAGTCGCATTTCCACGTGACAATCTGATGTTGCCACCGGGAGGTGAGCAACACAGAGGAGATCTCACAGAGTGTGAGCGAGGGTTCTGGATTCCAAAATATTCCAGGGCTGCACTACCCATATGGTGGCCACAGCACTCATGCGGCTCCTTAAATTTGATTATAATCAAATAAAATTTAGGTTTGGTCCCTTGTTCTCCAGGTGCTCAGCGCCCGCTGTGTTGGACCACACTGTTCTGGAAGTGATGACTGGTCAGCCGGCTGGTCAGCCTGTGTCTTTATGTGTGCACCGCGGGGTGCCATGGTGCAAGTGGGAGTGTGGGCGAAGGGTGATCTGTGACTGGCACCTGTTTGGGGCCGGAACGGAGAGTTTCCCGATTAACTGATTAGTTGAGCAAGATGGCGGAAGGGACCGTGATGGTGGGGAGCAAGGCTGGGAAGGAGCTGCTTGAGGTCAGTCTCCTGCAGCCCCAAGGGTGCCCCCAAGAATGCATCACAGGCGCCAGGCAGGAGAGAAGCGGGCAGGGCCGGGGTGGGGCCCAGAAGGGTCTGTCCGCCGCCGCTGCTCTCCCTGAGCTGAGCAAAGCACGTTCGCCCCCCAGGTGGATGTGCGTGAGGGTCCGGAAGGATCGTGAGCACCTTCCACTGGCTTGTGACCTCACAGGAGTCCTGGCCAGCAGCCCTCAGCACCAGGAAGGGAGAAGACAGAGGTGCAGAGAATTGGGGAACCCAGAAGCAGGTGGGCCCGTGACAGCTTCCCTGACAGCGTGGGGAAACTCCCCGCTACCCGCCTGCAGTGGAAAGCGCTGGGAGCCAGCAAGGGCTCGTGGAGCCAGACTCCGCCGTGCTGAGGATCCGATGGCCTGTAACTGGGAGCACTGGTTTGATATTCCGTGACCTGCCAGGCCTGTGTGACCCGCTTATGGGGACCCTGCCGACCTCACACCCCAGAGTCCCTCTCTCCAAGCCTGAGCCAGAGCCTTCCAGCGGGGTCAGAAAGAACCTTCTAGCAACCCGGACCTTGGGGGAGCACAAGGGGGCCAGGGCGGGGCACATTGAAGGGAGGAATGAGAAGGTGATGTGCACCAGGACACAGAGGGACAGACATACGCTCACATGCGTGTGCGCATGCACACACACACACACACAAATACACACACTCGCGCGTACACCAACATAAAGTGTGGCTGCCACAGGCCTCTGGCCATAAACCCTACATGAGGTTTTCGTGAGAGTGTCTCCCCAACACTGCGTTTTTGGTTGACCCAACAAGTGGTTTTGTGTTCCGGAAATAGTCAGCTCCTGAGTCACACGGGGACAACCCTGTGTCTCGGCCCAGACGAGGTTTCCACAAGCCCTGCTTCCCCGTCACGCTTGCCCACCTCTTCAGGGGCCACGGGGGAGACACGGGCATCCCCCGAGCAGCTCCCAGCAGCAGGCTCACCGTGGTCGAGGGTCCCTACTGTCCCCACGCACGGCCCAGGCACAGAACTTGGGTCACAGGCCAGGGTCACAGTCACACCCAGTCCAGGACCGAGTCCATGTGCCCAGAAGAAAGCCGTTTTCAAGAATGTGCTGGTGCCTGGGTCGTCCACGGCAGCCGGCCGCCCCGATTCCCTGGGCGCTGAGGACATTACAGGGTTGGGGACACAGCAGGGGACTGATGATGTGGCCTCCCGTCCCCACCTGAAGCCCCTCTGGGTGGGAGGTGAGCCTCAGTCGGGACCTGCGGGTCTGCCCAGGTGGGTCCTCTGTAGCGCCGGTCCGCAGATCTCAGTGAAAGGCTGGCGGCTCCCGGTTCTGGTTTCGGGGGCACGTTTTCTCATCGCCCCTCGGCTTAGGGACCTGTAGGCGACGTCTGCGCTCCCCATCCCTGGTTCTCCTCTCGGCGTGGATGCTTCCAGGGGTCTGCTCTTGGGTGATCTTCAGCTTTCCTTCCCGGCATAAGCAGCATCGATCCCATGACCTTGACGAAGCCCAGAGTCCCTCTGCACAGTGTCGCAGCCCGTGCGGGGCTGCCCGCAGTCACGTCCCAGCACCGAGTGGAGAACCGGGGTCTGGGCGGCACAGGGCACCCGTCTCCTGCTACAGACTGAGACCGAGACACTGGAGCTACCGGCAGCCTTTCCAGAAAGGCCAGGCCAGTGGAGTCCCCCGGGAGGGGACGGGAGCCCGAGGAGCGGCTTGCGAATGAGGGATGACGTCGCCTTCCGCAAGGTTCCGTGAGGTTCTGTGCTGCCTGGGTCCTGCCGGGGATCACCCAGGGCGCCCCTGTGATTTCTCGGCCATTTGGGGTCTTCACAGAGTTCACTTGCTCACAGCGTCTGCCCCCTCTTCTGTAGGGGTGCGTGTCGGGGGCAGGTAGGTCCATGGAGGGGCGATGCCTGGGCCATCACTGACCTGGCTGGCTCTCGCCGGCTGTGCGCTGCTTTCCCCTGGGCTTCCACCTGCCGGCGTGGTCCCCAGAAGCCCCGGGATTGCCAACAACATAGAGAAATCAACAGCGAAGCGTGCGGTGGCCCTACTCCGGTCGTCCTTGGTTTTAACAGCAGGCGGAGGCCCTCGGGTTGGTGTTAGGACGGGGATTCCTTTCCATCGGGGTTTTTGTTTGTTTGTTTGTTCAACATTTAGGAATAAGCTCCAGAGACCTGGCATTTCAAGAATGCCCTTCACACACGAGGGAGCTGTCCCCACCCATGCTGATGTTAGTAAGGCCACACTGGGCTCTCTTAGTGCAAGACATCACCCCTCGGGGTCCCGGAGCGAGGCCCACGTGTGGGTCCTCCGGTGCTGCTGGGATGGGGTGCAGGCCCCGGTGGGACACCCAGGCTTTGCACGGTGGGGGCTCCAAGTCTGAGCTTTACTGAGAGCAACACACAACATGGGGTCCGGTTAAGACGCTCGCTGGCATCCCGAAGAAAGACCTCAGGACGAGGTTGCGGCACGCTCCAGGACTTGGGATTCCCAGGTGCTCTGGAGCTGCCTTTCCATGGGCGTTGTCGTCTCGGACAAGCGCTGTCTGGGGCAGCATCTGTGACTCGTGTCTCCGTTGAAGCCGAGCGCCCGGCTCTGGCAGAGCCGCATGCTTGTCGGGGATGTGAAAGACTAAGTTTGCATCCTCACGGCCGGGCAGAACAGACCCGGTCATGGCCGGAGGTTTGAGGGTGTTGGAAACACGGGCGACCTTCCGAGTTGGACTCTGGATGACCCCGTGCGGCTCTGAGCCCAGGGTCCTGGCTGACCACGTTCGTGGGGCCGCACACTCCTGTGAGACTCCGTTCCTCCATCTGCGAAATGGAATCACAGGCCCAGCTGTTGGGCTGGAAGGACACGGGGAAGGTCGTAGGGTGACCGGCACAGGCTGCCCAAGCCTCTCCCAGGTCCGGGAGGGGCTCTGCTGCTCTGTTCTGCAGCCCAGTCCCCGGCAGGATGCAGGCAGCTTAAGAACGGAAAGCTCCAGAAATTAAGCCTGCTGGCTCAAATGACTGGTCTTGTCTCCTGAGTGACCTCGCCTCCCCAAGCCTCACACTGCTCATCCGGGATGGCTCTGCCCGTCATGGGGGTGTCCTGTGGCCCTGCAGAATACTTCCCCATCGGCGTTTAGGGTAGATTACCATTTAATCCGCTTTGCCAGGAGCTGAGCCCCATCTCTGCTCCTGGTTCTCTAGAGCTGGCCGGCTCTTGTGGGACCCCCAGGGCTCTCTGGGAAGCACAGGAGACCGCTTGGTGCCCACCCGTGTGACACAGACTTCCCGCAAATGCCATGTGTCCCTTGGCAAGGGGCCCCACCTTGAGGTTCTTACCGCTGGGGAACTGGCTTTTACGTGGGTGGGACCTGTGAGGGGTCCCTGACACTCACCTGAGGTTCCAGGTCCATCTCAGGCTCAACAAATACTTAGCCGAAGCCTCCCGTGTGTCTGTGAGACCCGAGGATGCACAGGACCGGCCCCCGCTCCCGGGCTCCCCTGGTAGGTCATGCTGCCAACCACTTGGTGACGGCTGTGTCTCACCTGTCCTCGGGCTCCCTGCTCCCCTGTCACCGTGTCATCCGTGGTGTTTGAAACCAGTCGTGCTGGGGAAGGCATAGGGGTGGCCTCGTCCGCCACTGGAAGTGAGCGTCTGGCACCGCGCCGTCTCGTGTGTGATAAAATACGGTGGCGGGGGGGGGGGCACAGCTCCAGGTGAGGCGTCTGGGGGTCCTGTCGTCTGGGGCGCGGCAGGCTTCCCCGGGAGCATGGGTCGGACGTCTGGAGCCGAGTGACTCCACTCCGATGCACGAAGGTGGGTGGAGAGGGTCACTTCTCGGGCAGGGAAGCCCGGGACGGTGGTGGCACAGCAAGCAGGTGCGGGCGGGCGGGGGACAGCGAGCAGGAGGAGCGGACGCGGGCCCGACGCGCTTGGCCCCTGCGATGTGCAGCGGGGGGGCCACGGACAGACTCTGGATCTACACGAAGAAGTGAGTGTCTGGGGTGTCCGTGTGCTATTTCACGTCTGCCCTTCAAAACTCATGGTAAAACTCACACACGCTGTCGCCAGATCTCCTTGCTTTTCAAGAGAACTTAGATATTCCTTTCCTTTCAATCACGGTAAAATTTACATAATGTAGAAATCACCACTTTAGCTATTTTAGATGCAGAGTTCAGGGGCACTAAGTGCATTCACGCTGTGGTGCAGCCGTCCCCGCTGTCTGTCTCCAGAACTTTCCACCTGCCCATATGGAACCTCTGTCCCCCTGAGACCCTGACCCCTGTCCCTCCCATGGCACCAGCGCCCACCATCCACTGTTTGTCCCCCTGAGACCTTGACCCCCATCCAGCCCCAGCACCCACCGTCCACTCTCTGTCCCCCGGAGATACCAACGCCCATCCCTCCCCCAGCCCCGGTGCTGCTGTCCACTCTCCGTCCCCGTGAATCTGGAGACTCGAGAGACCCCACATGAGTGGAATTTTACAATATTTGTCCTTTCGTGTCTGCCTTATTCGCTGAGCATCGCGTCCCCAGAGTCCGTCCACGCCGGAGCAGGTGTCGAATGTTTGTACTTTCTAAGGCCGCGTGATGGTGTGTGGATGGGCCACGTCTCGTGGTTCCGTTCGTCCGAGGCCAGACCGTCGGGCGCTCCCACTGCTTGGCTGTTGTGAACTACGCTGCTGTGAACGCGGGTAGCAGGAGGTTCTCCAAGCCCTGACTTCGCTGCCGGTGGACACCCCGGCTGTGAGCTGGCTGGGCCCCGCAGCGAGTCTGTGGTTTGTTTTCTGAGGGACCATGTGGCCTCTTCCGTGGCGGCTGCACCACATCACGTCCCCGTCTGCGGGGGCTCTCCCCGTCCTCACCAGCCCTTGTCTCTTCTTTGGTTTATGGGGTGGCCGTCCTCGCGGGTGTGAGAGGACGTCCTCTGTGTGTTCAGGTAGTTGTGTCTGTGTGGCACCCGCCGGGACGCATGTACGGGGAGCACGGCATCCGCCTCTCTGGCGGGTGGCCTCCACGTGGGGTCTTGGAGGGTCTGGCTGGGGAAAGTGGCTCTAATTAGTGGGAAATAGAACTGGTTTCCTGGGAATGGGCCCAGAGTCAGCGGTGGGGGTCCCGCCTGCCATGCGGTGCATTCTCTACGCCCGCGGCCCCCTGGCCGGGACAGCGCAGCCGTGGGGCCCAACAGGCCCCTGGTGCTTCTGTCGCTGACGGAGTTGGAAGAGTCCCTACTCGTTCCATTTCTGGAGAGTCTGAGATGAGGCCTCGCGTCCTACTGGCCACGGTTTGAGAGAACTGGTACGTCTGGAAACGAGGTTTTCCTGGGACCCTCGCGAGAGACAACAACTCTGTTTTTTCAAAGAAACTTAGTCCTTGTCAGGAAGATACCCATCGGCAAGCTGGAACCAGCGCGTTTGCCCGGAACCGGATGTCCCCAAAATGTTTTCTGTTCTTCCGAGAAGATCACAGTTTCCGCTGGAAGAAGACATTTTCAATGGAAGATACGGAGTCAGACAGATTATGGTAATTCTAAGAAGTTTCGATGGGCTTATGGAAATGGCGAATAAATATTGCCCACGGAAAGACTCAAAGTTTTTTAAAAAGCAATATTTGTTATGCTAAATTTGACTCACCAGGATTTATAGTCAAAGGAAAATGGGTGATGTTTTTCATCCTTTATTTTATTATTATTTTTTAAGATTTTATTTATTTGACAGAGAGAGACAGGGAGAGAGGGAACACAAGCAGGGGGCGTGGGAGAGGGAGAAGCAGGCGTCCCGTGGAGCAGAGAGCCCGGTGCGGGGCTGGATCGGACAGCGGTTCTCAAAATCACGGACCCACGCAGTGGCACTCTGATGGCCCCCACGGGCCAGCCGCTGACCCCTAACATAGGGGCGTGTCAGACAGGGCTAGGTGAGGTTAAGGACGGCCCAGAGAACACTGCCCCTGGTCACTGGTGACGACGTCACCACCTGAAGAAACCCACCAACCGGATAGTTTTCTGCATCTCAGCCCCCTTGTCCTGACTTGCCGTGGCCAAGCTGCCCAGCTCTGGCTATGGTCCAGGCAGGCCATACGCGGTCCCTCTGAGCAGTGGGAGGAGTGGCAGTGGCCCCGGGCCTCGATTTCCCAGGGCTGGGTGCTTACATGTCTCTTTGAAACAGCCTTACTGAGACCGATTCACCGGCTGGGCAGCCCCACCTGCCATGCAACGTGGACAGTTGGGGTGTTAGTCACAGGTGCAAGCCAGCCCTGCCACGGGAGCATTAGAACGCCGGCGTCCCCCGAAGGAAACCCTTCCCACCACCCTCCCTCACCCAGGGCCTGACACCCTCGGGTCTGCTTCTTGTCTCTGTGGGTCGGTCTCTCTCGTAGCCATGGAGTCTACACTACGTGACTCTGGGGCTGGCTCCTCTCGCTCATACTGCATTCGGGACTTGTCGACGCGGTGGCCGGTGCCCGTGCTTCGTGTCCTCCCTTGGTGGAGTATGACTTCATTGTGGGGAGCCCGTGGGTGGCTTCTGCGCATTCTGGCTGTTTCGGATGCGCTGAGGATGGCCGGACCAGCCCCTGCAGCCGGTCGTCTCTTCCCTGGCGTGGTGATGTGGGGGCTCCGTTGGGCCAGGGTGGGCACCTGGGAAGGAGCGAGAATGACATGCAGTATCAATGACGAGCCCTCGGCATGTGCATCAGTCAGCTCAGACTCGGGTGTGGGTGGTAACAAACGTCCCCACCCTTTCAGTGGCTTCCTTTCCAACCGTCCCGTGACACCACCAGAGAAATGGGCTCCAGTTTCATCTCTGTCGCAGGGTCCAGGCTGAGGAGACCTGGCTCTTCTTTCGGCTGACATGGCGGAGAGGAGGCAGAGCCGGAGTCTGCGGGGCAAGGAAGGACCCGCTTCCCTTGCACCGGGAGGCCCTACTGCTCACGGGGTGGGCAGGCTGTCTAAGCCTCGTCCGGGCGGCGGCGGAATGACTGCAGCCCGGAAGACACGACATCGGGGCTGGCAGGTTTGGACCACATCTGGCCCATTGCCTTCTCTCTGTAAATAACGTTTTATTGGACCACGGCTGCACCCACTTCCTTGTGTTTTCTCCATGCTTGCTCTCGCGAGACAGCAGCGGGGTTGACGCCGTACAGACCGTGTGGCCCGTGACGCCGGAGATCTTGACTCCGGTGCTCCCCTCCGCTCGCCCTCGCCACCAGCGTCCTTGTCACCGTCCTGGTCACCGTCCTCATCCCGGTGCCTGTCGGGTGGCACGGACAGCTGCTCTGTAGCGAGCGGGGTCCACGCCTTCTTTGTGTCGGGAGGCCAAGGAGAGCCTCCCCCTCCCCACCAACGATGTCGACTTCCTGCTCGCCCAAGCCCGTGAGTGTGTTCCCTGTCGTGGCAGGAGGCACTTCTCAGGAGTGATTCAGCTGAGGGTCTTGAAATGGGAGACGGTCCTGGGCTCCTTAGGTGCTCTCGTGTCATCAGAAGTAGCCTCGGAAGGGAGGGCAGGAGGGGCAGAGCAAGAGGAAGCATGGGAGGAAGCGCAGGTCAGAGGGGCCGCTGGACGCTGTGGGGCCGCTGGGCTCGTGGACGGAGGAGGGGCCATTGCGCTCAGGAGCGCCGGGCCGTGGGAGGTTGGATAAGGCCAGGAAACGGATTCTCCCAGCTTCACGGGAAACCAGCCCTAATGTCGCTTTGATGTGGGGACTCCTGGCTCTGGAACCACCAGATACAAAACGTGCATCAGAAGCGGCTGTGTCTGTCCCTCCTTACAGCAGTCTCGGGACCCTCGTACTCCCGTCCCCAGCGCCGAGTCCTCACGGGAGCCCTGAGACAAAGCCCGTCCTGACCGTGTCACAGCGACACTGAGCACCCTCCTTGGGGCCGAGCCCAGCGTGAGCGCCGGCGTCCCGCCCCCCGTGATGCTCTCAGACTTTTCCACAGAAGCCTACTTGCTGCTTACGATACACGCTAACGAGCGTGGGTGTGAATGCGGGAAGTCACAGAGATGAAAGGAGTGGCGGGTCTCGGGCACCCTGCATTCTCGTGGGTGTCCCTCGTACCCTGCTGTTCTAGAAGCTTCATCGATGCTCTCACTCTGCAGGGCTGTGTCAGCCCTGGAGTCCTGTTAGACTGGATCCTTGTGCACACCCGCCGGCCCACCCGGGAGGTACGGGCTGTCGCTCTCGGTCACCCGCACCGCCCGTCGGCCCGTCTCTCCCCTCCTTCCTCCGGCACAGGCGTGGTGGGGGCTGGAAGGTGGACCTGCTGCCGGTCTGGGCTCAGGGTCGTGGGCCGCATCACGCCCTCCAGCACTGCCCACCTTGGGCATGCACCTGTCTCACCAGTCCTGTGACGTGCTCCTTCTCTGGTCCCGATTCTGCCCCGTGAGGACTTGCTGGGGGCACCTGGTTCCTCCTGGAGAAGAGCGCCTTAGACACCCCACCGTCACGGTGATCGGCCTCCAAACCAAAGCCCTCGCTGTACACCGTGTCCCGTCTTCTCCGTTCCGAGCTCTGGGACCCGATCTCACTGTCCGGATGGAAGCCAGCAGGAGAGCGTGCGGGATCGTTCTGCAGGAAGGCCCTTTCCGGGGGGACGTTGCCCTGACAACCGCACTCTGTTTCCCATCTCCGTGCACGTACCGAGCTCAAGCTCGCGATCCGTGCCTGGTCAGCCCCGAGAGCTCCTGCTTCATGCAATGGGCTTCCGGCTGGTGGCGCAGCTGTCAGACCTCTCCCTTCAGAGACCGGCCCCGCCTTCTAGCATCTTTGGGCTCCAGGGCGGAAGGGAGGGGACAGTACTGTGATTCCTGGAGCCTCTCCTACGTGACGAAGGGATTGTGGAGCCCAAGCCGTCCTCCTAGGGGAGAGTGGGTTTTGTGACATCTGGGAAACTGGACACGTGACTCATGGTGTTGCAGGTTCTCAAAGGCCGCCTGGACCCTGCCTGCGGCGATGGTCATGTCCTCACGACCTCAGCTTCCCTTGTTTGATTCCCCCGTTTGAACCCCTTCGGAGATGGGGAGCTCATCACCCCCGAGGTAGTAGCTTGCGCTGACTGACATGCTCCCTGTCTGGTGGCCTCAGCCCTCCCATTCTGGCCCACAGGACAGGCCCACTCCCTGCAGCCTGACCGCTCTCAAGCCGGGCCGTGAAATGACCCAGGGCACAGGTCAGGGGGGAGGCCGGCACGGGCTCCACGGGGCATGGAACGGTGCGAGCTCTTCTGAAGACGGAGTTCAGAATCTTCGTGAATATTTCAGTGGGACTCAGAGTCAATGCTCCGGGATTCTTACTCATTTCAACACTGTGGGAAGAATCACAGTTTATAAAATCGGTACAAAGACTCTTTTGTTCCCTTGTGTTTCTTCTGAGTCTGTTTTGGATTCTGGGCTCTTTTTTTTTTTTTTTTTTTTTAACGGAGAAGCTAACATACTGAGATGTCTTAATAAGTATGTGATGTCTGCCGGCCACGGAAGATTCCAGCCACTGGTTCACCTTTCTGTCTCCCGCAGGCGGGGACGGACCCCCCAGGAGACAGACCAGGGACTGGTGATGAGGGGTGGGAAGTGAGGACCCCCCCGTCTTGTCAGTGAGGCTTGAGAAGGGGACACTGCAGACCCCTCCCACCTGTCTCCTTATTTGTAGGCTCCGCGATTGTGAACTCCCTGCCCAGATTTATTTGTAACCCCAAAATAAAATCCTGCAGCATGTGCCTTTCCTTTCTTTCTATTTTTTTTTGGTTGCATTTCTGTGTTCTTTGTGGATGTTTAACTGCATACAACAGCCCCGAGGTGTCGCACTCCCGGAGCCGTGTAGTGATGCTGAGCCCAGGAACGTGCTTACGGCGGAAACACGTGTGTTCGCTAAGCTCCCTGCAGGCCCGAGCTGCAGCCTGCTTCCGTGAGGTCCGTGTCGGTGAGCAAGCCGTGTGCATCAAACCCAGTGTCCTTACACGGAAACACCTGTCCAGCCAGTCCTGTGACGTGAACTGTGGACAGAGGCTTGCCGGGACCTAGCCCTGTGTGGACCCTAGGAACACCTGTTCAGTGACTTTATAGGACAAAGCTCCTGCGAACAAGGAGAGGACAGAGGGAGTGAGCGGTGCACAAGCGGGAAGCGCAGGGGGAGAGCAGGAGTCCCAAGCAGACTCGGTGCTGGACGCAGAGCCCGAGCAGCGCTCGATCTCACGACCTCGAGATCACGACCTGAGCCAAAACCCAGAGTCAGACACTTAACCGACAGAGCCTCCCTCACGACCTCGAGATCACGACCTGAGCCAAAACCCAGAGTCAGACACTTAACCGACAGAGCCTCCCAGGCGCCCCTCAGATGATGGGTTTGCTTTTCTCCTTGAACCCTAACACGGGCATGACGCTCTGAGGGAGAAACGACCTGCCTCGGGGTTTCTTTTTCTGACCAGGTTTTAAGTCTCTGGCCCTAGCAAAGGACATTTCAAGGTTTCTGCTGGTGTTGACAGCAGGTGCACGGGGTGGGGCTCGGACCCCAGAAGAGACCCAAAGACACGTGTTATGAACCAGCACATTCCTTAGCAGGCACCCTGAAGATCTCCAGGGGGTTCCCACAGCTCTCCGGCATCTCCTCTACAAGCTCTAGAAGGCTGTTCTTCCGTCGGGTGGGCGGTCTTTGATAAAGCGCGTGTGTTTCCCAGCTCGGCGTCCGTGTCGCAGGATACCTTTGAAATATTTATCCATAAAGTCACTGATGAAATGTGTCATGGTATTTGCCCATTGGCTTCTCTGACAGAAACAGCTTAAGGCTGCTGATTCATGCAGATAAAAATAGGGGCCCACTGCGGAACCCCACACACCTTCCCTCTGTGGTGCAGACCGTCCTTCTGGAGCGGGCTTTGCCCACTTCCTTGCCGGCTGGCGGCGCGGAGCCGAGAGGAACCGCTGGGGTGGGCGGGGTGTTCGGTTCCTTGTGCCGCGTGCCGGGGCGGGGGGAGGTGGTTGGTCCAGCTGACCTTGTAGGATTGGGGGCAGGCGATGCCCTGAAACTACAGAAGACACCGTCTCTGTGTCCTCAAAGCCCTGAATTTGGGGGGAGACGTAAGCCAGGCTCCAGGCTGCCGTTACAGGTGCCGTGCTTCGAAGGAGACCGTGGCCTCCTCGTAAGGCAGTTTCACCTGAAGGCTCCATCCGGAAGGAGAGAAAGCCATGAAAGAGACGTGGTGTCTGGGGTCCTCAGCAGAATCCCAAAAAGGAAGTGCTGGTCTGTATCAGGGCCAACTCCGCTGTAACTTCCTGGCCTGGCCACCCACTGAGGCCTCTGCGTGGTTAGAAAGTGCTTCGGCTATGACGTCGGGGGTGGGGACGGGAGGGGTGCTGAGCTGAGCACCCCTGGAGGCAGCACCCAGACCTGGCGTTCCTTCCCCGTGGTGATGGCGGCGTCTTACGTAGTCAGCAGCCCCACTGCAGGTGCACACAGGGCTCATGGTTGATGAGTTCCTTCTCTGTGAAGAGCTTCTCGTTTTGCTGTGGTCCCAACACTTTATTTTTTGCTTTTGTTTCCCTTGCCGTGGGGGACAGATCCATAAATGTGTTGCTAAGCCTGACGTCCAACAGATAATAGATAACATTTTCTCTTAGGATTTTTGTGGTTTCAGGCCTCACATTTGGTCTTGAATTGATTCCTTTTTAGAATCAATTCTCTGATGGAATTATTCATCTTTTCAGATATTTTCTCTTGTTTTTCCTTTATTTTCTGGAACGTATTATTATCATCGAGTTCTCAGCCTCTCATGCACGGGTCTGTACCACCCACGGGTCTGCTTCTGTTGACTGGGTTTTCTCTTTGTTTTCCAACACCAGGCACTGTCCCTGGGGATGATTCGTGATTGTTCATAGAATGCCAGGCATGGCATGGGTTTATGAAACTATAGACACTCCAGATAATGTTCTTTGCTTTCAGAGAGGGTCATCCTGTCTTTCACGAGGTAGACAGTGCGGGGGCTTCTCACCCTCATTCGGTCGCAGTCGGGGCTGAGCCAAGGCTGGGTTGATTTTGCAAGGATTCATTTGAGCCCAGCTTGCTCTTTCTCCTGTAGTGTGGCCCTGAGATGCTCTCTGCTGGGCCCCTGCCGTGCTCACTGTACCCCTCTGCCTGGTGGGCCCTACACTCCAGTCCTCATGCCTTGCTCCTTAGCCTTCCATCCCTCCTAGGCTCAGAGTCCCCTAAGAATGTTTGTCTTGAAGGGAAAAGCAGCTCAGGGTCTCATTCAGCATTCCACTCTTCCTTCCCACCTAGACTCACCTAGACTCTGGCTGTTCACTATCCCTGCCTGATGCTAAACACTCCCGCTGATTTCTCTGCACCCAGCAGAGATCAGCCACGGGTTCCCAGCCCTTTCCCTGAGCTGGAGATGTGTTCATGCTTCTAGGGGGAAACAGCAGTGGGATGCGAGCCCCTGTCTTCACTGTGGCCCCACACAGTGGGTCTTAGTGGCAGCTAAGCTCAACAGGTACCTGTCGTGTCGTCTTTGTTCATCCTACATTGTTCTTCTTGGGGACGCGATCACCTGCCTCTAGCCACTTCCTCACACCGATCTGTGCTCAGTGGAAGCTTTTTTTAGATCATTTCCTAATAATCCTTTTGAGCAAGACCTCATCATCATTGATAGCTTTCTTATTTTCTGGCACGACAAGAGTTTGCATGCTCCTGGAGCAAATTTCTTGCTCAGACTTGGAAGCCACCATTTTTCCAGAGAAGCCTCATTCCCTCTAGTACCAAGTAGTGTTTAAGATCCATGTTCTAAGTGGAAGGAATCTTATTTTAAAGAGAATGTGCACTGTAAGTCATCTCGGCGTTGCCTGGACTCATGCAGGACAAGGTTTCTGCCCACCCTTGACCCCCGCATCTGCGTCTCCTTCCAAACACGCCGAACCCTCCGGTCTCTGTCAGCCGTGCTGCGGTTCTCCTGGCTTATTCTCTCGCACACGTGCGAAATTCTCCCGTAATCCTGCCAACCCCTCCACCAGCAGCGCTCAGACGATCGAGTGGCGTTTGTCACCGGAGCAGATCCCTTTGGGACGTGCAGTGAAGTCTGTGCTTGAAGGTCATTGGGAATCACTTTTCTCTATTTATGCCATTAGCTCTTGTTCATTCTGTTTATCGTTACTTCTGATTTTTAACGTTAACATTTTTAACACATTTATGGGTATGTAAAAGATCCACATCATTCTAGAGGCAAGTCTGTAAAACAAGGGAAACAGGAAGACGTCACCATTTCTCCCTCTCCTTCCCGGTCTCTTCTTTTTTTTTTTTTTCTTTTAAAGGTTTTTTTTTGTTTGTTTTTTGTTTTGAGAGAGAGAGACTGTATGAGTGAGCCAGGGAAGGGGCAGAGGGAGAGAGAAACCCAAGCAGAATCCCCGCTGGGTGTGGAGCCCGATGCAGGCTCGACCCCATGACCCCGAGATCATGACCTGAACCCGAACCAGGAGTCAGATGCTGGACCGACCAAGCCACCCAGGCGCCCCCTTAGTCTCCTCTTTCCTCCCCTTAGGTACTAATGTTTTTAAACACGCTCTCCCCCTGTTTATAGAGAAAGTGCTTCTCAAAACGCCCACTTTCCTCCTAGACCTGCCCTCCATCCCTCAAGGGCTGTAATGACTCCGCACACACGAGCTCACTGTACCGCCAGGTCCCCCGTGAGGAAGGGTCTGTGAGCGCGGCTGCCGTGAGGACGTGGAGGCTCAGAGATGGGAAGGCACAGAGCCGAAGCCGCCCCGCACGGAGCACGCGGAGCTTGGCCGCGCTGCGGTCTCTGTAGCCTCATACTCTGTCAGGCACCCAGTGCTGGTGGCTGTTCCGATGGACACATTTAACAACACCCACATAGACCTTCGCACGTCTTCACGGCTCCCTCCTGAGCTGGCAGAGCCGCCGGGTCTGCCCATGGCTTGCACGAGACATGGGTGGTGGCCTTGTGACTCGGGGCGCGACGGTCTCTGTGGGACCAGCCCCTGAGCACACGGCAGAACGCACATTAGGAGCAGCGTCTGATGCTCGTCCCCAGAGCCGGTTTGGGGGCCCCTGTGGGAGGGGAGGTGCTAGCGCCCTTCTGGCCTGGAGCCCTCCCCACCCCCAGAGCAGTGGCTGAAGCTGTGTTGACTCGGCCCTGGTCACTGCGGGTGAGTGGGAGCCCGTGTTGTCCGCAACTGCCTTTCTCTCCTCGTTGACACCGAGATGGTGTCGAACGCCGGCTGCTTGGAGCTGCTCCCCGGGCTGCTTTCTGACACTGGGGCCGCCTGAGCACCCGTGTCATTGGCAGCACACGGGGTCAGCAGAGCCTGTGTGGGACAGAGAGGTGGCCTGCTCCCTCGTCCTGGACACAGCTGCGTGGCAGCCTTTCTTGGTCACCGCCCTCCCCTCAACTTCCCAGTTTCTGTTTCCTAACAAAAATGAAGCAAACAACCCAACGTAACTCGGACCTGACATCCGGAGCGTGGCTGCCCCAGGCTCACACGCCGCTCCCACCCTCGGCCCCGGGCCCGCCAGGGGCTGTGAGCTTTCGCCGTGGACATGGAGCGTCTGCTACCGAGGGAGCCAGCGTGCGGTCGTACGCCCCCCTGCCCGGCGGGTCCCCCTCCTCGGCGGGTCCCGCAAACCTCGCCCCCACTGCCCTCCCTGAGCCGGCGCCCGGGTGGGCTTGGAGGGCAGCACGGCTGCACCGCTATTGCCACGCAGGAGCTGCCTGACGGGGTGGCCGTCACAGGAAGCGTGGGGGACCGTGAGCCGTGTCAGCGACAGGCAGGTCACTGTATCATCAGCTGCTTAGAATTCCATAGGTTGTGTCTGCGGCCTGCTGTGCCGCCTCGGAAATGCTGGCCTGGGGAGGGGGGCCTGAGCGGTAGGGTGTGTGTGTGCGTGTGTGTGTGTGCGCGCGCGTGTGCGAGCAGCTGAGGCAGGATATAGCAGTCCTGGTCTCTGCCAGCTTTGCATTCCAGAAGCACTGGGGATTTTCTTCCTCCGTCCCCTCAGCATGTGATGGGCCCGCGGGGTTCCTCGGCTCCGGCTCCCACCGCCCTTTCTGAATTGTTTCCGCGCCCCCTGACCTGACCCCGAGCAGCACCCCGGAGTACCAGCCCCCAGGCTTGCCTAGCTCTGGTCATCCCCCCGCCCAAGGTGCAGCAGCTGCCCGTGGGCTCACCTGCCCTCACCTGCGAGGCTCCCGGAGGCCCCTGACCCCGCTCACTGTGGCTTCGGGCCAACACGGACTGAGGATGCGGGCAGTGTTGCTTTCTCTTGGACCCTGTGCTGCAGAGAACAGGGCCCTCCGGGTGCAGGGGAGAGGGCGGCGCTGCCTGGGGGACAGAGTAGCAGTGAGGCCTACGAAACATACAGACACACACTCAGGTGTCCATGTGTGTCAGTGGAGTGCATTTGTAGAAATCAGTGTTTACTTAGTTGTATTTTAGTCCAGGAGCCCGGACGGCTACAAAGCATGACCTTGATTTTATAACCGAAAGACGCATCTTCCTTTCTGGGGCCACACCCCTGCCTCCTTCCCCAAGAGGACAGTGGTGGCAGCCTGCCTGGGCAGGGGGCATCTCCCATGCATTCTCTCTTTGTCCCTGATGCGGGGTCCCAGGGGGTGTCCTGGCAGGGCTGAGGGCCATCCTGTAAGTGGGACGCAGCCAGGCTCTGCTGAGCACGGTTATTTGGGGATGATTGTCTCTCATTATCTGTCCACAGACGGCCCCGTGAATCCTGAACGGAAGAATTAAAATGCGCGGCACCAGGGCACAGTTGCTAAGGGATTCTGGGGGTGTGGACCGTGCGCTAGCGCGTGTTGGCAGGTCTCGGAACAGCCACCACTCACAGCCGAGACGAGAGTCCTGGGGGGCGTGGGCGTCTCCGAGGGACCATGTTGTGGGCTTAAAAGAAGACATTGATGTTTTGATCTCTAATATGAGGACCAAGGACAAACTTGTCGTGCAAGCAGGCGACACCCAGAAATCATCGGAAAGCTAATGAGCACAAGCCGGTCGCCGAGCACGGTCGGTTTAACCCTCGAGGGGCACTGCCGAGAACCGGGGTGGGGGTGACAGAAACCGAAATGCAGCCTTGCAGCAGAGAGAGGGCATTTCCAGAGTGAACCTTGCCATTGCCCAGAAGGTTCCTCAGGGTCACGGTCAGAGGCTTGGACCGAGGTAGTTGTCTTGCTCTTGGTGGACTCGGCATCTCACACGTGCTTCAGGACGTCGGTTTCTCTGAAGGGCCTCTGTCTGCCAGTTTGGAGTTCTCAGTCCTCCTCTGAGGGCTTCCCTGGAGCCCTTCCCTCGACTGTGCCTGGACTGGCAGGTGCTCGGGGGCTGGTATTGCCCTGGCCCCCGGGCGTGGGTAGCGCCAGGCCCTCTAAGCTCGAGAGCTGCTCTTCCTCCAGGTGACAAAGGAGAAAAGTGGCGGGCGGGGGGGTAGCAGAGCCTGAGTGGAAGCAGGGAGCCTGGTTCCTGCGGCTCCCAGCGAGCCCCCCCACCCCTGACCCAGGGCTGCCGTCCGACACGCACCTGCGCCTTCTCGGGGTCCTGGAAAAGGGGGCTTCCGAGCACGTGCAGTCACTCCCTCGGAGGTCTCACGGCCCCCAGCATAAACCCTCCAGGGCCAGGGCTCCCCACACCCTGCAGGCTGTGCCAGGGTAAATGCATGAAATCAAGAGTGGATTAATTTAAGAGCAATAGTTGCTCTAATGACCACATCGTGACGGAAGCTGTTTTCCCTGGTGGGGCGCGGTAAGCGTCCCCTGAGTGGTCGCGGGATTGTAGTTACACGGAACCGCGTTTGCGGGATGGGAGGGAAGAGAGCCGCTCGGTCGGAACACAGACGCGGCGGCAGGCCGGGGTCCCGCGCGGAAAATTCCCCTTCCCTGGCAGTAGAGCGCTCCGCTGCCCGTTCCATTCAGCGCGGGGTCCGGGGCAGGTTTTAGAGCTGGTATCTCAGTGCCAGATGCTCTCTTTCAGCCCCAGACCCCAAAGAGGGAACTCTGAGCTCTTGGCTTAGAGTTTTAGTGGTTTTGAATTATTTACCAGGATCTTAAAAACCCTTCTTGGTTTTAAGGGGCTCCTCTTGGTGCCAAGGCCTATACAGAGAGCCCAAGTCCCTCTCCCTGGGTTTTTCCTAAGAAAGTAAATGTTTTCGGATTTTTTTTTTTATTTCTGAAGGTATTAAAATGCAATTTTATGTTATTTCATTGTGTTGAATTTAATTCCCATACCTCCCTGCCATTTTCACAGCTGGAACCCGCTGGGTGTTTGGCACGTTTCCTGAGTGGTCACGGTTCCCACAATAGGGCCTGTGATTTAATGTGCATAAAGGAAAGAGAAGGAAGAAAATTCTCTTTATGTAATAAGTTTCCTCTGCAACACCGGGATTAATTACAAGCTGGATGTCTTTTTTTCTTCTAAAGGACACGACCCCGCCTGAATTTATTTATAAGCACACTAGGAGGTTGGTGCTAGGACAGGAGGGCAGGAGGAGAGAGCGTTCTGCATTTTCTCTTCCCCTCTTCCTCCCAGAGAGAAGCAGAGACTGCAGGCGGCGTCTGCACGGCCTCGGGCAGCTCTGTGGCTCATCCCCACGCTGGGCGGCGATGCTGGGTGGCCAGGAACCCGGTGGGACTGGGTCTGCAGGGGACCTTGCTTTTTGACGAGACAGCTCCTGTCTATCTCTCAGAAATTGTTCCCCAGCGACTTTAATGATAGGGCGATCTGGTTTCTCATGGAAGCGCATCCAAGAAGGTTCCGTAGGAACACCCAGCCGGCTTCCGGTTTTATGGCTCCACACGCGTTTGCACGCACGTCCTTCAGTTTGCTACGCTGTCTCCCCATCTCTGCGTACAGTGAGGAGTCTGGGCCTTCTCGAGGCTGGGAGGGCAGGAGGACACTGTCCAGCCGGGCCGGGGACGAGGCTCCGGTTCCTGGTTGGAGCGACGCAGCATGGGTGTAGACGGCACGCTCATAAGCCGAAGAAAGTCTCGTCTGTGCATGTCACCATATGTACTGTCACTTAGACAAAAACAGCGCAACAACTCGGAAGGCAGGAGAGGCACCTGGGGAGGGGACGAGAGGCTGTGTGGGGACCCGCGTGGCTCTGGCCTTGTCCTGGCGTGTGGGAGCAAGTCCTCTCCTCCGGATGCTGATACTCAGGAAAGCAGCACTAGGGTTTGGCAGGTGCACGGCCACACACCGCCCCAAGCGGCACAGAAACGACATGCAGTCAAGATCAAGGCCTCAGTTTCATGGGCGTGCTTCTGAATGTTCATAACAAAATCTTGGGGGTGGAGGAGATGAAGGTTCTGTGTGTGAACAAGACTCGGGAAGCAGTTCCTGCAGCTCTGTCCCTGACGATTACGTCCCCAAGGCCCCTGGCCCCCACCTCGTGAGCTCGGTAGCCAGGCCACGTGGGCAGGACAGGTTCTCAAGTCATCGTGCGTGTCTGGATGTTTGCTGGAAGATGGCACGTATCCATGAGGAAGGTGAAGACACACTCTCTGCTCAGGGTCTCCTTGGCTGAGCTGTGTCCCCGGAATCCCTGTATTGGAGCTCCGACCCCCGCATCTCATGATGGGTCTGTGTCTGGAGATGGGGCTTCCAAGAGGCGATTAAGGTGAAATGGGGTCACCGGGGTGGCCCTGACCCGGGGTGACCAGGGTCCTTACGAGAAGAGGGGATCAGGACACAGACACATACTGAGGGGCGACCCCGTGGGGCACAGGAGAGCACGGCCACCCACACACGAGGACAGAGGCCTTGGGGCGGGGGGCTGCCCTGCTGACTTCCCCCCTCTGGGACCCCGAGACCATACACTCACACAGTCCACGCTGCCCCATCGGCAGTGTTTGCTGTGGTGACCGGAGTCGGCTCCTGCAGGAGTGCGCGGTGGCCCCAGCCCTCCCCTCTCCGTCGCTGTCCTGCAGAAGATGGTGCTGAATTTCTGCTTCCGAATCGCATCTCATTATTAATCTCTCTCACACGCCTCTTTGCAAGCAAGGGGGCTGTGCGTACACCGGGGTGCCAGGAATCGCCTGTGGTCAGAGCCACGGGAGGCCACATGTGGCACCTGGTTGCGAGCCCCGAGGCTTTGGGTTCCAAAGTTTGGGGCCTGCCTGCACGTAAGGTAGAAACGCAACGCCCTTGAGCTCTTACCGCCTGCCCCCTTGTCTGGGAGGCAGGAATCCTGGCAGGGCTACACAGCTGTACCACGAGGACACCATCAGATGCTGCGTCTTGATGCCTGGGGAGCCTGGGTGCCGAGCCAGGCGCTGTCCCGGCTGTGAGCTCGGGCACGATGGGCATTTTTATTACCCCATGGTGGAAGCCAGCCTCCCAGTGTCCATAATCCCTGTGACGCAGTCCCCGCCTGGGCCTGGGCGAGCTGGACTGAGGGGCGTGGAGAAGCCTCTCCCCGCCCCCGGGTGCTCATCCCCTCACCACCTGACGGTCCTGACTCGGGCTGCTCTCTCGAAGGCTGCTTCTCTGCAAACATAGAGAAACCATTTGCTCTTTATCAAGATTTCCGGGAGCAAATAGTGTCCTTCAAAGCTGGTGCTATTTCAGAGGAGAAATTTGCATTTTATTGGCAAATCCATCTGGGAGGGGGGAGGATGCATTCGGTCGATGTGAAATAATTACCTCCCGTTCTTTTGTGTGCAACGCTAAACTTTTATGCCTCTCTCAGATGTTTTTTTAATGGCTTTTTCTCGCTTTGACAACCGTAAATATTTCATACATGTTGGGCTGCTTAATGCTATGCAGAAGATTCTTCTGCATAAGAGGAGTTGGGGCGGGGCGGGGAGGTTCGTGGCCCCCCCGCAACAGAGCCAGGAGGTTGTTCACGCGCCTGGGGATTCCACAGCTGGGGATGAGCAACGCAGATGGAGGTAGACCAGCTGGATCGTTGTAGTCTGACTTTTCCTACTGATTAGATCACAAACTTCTAGACGTTCAACCCCCAGACAGTGGGGGTGTAGGTCTCGGTCTGGGAGACCTGGTCTTGGAGCCAGCAGGCCCAAGGTCTAGAGGTCGAAAGACCTTTCTGTGCCAGCCCAGCGGGCAGGCAGGAGTTGTCCCTCCCAATCTGCTTCTTTGGGCCATGTGGGCTTCAACTGATTAGATGAGGCCCACCCGAGCTGCATGACCGGGAGTCACAGATCAGGCAGAAACACCCTCACAGACACCCCCAAGTACTTTTGGGGGCAGATGTGTGGGCTGTTGTGGCTCCATCCAGATGACACCTAAAATTAACCATCGTATCTGCTTTCCGGCCCTCTGGGTCTAGAGCCGGAAGTGGACTCCTGGACAGGATGGTAGCTCTGTCCTAAGGCGCTCGGAACCTTCTCCCACTGCGGCTGTGCCAGCAGACGCTCCTGGCAGCAGCGCTCGGCCTGCTGTGGTCCCCAGTCCCGCCAGCTCTTACTTGTCTCTGATGCCGATGGCAGGCCCGCTGACGGGCGTGGGAGCCGTGTGCCCCTGAGGGTTGGGCTGGAACCACAGAATGAGCTGCCCAGCTGCCACCTAAGTGACACTGGGTCATAGGCTTCATGTTGCCCGGCAGACCCTTCTGTCTGCACCCCTCAGAGCCAGCAGGCTTGGCCCCCAGATCCTCAGGGCGCCGCGTGGACCTTCCACCTGGGCTCCGCCCCTCTGTCCCTGTCCTTGTCCTAGGTCCACGCTCGGAAGCCGGGGTCCCAGATGGGTGGTCCCTGGAAGAGCATTGTCCTCCCTGAAGCTTCCAGCCCTATGTCTGTCTCTGCAGATGCTGGGGGGGGGGGCTGCCCCTGGGGGTGTGGACCGTCGCCTCAGCCCCAGGCCTCCCATGTGGGGTGCTGGCAGCCCTGCCCACCTGGTTCTGACCCAGGTCTTTCCGGGGACCTCCTGCCTGGCCTTTGCGCTTGAGCCCGCTGATCTGGAGGCCTGCACTGGGGCCATCGCCCGTAGGTGTCGACCCTGGCAGGCTGGAGTTTTCCTGCCCACCCGAAGTCTGGTGAGGAGCTTCGTGCACTTTCTGGAGGCGCCACTTCCCCTTGCTTCTGGGGTGCGGCTCGTGTCTAATCAGAAGGACGTGGCTCGCGGGCGTGCCTGATAGGAACACAGGACACGCGGCTGTGCCAGGTGCCAGCTCGCCGAGCACCCCGCAGCTGTGCCAGTGGTCCCTGTGGGGCCTTTTGGGCCGAGACACACTCTCCTGTGGGTTCTCCTGGGACAAGAGCTGCATCTCGTGACACGGCCAGGGGCTCTGAGGGCGAGGGTGGTGCTTGATTCTGAGGGTCTGGGGGCCCACGGGTGCTGGGGCTGCTGTTTTAGGAGTCGCAACTGATCCCATTTGTGGCCACGGAGCTGGGGGGCTGGAGGGCATCTAGCTAAGCAGAGGAAGTCACACTGGGAGACAAGCCGCGTGATCTCACCCACGTGTGGGATCTAGAGGCCCAAACCCGCAGGAAGAGAGGTCAGACTCGTGGTTCCCAGGGTCGGGGGGCCGAGGCAGATGGGGAACCGGTCGTGGAGGCGTGGCGTTTGGTCCGGTGCCTGCTGTACAGTGCGCTGGCAAGTTGCCACGAGAGGAGATCCCAAAAGCTCTCATCATGGGGAACGAAGACTTTTGTCACCATCCGAGGTGGCAGATGCTGACTGACCTCATGGTGGTCTTCCCACCCTCTGCGTACATCGAGTCGTTATTCCGTCGAGCCTCTTAAACTCCCACAGGTTGTGTGTCTGTTAGCGCTGAATACAGCTGAAGGGAGACGGACGCCTCCTGCTTTAAAACTGGGGCGAGGGGGGGTGCGCGCGGCGCGGCCGTCAGGGGTGGGGACGTGCGAACGGCCCGTCTCCGCCCTGACGGGTGAACGCCGGGTCTTCTCTTGCAGGTGGCGATCATCGCGGGCAACTTCGAGCTGGCCGAGTACATCAAGAACCACAAGGAGACCGACATCGGTGAGTGGGCTGTGGGGGCCGGGCTCTGCCTGGAGGGAGACGCTCCCGCCTTCTGTGATCCTCACGCGGCTGCCTCGGGGTCCGCGGTGAGCAAAACCCGACCGAGAGCGTGGCCCTGGCCCCTTGGCCAAGTCCGTTCTCACGTAGCCGTCACACACGGCACGCGGCCCACGCAGGCACTGCCCTGCACCTGCTCAGCCGGACGAATCTGCAGCTTGTGTCCGTGGGTTGTCTGGAAGGTTCTGTCCCACTTAAGCTAAGACACGGGAGCTAGATGAGGCGCAGCGGAGACACCCCCATCTCTGAGCTGATCCTCTGCCCCGCGGAGGTGCTCATGACCCTTCCCCTTTCTAGTACCCCTTGTGCCAACCAGGAGGGCTGTGTCTGGGGCTCCGCCTCTGCCCTATCGCCCACCCGGCGGCTGGGCGCAGCCCTGCATCCCCGAAGAGCCCACCGGCCTGTTTCCGCCGGCGCCGGGCTGGCACAGGACCTGCAGCGGGGAGCAGTCCCAGTGGACCAGCAGCGGTGAGCTTTCGGACTCGGCGCCAATCCGCCCTTCGGAGAGGCGGCCGACGGCATCTGTGTCTTATGCCTGTGCCCCTCATCTGTGTTGGCTGCCGCCGGCGAGGGCGACCACGTGTCTGGCTGTCGAGTCTTGCCGTGTTCGGTGTGTGGCTGGTTCCCGCCCGGAGTCTGAGACCCGCACGAGGGTGTGGAACCAGATGCTTCGCTTGCGTCCTCCAGTGCCCCGAGCGGGGCACCCGGGGCTCCCGAGGGCCCGCGATGCCGACATGGTCCCTCCCGTGAGCCAGGGCAAACCGTGGTGTTGCCCTGAGACCCGGGCCTCCACCCTGGCCGCATAGCTGCTCTGCGAGCACATCGTAAAGACTGACGATGTCAGGCCTGCCATGCCCCGTAGGGACAGGGCCGAGCCCACTCGGTGCCCGCTGCTCTCTTCCCGCCGTGTTCCCACCGCAAGAGGCCAGCGCGGTGCAGTGGGGTCGTCTTGAGGCCTGAGAGTCTCAGCTGCTGGGCCCGCGGCCCGGGACGGGCAGGGAGCGTGTGCGGGCCCCGCGCCACCACCACAGGGATTGCGGGGGGCCCTCCCAGCCTCCGGAGCCGCGCGGTCTGGGGTGGTAGCGAGCCCAGGGCTGCCCTCCTTGCTGCTCCGAGCTCGGGCCTCGATGGGGCTGCACGGTGGAAGGGGGCGTGGGGCGGTGGCCAGAGAGACCAAGCTGCTCGTACAGAGAGGAGGGAGATTGCGGCTGTTTCGTCCCCTCTGAGGTACCCTGAGCTTTCGTGCATGGATGCAGGCGGCTCTGGACCGATGGACGGTTTCTTCTCTCGCGTCACAAACGGAGTACCTGTGGGCTGAGTGAACACGTTTCAATCGCTGCTCAGCCGTCCGGACCCGGGACTTTAACTACAAAGGGCAGCCCTGAGTCGTGGGGGCACTGACCGTAGTGTGGCTTCCCTGTCTCATGGGGCCAGGACCGAGGTCTGTACCTTCCCAGACCACCTCGTGGCCCGTGAAGATGCGGGACCAGCTTCTATGGTCCACTGAGGCAGGACTGGACGCCCCTCGACCTGCCTTGCCGGCTTTTCTGCTGTGTGGCCCAAAGAGGTGTGTGCTTCGCAGGACCCCTCCAGGACCTCCAGGGAGGGAAAGAAGGAGGCGCATGTCCTCGGAGTCTCCTGACCAAGGGTCTCCCTGACCTGGCAGACTGGCCCCAGAACACACAAATGTGCACATGGACACCCTCACGCATTGATTCCTGGAGCCCGTCCGTCTGTCCTCAAGCCCTGATTCAGCCCTGTGTTCACTGACCCTCCGCCCTGGGGCAGCCCTTGCTCCTGGAGGGGCGCAGATGCCTTGTGTGGGGGAGTCTGGGAAGGTCAGAACCTCATGTTCGCTGAAGGGCGGATCCCATGTGGGAGGGTAGGTGCCGTGTGTGCTGGGGTCGAGGAGGGACAGCACCCTACACCATGCAGAAGGGATGTGCCCAGGAAGGCTTACAGCTCGGGGTATGCAAGCTGCCCCCCCCCCACTCAGAGGGCGGACGTCCTGTTTTAGGCAGAGCTTCTACAGGCCCCCGTCCTCACCTAACGCCCAGAACAAGCTCCCATCTGAGGACCTGATGGTTTCCTCCCCACGTCCTGATCCCTCCTCGACGTCCACAGTCTGCCCTGACCCCTTGTTCTGTCCACTGCCAGAGCTCAGCCCCAGGATTGTGGGGTAGCCGCTCTCCAGGGCAGGGACCCGGAGCAGGAGGGACGGAGGGCATGTGGGGTGTAGAGTCACCTCCACAAGGTTGCCCTGGGGGAGGCCAGGCCCTGAGACCCGAGAGGGGCCCCGGTGCCTTCCTGGCTGGGGACATCCTGTGTCCCGAAGGAAGCCATCTGCTTCCTGCTATAGGAGGGCATCCTTTTCCCTCTGCGGTTTCACACACTGTGCTGTGCTCGAACCTCCTGAGAACGTCCCTGTGGTGCTTGAACCAGCCGGTCCCCGAGATGCCACCCCCGTCACCCCTCGGTCACTTCTTCCCATGACGACTCCATCAGGCACCTTCTCCCTGGGCCAGTCTGGGCATGGAGAGACCTTGGTCCGTCCAAGGCTGGCCTGTTAGGTTGTGTGGACCCCCGCCCCGGGTTCCCAAGTGAACGTCCCCTACAGACCTGATGGCCCCTTCCAGAGCGGGACAGGCTACCAGCCAGTGGCCTCCTCGTGGGAGAAGGTGCGTGACTTCAGAAGAGCAGACTCTTCCCGCACTTCCCCTCTGGGATTGTTGCATCGGCCCGCTCCTCCGTGTCCTGGCCCCGTGCCACCCTGGCTGCTTCTTGGTCCCCCACGCCCCAGTGCGTCTTCCAGGCTGCTGGCAGCCCATCCCCAGGACAGAGCTTAGGACCACCCCATTCCTGTTCCTGATGAGTCATCAGCCAAAGCTGCTGGGTTCCCCGGCGCCCAGCCGCAGGTGCCCAGCCTCGGAGGGCAGAGGTGCAGAGTTTCCCCTCAGGGAGCCCGACTCCGGGACCCAGGGTGGCCTCTGCGGGCACCGTCTCATATCCCGCAGCCTGCTGAGGCTGGGTGTCCAAGCACCGCCCCAGCTCTGCTTCCCAGGATCCCTCGTCCCCGGCAGGCTGATTCGGAACGTGAGGATGGGCCACATGCTTGTGTCCTGGGGCCGTCGTCGAGAGATGCCCGCCTCCACTCCAGAGGCCAGACGTGCAGAGTCGAGATGTCGGCAGGGTCGGCCCATCCTGGCCTCCCGCCGGCTCTGGTGTAGCCTGGCCTTGCCCGCGTGGCTCCCGTCCTGGGACGGCTGCATGTGGCCCGCTGTCTGCATCCACACCCCCTCCTTTCTCAGAGAAGGCACCGGGCTACCCTAGCCTCAAGAGCCTGCCCTAAATCCAGGATGCTCTCGACTTGAGATCCTCAGACCGATCCAGGGATTAGGATGAAGACGTGTCTTTGGAACCACATCAGCCACCGTCAAGGGCCCTCACGTGGTCACGTGACGGTCTCTTGAGACTGTGTCGTCTGCACAGCCAGGTGGCGTCAGCCTTCCGCAGCGCCGGCACGTAGTAGGGCTTCAGTAAGTGTCTGTTGAGTGAATGGCCCCTCACTGCCTGTGTCCCCTTTCCAAGCTCTCTCCTCCGCGTCTCCTCTTGAAATAAAAACCTGCTTTCCCGGCAGCTGGCCACAGGTGTCTGGGAGCAGAGCGCATGATATGGGCCCGCGAGATCGTGGACTGGAGTGTTTGCCGCGTGTTGTACCGTTTGCTCCTCCCGTGCGTGGCAGAGCCCGCAGGGCACGGGCAGAGCAGGCGTGGGCAGCGGCTTGCCCAGGGCAGTGTTCTCGGTCCTTTCACCGGGTCGCTCTAGAGCCACGCTGGGCTGGGGGTCCCTGGTGTGCTGTTGGTGAGGTCCTATGGCCCCCGTGGTCTCCGGCTCCAGCTTCTGTGGCTCGGCTCCCCAACCCCCATCCTCAAGACCTGTGAGGGTGCTGTCAGTTAGTCCAGGTCAAGGCCACCCTTCTGTCTGCTCCTGGTCTCTGCGGTGGCAGGTGGCCCACGCCGGAGGGCTTCAGCCTGTGCCCACGCGCCCTCCGTTTATTCCCGTCCGCCTCCAGAAACGTGGCGGGGGTGCTGGAGAGAACAGGACGGGGCTGTGTTTCCCCTTTGTGATCTGCATTAAATCATGATTTATAAACTACCCTGCGGTGTGAGAGAAACATTGGAAGACGGGGATATGTGTCCTAAACTTGAGGCCGGTGGCCCTCACCTCTGGGTCAGGACCCGCCGGCGATGCTAACGCGCAGAGTTTAGTTGATCAGACATTTCGTGGGGCTGGGACACCACTTAGGAGCCCCAGCACCACGGGTCAGGACTCGGGACGGAGGAGATGAGGGTAAGCCTCCCCTTTGTGCGCTCCGTGTTGGGCTGCTTGTCAGAAGGGAAATACGGTGGAAGGATCCCCAGATTCCCAGCTGGGGTCAGCGGGGAGGCAGGGTGTCAGGTCGCCTTCGATGCTGCGAGGAGAGCAGAGACCTTCCTCAAAAAGCCCCTTTAAACCATCACGTAGCCCGCGGACGGAGAGCGGCGGATCCTTTGTTTTCCGGACGCCACCATGATAGCAGGGCCCTTGGGACACCCTGATGCGGCTTTCAGGGAAGACCGGAAACAGGCTGAAAAGCAGTGAGGTGACCAACGGGCCCTCCGAGGTCGGTAGCATCCGGAAATGGACCCAGAGTGCCTATGGGTGTACGTGGGTCCCTTTAACGGAGAGATCTTGTCGGGAAACCTTCTGCTCACTGCCCGGCCAGCGTGCCCGCTGCTCTCGGCGGACCGCTGCGGCTCTTTTATTGTTCCTTTCTTTCTGAACTTTCTTCCTCTTTTAAAAAAATTAAACGCGACCTCCATTTGGTGGTTTTATTTGCCAGCGCCGAGAAAGTGAGGGTTTCCCAGCCACCGCAAGCAGCAAAGTTAATCCCTGCCGTGGAGCCCACGAGCCCACCGGGGTCTTCCAGGCTTGGCCAGCGCGGCAGGCGCGATGGCTTCTGTGGGATGGTGGTCCCCGCGGCGAGGTTGCCGGGGAGCTGGTGTCCGAAACAGTTGTGCCAGCATGAAGCGTGTGGCAGCTGAGAAGCTTTGCACTGGGACAACCTATCTTTCCCAGGGTTGGTGGTTTTGTGTTCTGTCCGGCTTTGCGGGGAGAGGCTCTGTCTGGTACGCTGAGTGGCATGGGTTGTTCCTCTTCTGCTGAACAAGGTTTGTTTTCATTCATCTTGTCCTTCCGCAGCTACGGAGAGAGAAGCGAGGGGCTTCTGTTTTCGAGAGCAGGCACACGGGGCTGGCGTGTGCGTCTGTGTCTGGCGAGCCGACGCAGGGCGACTTGGTTACCGTTGCTAGGTTTCGAGACCGCGTGTCCCTGCTTGCGCTGCTGACATGCATAGGTGATGGGCGGCTGGGGGGTGTTTTCAAACCGATTTCTGAATGTGATGTTAGTTGGGGGGGGTGTTGTAAGAGGATGTAAAACCCACGCTGGTCTTTTATTTAAAAAAATAATAATAATAGCCCCTTTGGCAGATCTCACCTGCTGTGAAATAAATCAGATTTGATTCGAAAGAAGCTTCATGACTAAAATGTGCCACTTACCGTGGACGAGACCCAGGGTCCCCTCTGGGTTTGCCCGGGGGCCCGGCAGGTCCTGGGGAGAAGCCCGGATCGGGCAGGCTGGGGTCGGCCGTGCCGAGTGTCCCCGTTACAGCCAGGCCGGCAGGGAGAGCCTTCTCCGGGAAGCCAGGCTGCTGTGTGAGCTGGAATGAGGGGGGATCCCACAGTTGTCTGGACCCCCAGAGCAAGGTGCGGAGGGAGGGAGACACGGTGAAGCCCCAGCAGAGTGTGGCCTGAGCAGACGTGAGCTCCCGGCTGCTGTCACCCGCCACGCTGACTCTGTTCCTGTGCCTCTGGCCTCTCTGGGGCCGGGGGAGCAGCCACACAGCGCGTGTCCCCGGGACTCCCTCCTGGCACCGAGCTGCGGGCCACATGGGTCTTGCTCCAGGCTGATGGCTGTCCCTCCCTTCCCGCCTGTGCAGGGCTTGCCGCTGCGGTGCTCCCCCCTCCCCCGCCCCGCTCCGCTGTGCGCCCCTCCCGCGAGAAGTGTTATCCCCAGATCCCGACACGGAGCGGACAGGCCGGGACACGCGCTAAGGGGACACCCTGTTGGGGACGGCCACAGTTCCCTGTGGGTTCTGCTGGGATGGGGTTTTTCCCGTGGCCAACATCTGGCACCGCTGTTCGGGGAAGTGGACATGGGCATCCTCTGGCCTCTGGTCTGTCCCAGAGGCTGTATTCTCCTGGAACCCAGGGACACTTGTCTTTGTCCTGGAGAGGTGCCACAGTGGTGCAAAGTCTTGATGTCCTGTGGCCTGCATGTTTCCCTGTGTGCTGTCTTTGTGGCCTGTGGGCCGTCCTGGGGCTCATCTGCATCCCCCTGTCCCCAGCAGGTTCTTGGCGAGCTCAGGCATGCTGCGGGCCTCGGAGTGGGGCCTGCGGGTGGCCGGGCCCGGGGCTGGGTCCTGCCGTGGTCACTGCCCGCAGAGGCCCCGGCTGTGCTGTCCCACACGCAGTGGACAGGTGTGGCTGCGGGACAGTGTGTCCCACGAGAGGTCCCGGCAGACCCTCCCACCTGCCCATGCGTCCACTCCTTCCCGCCCCCTGGGTTGAACTGTCCCCCAAACCTGAGCCTCTCCTGGTTCTTCACCACCTCGCCAGGGGCAGCTTGGGTCCCTAGGGCAGAGCCCCTCCCCCATCCACCCCAGCAGCAGGGTGGGAGCCGCAGGCCCTCAGCCACAGAGGTGCTGAAAAATCCCTCTCCGTGTCACACAGCCTCGTCCCCTGGTTCCCGACCACATCAGGCCTCCAGCCCCTCCGGTAGCAAGTGCCACGTCTCATCGTGGGACATTTGTAGATGATGCGATCTGACACGCCCGCATCACTTATAGCAATCGGCGTGACACTCGGCATCTTACAAGAGGGGCGTGAGGCAGAGCAGAGGGGGCAGCCCCAGGGTCTGTGCTCCCGTGAGTGGGCGTCCTGAGGTGGGGAGACGTCTGGGTGACGTTGCGGAGAAAACGCGAGGCGTGCTTTCTGTCGTGGGTGAGGCCGCGCTCCCACTAAGCCGGCGAGTGTGAAAACCACACCCAAGTGTTCCACGTGGGAGCCCCTCCCGAAGCTAGTGCGCCCTATGAACAGGCCTTATGTCTGCGTGAGCATCTGGTGGACTAGACGAGTCCCCGGAGACCCCTGGGAGGACCCCCCCATCCTGCAGGAACTGGGCCTGTGCCTGGCCCTAAGCGGGAAGCTCCTCCCCGACCCCAAGTGCCCGCTGCTGGGCTCCTCGCGTGCTCCCCGGTTCTCACTGGGCACTAAACAAGGGCTCCGGGGCCCTCTGCCATGTCTGCGTGCACCCCCCCCCCCGGAGGCGTGCTGCATGGGAGGTGTGCCCCTTCTGCCCTGGGCTGGGGTGCCCGTCCCTGCTGGCCTGCTCCTCCCCCTGGGGCCCCCAGACAGCCCCCCGACCCTGCTCACACTTTCTTCCATCTGCAGCTGTGCCCCTGCTGTGGGCCCCAGAGAGGTGAGCGGGGCCCCAGAGCCCCTGGCTTTGCCGCTCCGTCCTGCTCCCCGAAGCCCTGCGTGGCCTCCTCCCCCCTCCCCTGATCCCTTAGCCTCTTGGTCTGGGTTTGGCTCTTTGCCACACCGTGCCGTTCTCCACGCGCCAAGACCATGCTTCTGATGGAGGCCTCAGGCACGAACCCGGGGTCAGCGGGAACAGGACTCTGTCCTAGGTTCCCTGCTGATGGAGAAGGTCTATGCCTGTGGGAGGGCCGGGATGGGGCTGAAGTCCCCATGAGGGGACACTAAATCCCAACAGACTGTAGAGTCTGCATGAGAGTCTGGATGGCTTCCTGGAGGAGGAGGCAATGGGTGACAAGAACAGCTAATGCAGTTTCAGGGACCGCTGATGCCCAGGTTGCCCTCTGTGCCTGTTATGGGACCACAGAGACGGCCCTGCTGGAAGGGGCACTGACAATGTCCCCAGTTCACAGATGAGGAGAACAAGGTTTCCAGCGCCCTGGAACAGATCCCGTGTTGGGGCAGAGGCAGTAACAAGGAGCTGGGGTTTGGACTGAGGCCCCTGGTCACAGAGCCACCCTTTCTGTGTGATGCTGTCCTGAGCCCCTGTGCCTCTCGTAGCCACCTGTCGTGCCCAGGTCCCCCCGAGGCGTCAGACAAGCACACCTGCTCTCGTCCCTGTTGGAGTGCGGTTCTCCAGACATGGGGGTTGAGCAGGAGCTCCCCTCCCGTGCGCCCCAGCGCTGGGCCGTTGGCACCCAGCCCCGAGGAGGCCCTCCCGTGGGTGAGCCACCACCGCCTCGAGCAGGACCTTGGGGATGCCTGTCCTGCCTTCTGCCCCAGTGCCCTTGGCAGACGTTACCAGCAGGTTCTGGGTTCTGCCCAGAACGTTACCAGACCCACCTCCACACCGCCGAGCCCAGTTGCCCCAGCCCCGCTGTGCGTCCTGTAGAAGCTCGGTGTCCAGCTCCTACGGGAGTCTGCAGCAGTGGTTCCAAGACCTTCCGAGGGGAGCAGCCTGGGGCCACTGCCATGGTGGTCTTTCTCTCTGAGCCCTTTTGTCCAGGAAGACCAGTGTCCCCTTGCTCCGAGAGGAGCAGTCATCTGTGGCTTATAGGATGCAGAATAGGAGGGCTCCCCCGCTCCCCCACAGGCCCGCACATCCCCTGGGCTTCCCAGCTCTGCCCACGGAGGCTCCCTTGCACACTGGAACTCAACCTTTCCTCCCCGTCCTCATTCTCTCGCGCGCCCCTGGCCTGTCCCTGAGCTCCCATCCTTGGTGTGTCCCTCTGGGGGTGGGGGGGCCACTTTGAGGTTTTCAAAATTCTGCTTTGCAATGAGGAATTCAGTGCATTTGGACAAAGGAGCCGGTGTGGCTGAGCGAGGTCTAGAGCTCCGGAACTCTGCGCGCCCGTCACCTCACCGCTCGCAGAGAGAGTCTGGGGGGTTTCCCGAAGAGAGGACAGTTGGCTCCTTGGACGTTAGCCACTGTTGTAGGATGTGTCTCCACCCCCAGCCTTCTTGGTGAAAGCTCTAGAATCCCGAAGGTGTTTTTAGAAGGAATTGTGTTCTGGGGGTGACAGTTGGTGACCCCAGGGGAACCCGGACTGAGTGTGAAGGAACCCAGCATCGCCTGTCAGGCCGCCCCGTGGATTCTGCAGCTCCCCTGAGCCCGAGCAGCGCCGGGGCCCGCGCCGCTCGGCCAGACACTGGTCAGCACGTCCCCACGCTGGCCTGGTGGGAAGGCACCGGATCCGAGGGGCAGGGCTCTTACGGGGCAGCTCTTCCCACCTCGCGGGGACAAAGAACCTAAAACCCCGAGTGCCCGGCCCCGCTAAGACTGCGTCACTTCAGGTGGCCGGTGGGGGCCCTGCAAGCGCTCTGGTTCTCCGGCTTCTCTTTCCCCAGCCCCTTCCGTGCAGCCCGTCAGCGGCTGTGCCATCTGCTTACTGGGCCTGGGTTCCCGCTGCGCCCTTCCCAGAGCACCTTTGCCCCCGACTCCCCACCTTTCCTTAAAGAGCCGTGCGGTTCTTCCACTGGCTTTCCTTACCGCCGCCCCCCACCCTGCCCCAGGAGCCTCGGCCATCCCGTTCCTTTCCTCAGTCAGAGTAGTGGCTCGTTTCCCAGAAATTGGGGTGCACTGTTTATCCCCTGGGCTGGATGGGGCACTCTGGACCCCAAGCTCTGTGTCCTCCCTGCCCCCACACCCGGCGCTCCCCGCTCTGGGACCGTGGGTTTTACTGGAGGGCCACACACTGGGTACTTAGTAAGGAAGGACGGGACAGGCGGAAACCCCTGCGAGAAACTCCGGGGGGCGGCAGCGTCACCAATGTCTGCCTACCCCCCAGATGCCAGAGCTTCCCAGCGACAGCGCGGGGACGCGTTTGGGCCCCACGGCGGCCCCTCCCCTGTGACCTTCGGCGGTGGCATCTCTGAACCGTGGCAGGACCCCTCACGAGGCCTGGGTTCGGCCAGTGTCCCGAAGCCAGGAGGCAGCGTCCCTACCTGGCGTCCGGCCGAGGACCCCATTAGCTCTCGGGGAGCCTGGCGCTTAGGGAAGGGCACGCACCCCAAGGAGTTCTCATTGTCGTTGCGTAGAGTGACAGCAGCAAGCAGAGTCCGGAGATGGTCGTAGACATCTTAATTTTCGTTAACACACCAGGGCAGCCGGGTCGTAGAACCTCAGAATAAAGCATTTAGCCAAGCTCCAGAAGGACCCACGTTCCTGTCTCCCAACCTGGCATCTGTCCAGATCTCACCAGCCCCTCCAGACATGAGCCACGGCTGCATTCAGGGCTCAGGTTTGGTGAGGGCTGAGCCCGGAGGGAAGTCGGCGTTCCCCCCCGAAGGCTTCATGGGATGCGAGTGTCTGAGCCCCATCGGGGAGCTGAGCCCTGGGACAACGTCGCGGGTGGTACTCGGCTGAATGCAGCAAAGGTTTCTATTCTGGTTTCCAATAAGCATAAGTGGAAAGACTTTGCGGAGGGTTTTAGGCAGAGAAAGAAGGATTCGTACACGTGTGCGCACCAGTGCTGCCGATTTTAGCCGAGCCGGAAGGGACCCATCGAGGAGCTGAAGCGGCAGCGGGTGACGGAAGCGAGGCAGGAGAAGATGGAGCCCTCTGGTCTGGGCTTGCCCGTGATGAGGCTTAGGTCCTCTCCGGCTGGGTCCAGGCACAAAACGTAGACACTGATGGACACTCCTGTGTCTGAGGCCACTGGCTGACTGGCAAAGCCACCAAGAAGGGGGCACCTCCAGGGAAAGCACAGGAAAGAGCCCCAGACCCTGGGGAGGTCCATCGGGGTCTCCTGAGGTGAAGCTGGGAAGGCATCGGAGGGCACAGCTTGTGACCCGAAGGGGCAGCATCCCACCAGAGCTGGGGCAAGGAGCCCAGACCCTCCCCTGCAGAGCAGGGCCGTGCGCTCGTCCTGCAGCCGGCAGGAGGGAGCAGAAGGACGGGTGGCAAAGGCTGGCGGACACGGCGGACGGACACGGTAGACGGACGCGGTAGACGGCTGCTCGAGGAATTGCTCTCGGGCATCTCGGCAGCTTACCCAGGGTCACGCCCTGCCCGCGGGTGTGAGGTCGGGGTTCGGGCACAGGTGTCCTGCTTCTGGCCTGTGCATCCTGTCCTCTGCTTTCGCGCACAGCCGTCCAGCTAAGAGAAGACCGATTCGACGGGGATGTGCTCCAGAGGGGAACCATTTTAAGAAATCCGCCTTTTGCTCCTTTTGTTCGGAATTACCAGTATTCTCTTCGGTGCGTGGTATAGAAATTGAAATACTGCTGAGGGGGAGATAAGATTGTGCAGCCGGGGGCAGGCACGCGGTATTTGGTCATTTCCCGCCGGGGGCCACGCTGGTTCCGGCTGTTAGGATCGCTCTGGGTTCTGAGCCGCTCAGCCTTCCGGACGGCCTGCAGACACACGGCTTTCCTTCTTGCGCCAAGAGCTACTGGGAGCGGGGAGGGTCCGGGTCCTTCTGGGTGTCTCCAGGGCCTGGGGAGCGACGGCCTTGGTCCGTGTCTAGACGTACCAAGCTAAGAGGCAGTCATGGTGTGAGGGTGGCCACCGGAACGGGGTGACCCGCCTCTAGACGCCGTCTTCACTGGTTTGTCTCAGATGTCCCCGCGGTCGCACAGACTTGGGCCTGGCTGTGGCTGGAAACAAGGTCACGGGTGAACCGCCTAGCAGAGCCTGGCGCGGGGCGGGCATCCTGTGGGCGGCGAGCGAGACCTCCAGGCGTATGTATTCCTCCTTCTGCCAAAAGCAACCTTCGTGTTGAAGCCAAGCCTCCCGCCCCCCGTGGACTGTGCCGCCTCTCTGCTGGCCGGCCCGTGTCGCGGAGGCCCATGTGCGAGGACTGGCCGGTGTCGCGGAGGACTGTGTGTGAGCACGCTGGCGCAGGCCACAGTGCTGGGAACTACCCTGTTCTCTCTTCTCCCCGGGGTGGCCATGTAGAATCTTAATCCCATGAGATACGGATGAGCAGCGGCAGAGCCGTTCATGAGCCGGCGGAGGCGGGGAAATCGGGAGCGTCTCTGCATTGGGTTTGCTCCTTTATAGGAAGCGAGGCTGCTGCAGGCTCTGCCCTCCGTCGGGAAAAGAGAGATGCCCCAGGCGGCTCTGCCCGGCGGCTCTCGGGGACCAGCCCCTGCCGCCTCCCTGAGCCACTGGCTGAAGCGCTGGGAACCCTGTCCGCCTTTGGCCTTGAACCCTGCTTGTCTGCCTCCGCGTTTTGCTCCCATTAGCAGTGGCTCCCGCCATTGCGTCCTCCTGTCTCTGAGCAGACACCGTCCCCGAGAGCCTTGTCAGCTGTTGGCACGCGTTCCTCCTTCTGGTGCTCACCACTTTTGTCAGAGAATGTGAACGTGTTCGAGGCAAATTTTATCAAACTCATTTAAAAGTAAAGCTCGTGGCTTCGTGTCTCAGAATAGTGGCTGACGGGTGGGATCCCACGGTTGCCATGGCAACCGCTCTTTGTCTGGGGAGCCGGGCATTCTCCTGGGAAGTGGGTCGGTCCAGACTGCAGCTTTCACCTGACTCGGGGGCTCCCCATTCAGTGGACGTGGGGGTGGTCCCCGCTTCTCTCCTTTCTGTGGGCGCCGGTGACCCCCTCCAGCCTTCCTAACGGCTTGGGCTGAACGGGGTGTGTGGAGTTAAGGCGTATGCAGGGGGCACCAGCAATGGGGCTGTGCCCACCCTGCCCCGAGGAGTGGGGTTTTCAGGGTCTCATGGGATCCTCCTGTTCGGTCAACCAGGAGGTCCCAAGCTCTTTGCCAGCCCCAGGCGTGGCCCCCGCTGTCAGCACCGAGCAGAGGAGCTTCGTGACTGTTCGCGGGCACGAGGTGACAGTTGCTCCCAACCACCTTTAGCTGGCCAGACTGGGAATGGAGGGGTCATCCGCAGGTGGCATGAGGCAGGGGTCTCTCCTCTCTCTGTGCGGCCATGTGGCATGCGGTGCCCTGCGTGCCCTTCCAGGAAGGACCCTGGTCCCCCCTCCTCCTCCACACGCCGCCCCCCACAGCCTCTCCCGTGTCCCTCCTCACCACACTCATATCTGTTCTCCCCTCCCCCCGTGCCCGTCCCCGCCGCTAACTGTCACAGTGCCCATGCTCTCTCCCCTCCCCACGCGCAGAACCCGTCAGCCGACCTGACGGCCTGCAGACAGACGCGCGATCCGTACCCTCGATTCGGAAAAGGATTTCAAAAGCAAAAGCTTTTTCATAATTCATGGGCCGTCAGACGTGACCTGAACCGATTTGAATCTATTTATAGTCTTTATTTATCCTACTTAGTGCGATCAAGCCCGTGTCCCCTGCAGGAGTCCTCCTGGGACTGGTTACAGGACCCTTCGAGGCCCACCGACTGCGTGAGGCCCCACGCACCCCTGCCCCGTGTTCCTGCCGCAAAGGCAGGCCACTCGAGAGCACCGGCACAGCCCCGGCCCCCTGGCTTTCCGAGACGGTGCCGGGCTCTGCGTTCCTTCAGTGAACGAAAGGTTCTGCACCTGAAAATCACCCCAGGTCTACCTCTTCCGTGTTGCAAAGGGTCCTTTCACGGTGGTGCTGCCGGCGGGATGGAAGCATCTTTGTTGTGATCATTAATGGGAATCCTACGCAGAACTGCAGATGCCTTCAGAGCATCTTCCAGTTACGTTCAGGCAAGGACTTACCTCCGTGAGGGCACGTCCCCGGCCCTCTCCTGCCCCCACGCTGGCCCCCGTTCCCAGTAACCCCACAGGGCCCCAGGAGCGGCCGGAGTGGCCTGGCTTTGCCATCGTTGGGGATTCTTTTCTTCCGAGCAGGTGCGCGTTGTATTTACTCCTACGTCCCTTTGCCTGTCTCTTCCTGCCTCACTCATCCGGCAAGCATGTTGGGGGTGCAGCGGGGTGCGGCTGGGGGGCACAGGGGTGAGGCTGCTGGGACTCACAGCCTTCGTGAGGGACAGACATGGACTCGGTGTGAGAAGGGTGTCCCCGGAGAGTCGGACCCTGGCATCTCAGCGAGGGGTTGCGTGGCTGCCCGGGGCCTGCTGTGTCCTTGTGCCGCTCTCTGTCCGGCCCCCTCCTCCACACCCCTGCTTGCAGAACTCTCCCGTCAGCCCTGCTTGGAGCCTCGGACCTCAGACCCACTTCTCGCCCCAAGGAAGGACTCTGCTCACGAGCACGTGTGGAGCCCCGGGGGCAGGGCCGGTGGGGCGCCCCCACGGAGTCCCGCGTCCCGCGGCCTGGCTGGACAGTGAGGTCCGCCCAGAGCTCCCGTCCTCACAGCGCACTGACCGTGACCGGGGTGAGCCACCTGATCTTGGCAGCCTGACGGGGGCGGATAACCGCAGGCCAGTGCTTCCCCTGCCCCCCAACCTGCAGATACGGGTCGCAGGGATTCCTGCTGCTCTAGAGGCCGGGGCTAGGCTGTGGGGTTCTGTAGCGTGTGGGTCAGCCGCCGTCCCACACACTAAGGAGTGGGGCTCCTTTGCTTGGTGCTTCGGGGGACTTAAACCACAGGCGTTTATTCTCTGTGTGGTCCTGGAGGGCAAAGTCCAGGATGTAGGTGTGGGCAGAGCGAGTTCCTCCCCCGTGTCCCCACAGGGTGGTCCCTCCGTGCGTATCTGTGTCCTGATGTCCTCTTCATTAAGGACCCCAGTCACATGGGATCAGGGTCCCCCAGTGACCTCATGTTACCTTAATCACCTCCATAAAGGCCCCGTCTCCAAATATGGCCACATTTGTAGCTTCTGGGGATTAGGGGTTCAGTGGATAAACTCCAGGGGGACACGGTTCAGCCAGTCATGCTTGATGCCCACCTGGCCTCGGCCTCTGCCTTTGGGAGGCCCCCACCCCGGCTGGCAGCCCCGGGGCGCCGGCCCTTAGGGTCCGAGTCAGGCAGCTTTGTGGAAGGGGCCCCCATCCTGATGTGACGAGCCAGACCCAGAGTTGGCACAGGTCGTTGCTGTGAGGTTTCACTTGTCCTCCGGGTGTGTCGATGGCACCCACACAACCAGGGGCGGGCACAGCATGCAGCTCCCCGCATAGGCTCCGGGCACAGACCCTGGAGCCCATTTTCTCAGTTTGCATCTTGGCTCTGCCGTTGACGGGCTGTGTGACTCTAGACAAGTTCCTTAAGCTCTCTGTTGCCTTCTTTGTATCACAGGATAAATGTCAGTCTTTCAGCTGGTTGTGTTTGTGGTGAGGATTACCTGCTGGCTTGATGCCGTGGTGCCAGAGGGAGTCGACGTTGTTCGAGTTTTATCTCGGCTTCACAGAGGCAGAAACTGAGTTTGGGGAGTTTACGTGACTTGGCTGACTTGTACAGGTGCAGGGTGGGGGCCCAGGTTTGTCTGAGAATAAAGAGTAACGCAGTGGGTCATGTGTGCACATCCTCCCGACCCCGAGCAGGTGGGATCCTCCCGTGAGCCCCACCCTCTCCCCTCCCCGCTCCCCGCCACTCCCCTGCAAGGCTGCGGCCAGTCCGTCGAAACTGAAAACCCAGTCTTCACGGGGGAGGGAGAGCTCCTCCTGTTCTGCTTCCTCTTGGTGTCATTGGTGAGGTTACCAGACGCAAGGGAGTGGACACGGCCTGGGTGGTCCCAGGGCGCACTCCGGCTGCTTTCCACTCAGCCGATCGCCCCACAGAGACACGGATTGGCTTCCAGGGAGGCCGTAGCGGCTGGTAGAACTCAGTGCTGACAAGCCCGCCGGTGCGGGAAACCCAGACGATGACCAGCCGTCTAACCCCTGAAGCCCGCCGGCCAGGTCCCTGGGGTGCTGGTGCTCTGCACTCGGTGCCCCTCCTGGGAGATGTCACGGAGGTGTAGGCAATGAGGTCCAAGTCGCAGAATGTCGTCACGGAATAGAGACCCTGCTGCTGAGTGGACATCACCGGTAGGTGAACGGCTGGCCCTGCGCTGGGTGGCACGGACCGTCCTCCAAGCGGCCCAGGCAGCATTTATGACCCGTGGGCCATGAACGAGCAGCCTGGTGGCTCTGTGTCCCGCTCCGGCCTCTGCCGGCTCGTGCCCCTCCTGCAGCTGGGCGCTCACGGCCGCCCTCCTGTCCCTCCACGGCTGGAATCCTGGCCCAGCGCCCAGAGCCTGCTCTCAGCTCTGCCCCACACATGGAAACCCCCTCCACTGTATTCTCCACCTGTTCTGGATTCTACCCGGAAAGCAGGTCCCTGCGCTCTGCCCCTCCCCCTCCCAGGTCCCTTCCTGTCCAGGCAGCACTGGGACACAGACTGGAGCCCGACGTCAGCCACCTCGTCCCCGGCAGGGTCTGGGAGCGTGCAGGTGGGGAGCCCCTTCCCCGTGCCCGCCCCTCCCGTCGAGCGCACGTGGTCGGGTTCAGGTCCCTCGGGGCCACACGCTCCCGCTTCCCCTCGGGGGGGTCCCACAGGCCGTTACTCACATGGCCTCTGGCTGCCCTGAGACCCAGCTCCCAGCGTCTGTATCTCCGGGAGGAGCCAGGGCGAGGGAACCCCAGCAAGGCCGCCAACGGGCCCTTCTTCCCGACCTAGCGACGCCCCCGGGCTGGCTCCTGCAGCACCTCTTCCCCAGGGCAGGGGGGCCTGTCGCCTGCATGGTCGTCCCCTGTGCCGTGGGAGGCCGCAGGCCCTGGGACCACCTCCGAGAAGGTTTCCCTGAGGATGCACCATGGGGTCCCCCAGGGTCAACAGTCCCGCCCCCCGGAGCGCGAGTCCCCCAGCTCTGCGGGTGTCGTGGCCTTCCTGGCAGCACGGAACTCAGCCCTCGCCCGGTGAGCGGGTTCCTGCCACAGGCCAGAGCCCCAGACTGCCCAGTTGGAGCTGGCCGTCCCCGAGGAAGGAGTCAGAGGGTCATTGTGCAGGAAAAGAGGACATTAGGCGGAGGTGGAAGGGATGAATGGCGTGGGGCCATGTGCCTCGCCACGTTGGCCCAGAGTGCCGACCCTGGCTAGTGGGAGCAGCTTGGGGGCTCCGCTCTCCCCTCCCAGGGGGCACACTGTCCTTTGGGCGAGAGCTGTGTGCTGAGTCGTGCCCGGCAGCTGGGCTCACACTCTGCCAGCAAGACCCACAAAATCTCCGGCAGAAACAGGTCTTCAGTAACAGTCACATTGTCCCATGTGTTTGTGGCCTTGTTTGGCTCTGGCTCCTTGCAGGAACTATAAGACAAGTCATTCTTGCTGAAACGCCACTTGTGATTTTGTGGTCCCCCATGTGCCTACGGCGCGTTCCCCAGATCTGTCCGGCAATGGCAGACCTGGGTGTGTGCACTACGGACGAGTGCAGCAAGGTGCCGTTGGGGAAATCAGCAGACAGGACGCCTCCAGTCGCTTCGTAGCCAAATGTTCCTTCCTGCGTGGTTCCCGGTCTGGTTGCCCGCCTCGGTCTGGCCGCGGGTCTGGTGACCCTGTGGCAGCCTCAGCCTTGGAGTGCAAACTACGTAGTTTCCAAACTGAGGGCTGGGGCTCCTGCCCGCCTCCTCTGTCTCCGCTCCTCCAAAGCCTTCTTTCCCCAGCTGGTGCCAGAAGGGAGCCACGGGATGTATTCCCAGGTCGAATTCTGCTCCTGCTTTCCAGGTAGCAGGAAGCAGCAGCTCTGCTGTCCGGGGTTAGTGCCAGGGTTTCTCCAGGACGGTGTAGACCGGAGGCGTCTGGTGCCCAGGCCGCACCCTTGGGATGTGTGCAGCAGAGGCGAATCTGGGAGGCAGGGGCCACCCAGGCCCTTCCGACAGGGCCCAGGATTTGTGTCGAGTGTGCTGACCGCTGCAGGAGCCCAGGGACCGTGGGGAACCTGCCTGCCGCACCCCCGTAGCCGCAGAGACAGAGCCGGGGTGAAGCAGCTGCTGCTGGGGAGCCGCGCTGAGACGGGGACCACGGATCCTTGGGGGCGGGGCGGCCCCTGGCCCAGGGCAGCTGCTCAGGTTCCGAGAAAGAATGAGCAAGGGAGTGAGCTCGGCGCACTCTGGGGCGCATTGGGAGAGACCGTGACCCGGTTCTGAGCTGGAAGAAAATCCCTTCTCGTCCAGCCGCGTTGGGAGGCTGTGCCGGCCGTCTCCAAGGGGCTTGGGGGCATGCCTCAAGATGCGCCCTGTCCTCCCCGGTGTCCCCACCTGTGGCTGAGGCAGGCAGAGCTGTGGGGGAGCAACCAGCCCCCCAGGGAGCAGGTGGCCGGCCAGGCACGGGACGGGGCACGGCAGGTCATTTAGGAGCGCCCCGAGTTCCACAAGCCGTGAAGCTGAGCGGAAAGGGGGCTCAGGAGGAGAGGAAGCCCCGGGACTTTGTGCTCCAGCAGCTTCCGGCCACGGTCCCTGCGCGCACAGCTCCCCGTGTGGCTGGGAGGTCCTTCGCTTTTTCAGTGGGGTTTTAGTTGTCTTGCTGGTTACTTATTTTGAGGATGATAAAGTAGCAAATTAATTGTAACAAACTTATTCCCTTCTGTTTATTGTATTTAATACGAGTCCTTTCCATTCAGTTTGTTTAAATTATTTTAATAAGTTATTCTCATCAAAATTAAAAATAAAAAGCAAGACATTTGCAGAGGAGTGAACAGGGGCACTTGCTACATTGTTACAGGGACATGGGGACGGGGACAGCAGCTGGGGGTAGAAATGCCAGACTTTGGGAAAGGTAGGGCTCCCACTCCAGACCTCACCTTTGCTGGGTGGCCTGGCGCGGTCACTAAGTGTCGGGAACACAAACTCTGCGGGGTCATGGGGGAGTGAGGGAGCCCCTCCTCAGAGCTGGGCGCAATGCAGGCAGCCCCCGGACAATGTCTGTGCTTCCTCAGGGAGGGCCACCCTAGCCCGCGCAGCTGCCGCCCGAGTTCACTTACTTGCAGATAAAGTAGTCACACAGGCCGCGGTGCTCTCCCTGTGTCCCTTCGGAACAGGGACGTCCGTGGACGCGCACTGTAGCGTCTTCATCGTTGTGATGTCCAGTTCGGCGCCCACCTTCCTGTTTCTTGGCGTCCCTGCACGCCCGCCCTGGGATTAGAATTAAATCTCCCGGGGCGCCCGAGGTGGGTCTGTGGTCAGACACCCCAGCCATCCCCGGCCTCTCAGGGGCTGCACAGGGGGTTGTCCTCACTCAGCTGCCATAGCAGAAAACCCTAGGTGGGGTGGCTTACAACCAGAAGCCTCCTCTCCGCTCTGGAGACCGTCGTGGGTGCCGTCGCGGTCCGGCTGTCTTCCCGACGTGCACACGACGGACCTCCTAATAAGGGGGCCACATCCATTCATGACGGCTGGACCCGCAGGGCCGCATCACCTTCAGAAGCCCCGTCTCCAGAGACCATCCTAACGGGACTGGGGTTTCAAGGCAGGGATTTGGGGGAACCCGGTCAGCTCCTTGCAGGGACAGAGACCCTCCCCTGAGCAGCTGGCTGTACCTTGAGAATTCCCCAGGTCACGGGCGGCCTTGCCCAGGACAATTCTCATCGAGCTCAGCTCGCTCACCTGATGGCGAGGACGGGGGGCCGGGGCCACCGTCCCTTCCCCATGGACCTTGCCGAGCACACGGTGGCCATCCCCAAAGTCTGCAAACGTGCACGTGCTCAAGACCTTCTGCAGCCTGGTTCTTTCTTACCGTCGTCTGCTGTTTCGGGTTTTGCCCCGACAAGGCCTGTCTTCCCCGTCTTCCTCCCCGCTCTCCCCCCCCAACCCCCACTCTCCCCGCATCCCCAGTTCTGCGCTGCACGTGGCAGGAATCCCAGCAGGGTTGCCACAGCAACAGAGCTTTTACTTTCCCAGCGCGGCAGGCCCCTTGGAGGTACCTGTCCCCTGGGCCTTCTCTGGGATGAAAGCCGGAGGGCGGTGGTGATGTCTGGACGTGATGTTGGCCTTGCTGGGGTGCCAGGACGGGGCGAGGGTGGGAGGCGGTGCCTCTTCCCTGTGGTTCCGTACGTTACTTGTGAGGGCTGCCCGCGCAGAGTACCACAGACGGACACAGCACACACGTCCGTCCGCAGTCCTGGCGGCTGGAAGTCTGTGATGTGGGTGTCCGCAGGGCTGGGTCCTCCTGAGGCTGGCGAGGACGGGCCGATTCCACGCTGGTGCTTGGCTTGCAAGGTCGTCCTCTCTCTGCGTATTTGTCCACGTCTAGATCTCCTTTCCTTGCAAGGACATCTGTCGTACTAGATGAAGGCCCACTTTCATGAGCATGTCTTAACTTGGCTACCTTCCTACACCCCTCCTTAACGTGGACCCTATGTCCAAACAGGGTCACATCCTGAGATGCCGGGGGTAGGGTGCCAACATATGAATTTGGGGAAGGGTACAGTTCAGTGCGTAGAGCTCCCGATGATTAGGACTGAGAGGCTAAAACTGGTGTTTGATGCCTCTTCCCCGTGGCTGCACGAGGGGCCAGAGCCAGAACAGGCGGGTGTCTGAAGGGAGCTCTCAGGTCAGGTCACTGTGTTTCCACCTGCCTGACTCCCTGAAGACTCACTGGGACCCTGAAAATGAGGCTGTGACTTTGGAGCAGGTGGACTAGCCCCAGAGGAAAGGAAAAGCCCCAAGAACTTAAGCTTTGGTAGCACGTGTGTGTGTTGGGGGTGGGGGTTCTCTGGAGGTCGGGGGACGGGACGGAGGACGCTCACAGCGCTCGGTGGGTCAGCCTGGGGCCACACCATGTGCAGGGGCACCTGGGCAAGCAGCACCGGTGGACCCAGGGCCTGGATCGGCTGAGGCAGGGACCGGGAAGGGCATCACCTATGGACTGTGTCCCAGTGGGCGGCTGACCACAGGCCACGCCCTCTTGACCCAGACCTCCATCACCTACATCAGTCCGTAAAAGATCTGTTTGCTTTTGTGTTGAAAATGTCACTTTTTGCATCTACCTCGCGTGTTCCTGTCGGATTTATCCCTGGGGTGTGACGGCATCCAGGGTTCTTCTGGGATTTCCTGGGGCTGACAAAGCCGCGGTCAAGCATCTCCGCCCGGTGTTCTGGGTGTCTTGGGAAGCGGCCTCTGCCTGCCTGTCATGGTCCTGAGCCAGTGGCTTGTCTCCCGCTGCATCTGGGGTCCTAAGGATGGGGTCTTAGCACAGTCAGCTCCATGCCCCCATTCCTCACCCGCTCACTGCACGGGAACTGGCCCCCGGCCCTGTTGTTCTTGGACCGTGAAGCTGTGTGTACACTCACTTCTGGATTCTGACCTCTGGTGCATCAGACGCCAGCCGCTGTACCCAGCTACCCACCCGGCCCCTCCGACAGGGTCCCACAGGCTTCTTACGCTGTGTGACTAATACCAAAGTCCCCAGCTTCCCAAGCACAGGATTTCTCTCTCTTTCCAATGTCCCAAGCAGGAAAACCAAGTGTCACCTATACTTCTTCCTCTTCTTTTACCCCACGTCTGGGTCATCAGCCGGTCCTGTCCTATGTCCAGTCTCTAAAATGCAGTGGTGACATCAACCCCACTGTTTTCATTGCTACTGTCTCCATTCAGGCTCATATTCTGTCATCCTATACACAGACTTGTGCAGTAGCCTCCCGGCGAGGGTCTTTGCCTCCACTCTTTCCATCCTCTGCAGTTTCCACCCCTGCAGCTAGAAGAGGCATCTTGCAAAAGAACCGTAAGTCAGATCCTGTTGCCCACTGCCTGCCCCATCTCTGCCTGGAACAACTCCTGGCCCCACACCGGGGCTAGCATCAACACCAGACTCCCAGCCTATGTGACCAGCTCTGAGCCAACTCCCCCTTCATCTCGTGCTCTCCCCCGATGCTCTCTGAGTCTCAGCTCTATCGCTGTCCCTTTGCTCCTGGACCACTGCATCCAAACTGGACTCGGACCCGGACTTCGTGATCATGGCTGCCCAGAGAGCATACGGTTACCCTCCGGGTCCCATCATTCCTGTATCCATGGGCTGATTTATCGTCTGATTCTAAGGACAGGGAGCACCTCCAGCTCATTCCCCGCCAGGGACCCTGTGCCCAGCGCACAGCGGGCCCTATGCTGAGTGGACCTCGACGCCACTCGCACACCTATTGGCCTGGGGTCTCCACCCGCTGGGTGACCACGGGGCGCGGCCCCTGCCATCTGAACCCCCGACAGCAGCAGGCAGGCTCACACCTGGCGGTGGGCGGCCACGGCTTGAACCCCGGTTCTGGGCGACACGGCTCAGCGGACGTTGCAGAAGAGGCACCTCGGGGCAGAGGCTCCCGGAACAGGCGCTCGCCGGGGCCGCTTAACCACCCATCGTCGTCGGAAGAGCGGGCTTCCCGCCAAACCAGCCGGCTGATGGGAACCAGGGTGGGACCCCCGTGTTGTGCTGCAAGTTCAGGTGCAGGTGGGGCTGGGACGGTCGTCAGAGGGCACGGCCGTGCCACCTCTCCCTCCAGAGCCTGTCTCAGCACTGCGGCGACGGAGGAGAAACATCGCTTTCCGTCTCAGTGCATGTGGGAGGCCTCGAGGTCTTCCCCGGTCTTCCGGTGTCTGTAAAGCATCCGTCCTTCGCTACCCATTTTGAAAGGATGGTTGGAGGCATAAAACCACTGGTAAATCTGGGCCCTGTTTATTCTCACGTGGAAACAAAGCCATGCCCTCCGAGCTTGTGTCCGATGGGACATTCCCGCCGCAGGGTCCACATGGTACAACGGGCAGCGGCAGGTTTATTACCCTGGGCCTGGTCAGAACGGCCGCAGCACTGAGCCCGTCAGCCTCGCGGGGCCTGTGGCCTCGGCCCATCAGCGCGTCCCTGACATGCGGCGGGACCGAGGGGCCCAGCACGTCCCCCTGCGCAGAGAGCGGGCTGAGGGACCGTGATGGGTCCCCGCCCTGGGGGCGGGGGACAGAGCGGAGCCAGACTCCGGGCTCCCGCAGGAAAGGGAGCTGGGAGCGGAGGGAATTTATAGTATGACGCGTAGATGCACAGACCCTTCTCCTTCCGTGGTTCCGCCTGCTCCCCCGCCTTGAACGCAAGCTCCGGGAGGCTGTTGCTCCTGACTTTATCCCAGGTGCCTCCCGGTGCTTGGCACCCACTAGTGCTCATTCACTGTTGGACCCGTGAAGGGAGGGAGGGGCGGGTGGGTGTGGGACCGACTGGTGGCTGGAGAGCAGCAGGGGTGGGGGAGGACGGGCCGATGGACGGAGGGAGCGAGGAGAGGCGGAGGGGGCGCGCCGGTGTTTGAGCCCGTCGAGCTGGGTTAGAGCACAGCTGCTTCTACCCAAAGTCACGACGAGAGCAAGGGGAGGAGTGAGGTGCGAAGACGGAGCCGTCCCAGCGCCCGGCACGGCCCCTCCCCCACACGTGCTCGCATGCACACCACACACCGCAGGCCACACGTGCTTGTCCTGGTCACGGAACAGGGTTATGCACCCGGGATCTCGTCTCGACGCTAGCAACCTCGTATGGCTCCCTAAAAATGGGACATGTGATTGCACGTCCATTTTCTATGTTTAGCTGGACTCTGGATTGGGGGTGTTGGTATCTCTCCGTCTACTTCTCCATCCGCCCATCCCCCGCTTCCCTGCCCCGCCCACCCACCCACCCACCCATCCATCCCACCATCCGTCCATCCATGCACTAATCTGTCCGTCCGTCCATCGCAGCATGTACTAAGTTTTTCCTGACGCTGTTGCTAGGTAGTGGTGCTACAGTGGGGGAAGGACAACTGAAATCCCAAGGGAGATGGACACCCCCCCCCCCCACCCCTGCACCATGAAATCTCAAGGCAAGCTTTGCTGCGGGCGGCACTTGTGCTGAAGTGTGTGCGGTGGAAGGGTCGGCTCTGCAGAGGTGGGGGTACAGTCCTGATCACAAGCTCTGCCGGCAGCCTGTGGTGGGGAGAGGTTTGTTTGGGAAACCCTGGGCTCCCAGGCTGGTCCTTACGGGGGTGTGAGCAGGACGGAAGTGCACAGTCCTAGGGAAGTGGAGGGACTGTTGGGCTGGAGACTGCAGCTGGGTCCCCGGAGCCTCACCGTCCAAAAGCAGCAGTCTGGGTTTTGTTCTAAACATGGTAAAAACAACGACAAAAAAAACCCTCTGAGGTTTTTAGCAGAGGCGTCACCATGATTTATATTTTCAAGAGAAGCCCCTTCACGCCGTGCAAACAGCTGCCTTGCGGAAGGCAGGGGAAGCCTGGCAGCACATGGAAGCGTCCAGGGAGACCTGGCGGCGGGCATGGGGGTGGAGAGCCGGAGCCTGCCCAGGAACCCACCTTGCTGCTTGGGCTGGGCATGCAGGGTGATGCCTGCGTCTCTGCCGAGAGCAGCTGGGCGGCTGGGGAGGGCTGAAGAAGGCCGCCGTCCTGCCTGTGGTTTTAGGTGCAATACTGGCTCGCCCGCCTACCAGACATGGTGGTGTTAGGGACTAAAGGAAGAAGCAGCCGGACCACGCCGCGTATGCAAATGTAGCGGCCATGGCTGCTGTTGTTTTCTCTGAACATGGCTGTGAATTTTGATGGCTCCATTTAAAATGCATCATGAGAGGATGGGAAGCAGATGCTCAGGACGGCTTCTGAGCAGAACTCGACTCTTCCTTGACGGAGCACAGCCTGGGTACAAGGCTTCCCCTAATTTTAGCTCCCAGCACATTTGGGCCGGGAGGAAAGCTGAGAAGCACAGGTCACGGGTGTGCTGGGATCGGAATCCTTCCGTCTCCACGCGGCGTCTGGCGACTTACCACGGGCCCTGGGAACTCCAGCTGCGGTGCCACAAGTCCAGGACGGGGCCGCAGGCGGCCACGGGGAAGCCCCACAGCCTGCGGCTTTGGTCCACCGGGGCTCCCGGGGGGTCCGCTCTGCGAGACGACGCGGGGCACACGCTGGCCCCGCACGCGCCGAGGCCCCACTTCCTGCCGTCGTGCCCTTGATCCCACCTTTAGCCCAAGGGACGGGACCTCTGAGCTCGCCGTGAAGTTATGCCCTGGTGTCTTTTCGGGAAAGCACGATGACCGAAAGTCATCTCTCCGGCCACGTGCTAAGGCTGTTCTGAGCCACAGGCTCTCAGCAGTGCCCCCAGCAGGTCCCAAACCTCTGGGACTCCTCTCCCTGCCCTGCAGCTTGGCAGCCTGAGCAGCGGGCACAGGGCTCCGGGGTGGACTGATGTGGTACGGATGACGGAGTGGACCATGGGACTCATTAGTCCACCAATCGTGAAACGGGGCGTCCGGAAGTCCCTGTGAGGCTGGAGTGGGGCGAGGGGCTCTGGGGGCCAGGCGGACCCACGTGAGTGTGTGGATCCCGGCACCACCACTGGCTTACTGGGTGGATGTTCTAAGCTCTCTGAAGCTCTGTGATACAACGACACGGGAATCAGAGTCCTCCTTATATGGTTGCTTCAAAGTAAATAATACATCCAGAAGGGTCACAGACTTACTGTGCAGAGGCAGGGAAATGGGTGAGGCCCGCCAAACAGAGTGCAGTCTTATCTTTAAAGACACACCTGGTCTGCCTTTTTACTCTTCTGAAAGAGACATGGAAAAAAGCATCTTTCCCTTTCTTCCTAACCCGACAAACTATAGGGGAGCCATGAGGACCTGGAGAGCTCACTCTTTTTTGGGGGGTGGGGGGGAGTGGGCTTGGCTGTGGCCGGCAAGTGCCAGGCAGGAATGTGGGCGGGGTGCCATCACAGTCTCTAGTTGTGCAAGTGTGGCCAAAGGTACAGGCTTTGTATATGAAATATTTAAACTTGTATATGTTAGTGACTAATTAAAAAATGCTGTTTGATTTGGCCTCAGGCCACCCACTGGCAGCCTCTCTCAGGGAAATGAACATAGAGCCTGACATAAATAATACTGAAGTTTTCAAGTGCTCATCTGGCCACCAACCCAGCGGTCTGTCCATTTCATCCGTCTGTCCTCTCACGTACACGCCCCCCATTCATTGGGCCCCTCGTTCGTCTGCCCGTCGATCTGTCCATCGGTCATCCGTCCGTACACCAGCCGGCCACCAGCCATCACCGTCCCCCAGCCGGCCACCAGCCATCACCGTCCCCCAGCCGGCCACCAGCCATCACCCGTCCCCCAGCCGGCCACCAGCCATCACCGTCCCCCAGCCGGCCACCAGCCATCACCCGTCCCCCAGCCGGCCACCAGCCATCACCCGTCCCCCAGCCGGCCACCAGCCATCACCGTCCCCCAGCCGGCCACCAGCCATCCCCCAGCCGGCCAGTTGGCCATCATGCATCCATCCGTAACTCATCCACTCATCCAACCCCCAACCACCCCCCGTCCCTCCCTCCATCCAACCACCCCCAACCATCCATCTGCCCATGTACCTTCCACGCACCCGTCCACGCACCCGTCGGTCATCCAGCCGTCATCCACCATCCATGCGTCCATCCATTCATCCCCCATTCTTCCTTTCTCCTTCCCTCTATTTCTCCCCTCCCCCTTCCTTCGTTCCCCCTCATCCGCCCACCCACCCGTCTGTGGGCTCACTCCATACTTGCAGCAAGCCTATCACATGCCAGGCCCTGTGCTCAGCACTGAGGATGTGCCCTGTACCCAGATGGCAGACTTCCTGCTAGTTCTTCTTCCCACACTGACTCCCCCGAGGATGAGGGCTGCGGTGTAAACCTGGGAGTACTTTCACTCTTGCTTTTGTGGCCTCTGTGCCGTACCCAGGGGAGTATCATGAGAAGCCCTGCGCTTTCCAGCTGCTCAGAGCGCCCGGCCCGCCGCCACTGCGCTCTGCATCCTGCCCCGTCTTCCGGCCAGACTTTGATTGGATCCACGGATGAGATGTGAAAGAGCTGATTTCCCAGACCGAAATACGCCTGGTGACCAGAATGTTCCGTTCATGCTGCCAGGAAATCCGCCTGGCACACGTGTGGGGCTTACGGGGGGACAGAATGAGGAGCTGCGGGGTGAGGGCAGTCCGGGCTTGTTGGCCAGGCCCACGGCTGTGTGTCCTGAGGGCCGGCCAGGCCCCGTGCCTGCTGCCCAAGCTGTATCCGATGCAGCCCCGTCCTGGGCCTCTCAGGGGTCCCCGGCTAAAAGCCTACGGAGCCTGTGTACACGGAGGGGCCATGGAATTTTGCTCCGGTGGGCTCTGCCTCCCTGGGACCGCCTCGAGGGGTGGTAAGGTGCACCCCCGATCTCATGGGTCCTCATGAAGGTCCGTGCACACTGGGTGCTTAAAAACGCACCTGCCCCGCCGCAGGGCTCTGCACACGCTATCGCCCTCCATCCGTCATCCTCCCGTGGGGTCTGGGATTGTCGGCAGCTGGAGGAGTCGGGGATAGGCCCCAGGAGGTGGGTCACTCTTGGTCCTGGCTGGTCTGGGGATCCGGTAGGACAGTTGAGTGTGGGGGTGGGCACAGTAGGCAGGTGGGCAGGGCCAGGCTTGGGGTCCCTCCAGAGGGAGTCACGCGAGATTTACAACAGATGCCCCTCGGGGAGCCTTCATTTCGAGGGAATCTCTCTTGCCTCCTCTGGACGAGGGAGGAGAGGCCGGCTGAAGGAGGAGGTGCGCAGAGTGTCGGAGTGCTCAGGAGGACTGGCGCAGAGATGGTCGGAGTGCTCAGGAGGACTGGCGCGGAGCGTGGGGTGTGGGAGCCAGACAGGAGGGCTGTGCAGTCCTCTGTGGCCAGGGTGGGCTGCTCAGGACCTTCAGCTGTCCCAGCCCCCACACTCGGCAGCATCCAGAAACCTTGCACCCCACACCCCACACCCCAGCCGCTGAGACATGGTCCTGTGGCCTCCCAGTACCCGCCGTTTTCCTCCAAGCGGTCCCCGTGCCTGCAGTTCAGACCAGAGAGGAGGGCTGTGCAGGGCGAGCCGCTTTGGCCAACGCCTCACGATGCAGCTGGCGGCAAGCAGTCGAGCCTGCGGTGCAGACCGCCAGGGCCACAGGGGCTCCTGCTGGTATCTAGCTGGATGGCCCTTCTGTCCCTGTGATGGGTCACCAAAACCATCCAGATTTCTGGGACAGCAGGACAGTTAGGGCTGGGTTCTGCCAAAGCAAAACTGAGGGCCCTGTGCTACTGTCCCCTCCTGGAGCGCCCCCCCCCCCCGCCATGAGGCAGGACACCCGTGCAGGAGGCAGGAGTGGGGTCGCTTCCCGTCGCAGGATGGATGGGGCAGGGGCGCGGCTCTTGGGGACGCACATCTTTGCCACCGACGCACCTGCCCCTGGCCGAGGGCGTTCCTCTGGACTCTGTCCTTGGGTATGTGGAAGTTTTCCCATCTTGACCTCTCCGGCTACAGGTCCGTGGTTGAACCCTCTGGGGTGTGTGAGGGTCTGTTCAGCACAGTTCCGCAGCCCCCTTCCCTCCAGCCGGCCAGGGGTGTGCCCACTTGGGGTGCAAGGCTGGATTCGGGCCCCTGAGAGCCCGCTTAGTCCCCTGAGCTTACTTGGCACTCGCCGGGGGCTCGTCTGGGTAGCAGTGGCGGCTACGGTAAAAAGCCACCAAGCTTTCTCGAACCACGAACTGGTCACCTTCTCTGGGGTGGACTCGCCAGGATTAATGCCAGCATTTTGGGGTGCGAGCAGGTGCCTCTGGGCATTTCTATAATCTCACTCTTTATCAAACTATATGATTCATTTGTTATCTCTCTAATTTTTCCTAACGGAGAGGTAACGTTTGATCTTCCACAGAAATGACACAGCAGTTGACAATGCGCACGCCGGCAAAAATCGCCCAAACCCCTGTCCCTCCGAGGTAACCCACTGCCGCCAACCACTGAGATGTCCCTTTCCCGGGAGATTTCACTGAGTTCACGTCTACCCAGAACCACCGAACATGACCTTATTTGGAAATAAGAACTTTGCAATTTAATTAGTTCAGTTGAAATTAGGTCATACTGGATTAGGACGGGTCCTAAATCCAACGGCTGGCGTCTATAGAAAAGCGGGGGGCAGGGGGAGCTGCAGGCACAGAGACCCACAGATACGCAGAGGGAAGACAGGGCTGGTGGGACCGGCCCCAGCCCAGGGACACTGAGGTACCGGCGGTTCGAAAAGGCAGGAAGGATGGTCCTCCCAAGGCCATGGGGGAGCACAGTTCTGTGAGGTCCAAGTTGGCTCTTCTGGCCTCAACATTGTGAGAGAATGGGTTTCTGCTGTTCAGGGAGGCCCAGGGCGTAGGGATTTGCGTGTCCACCCCCAAAGCTAATTCAGCGATCACTCCTCCAGAGAGGACATGCTCCTGCCTTCTGCTCGGGGGTCCCTGGGGCTGTAGCAAGCCTGGGGTGGGGACTTGGGAGGCTCCAGGGTCAAGGCCCAGCAGGAGCTGTGTGACCTTGGTTAAGTTGCTTGACTTCTCTGAGCCCATCAGGCCATCTGAGGATCGATCTCTTGTTGCCGTCATGGAGATTCAAGGAGATAGGAAGGCCATTCTGACACTGGTAACGTGCATGGAGTTTAGGGACGTGATGCTGAGTGAAATAAGCAGACGCTGAATAAATGACAGATTCTGTGTGATGCTACCACGAGGTCCCCGGAGTCACCACATCCACGGAGGCGAGAGAGCAGGGTGATGCGCGCCGGGGCCAGGCGAGGGATGGGGTCGGTGTTTCAGGGGGACAGAGAGTGGACATTGGGCACTGGGGGTAGGGAGGGCTGGGATCGGTGTCTCGGGGACATAGAGTGGACGGTGGGGCCGGGGGAGGGTCGAGGTCAGTGTCTCACAGGGACAGAGTTTCCATTTGGGATGGTGGAAAGTTCTGGAGTCGGCTGGTGGGGACGGCTGCACATGATGCATCTGCTTAGTGCCCTGAGCCACGCATTGAGCTAAAACATTGAGCAAATTGTACTCTATGTGCATTTTACCACAGTTGAAAATAATTTCTTTAAAAAAGATGACCTGGGGCCTCTCCACCCGATCCGCAGCCGGGAGACGTGAGAGGTGACAGCTGTCCGTGCATTTGGGGCGACGGTTCTGCTTGGCTGTTGCTCCCCGGGGCCCCTTCTCCTGGGGGAACAGCCCGCCCCCGGGAACAGTCTGCAACAGCGGACGTGGGTCCGCCTGCTCACCCTCACGCATGGGTGCTTGGGGTGTCCCCCGAGGGAGCGTGGCTCCGAGCCCAGAGGTGCGGTTGCTTACCCGGGTTCTGCTGCGGCAGACCTGCGGCCCGCCCGAGCCAGGGCCCCTCCGGCCCCCGCGGGGAGAGCCACCTCGCCGTCCTGTGCAGTCGGGGATGAGACCGGGGCCATGATTCTAAACACAAGGTCGGACCCAGAGTGTTACCATGGGTGGCCTGCGTCACGATGGCCTGCGCGCCTGCGTCACGATGGCCTGCGCGCCTGCGTCACGATGGCCTGCGCGCCCGCATCCCGTCCCAGCATGTCTCTCCGGCGGCTGGGCACGCGCGGGCGCACACACGTGCTGCTTTGTAGTGAGGTCCACAGCGGCTCCACAAAACTCAGCTCTGGGGGCGAATCCCATTCACAATGCTGCCTGCTTTAGTCCCTCGTTGGACCCTGGGGATGCATTTTAGAACATTAAAGGTCCTGGCAAGTCCTGCAATAAAGAAGCCCGGGGAGTTTGCACGATCTGGCATTTCCCAGACTCTGCCGTACAGTCTCTCTCCAGAGCCCTGTGGGACACGCTTCGGGAAAGCGACGCTGAATCAACCCCGGGGTGGGGGCCGCTTTCACACCCCAGCCCCCAAGTTCCCCACGGCTCCCGGGCAGATGCTCTTACCCATCCTGTAAGACACATTTTGATAAAATAGCAACGAGTCGGCATTTAAAATCAGGAGATTTCATGTAGAAATCCAGGGTTCTGGCTTCTTTTTTAGGAAGTAGTAATAATACTGCTGCAGCTAACAGCCTCAGGGAGGAAGTCCTGGGAGAGTCGCCGTCCTCCTGGTTCATGGGCCATAAGCAGGAGAGCAGGGACCTCACGCTTTCCAGCAGCTGGAAGTGGACAGCAGCCACCCCACCCCAGGCCCTGCAGGCCTCCCAGCGCCACGAGGAGCCCAGTCCCTTGCTGGCCAGGTCCCCTAGCCCACCCAGCCTCCCGGTCCCCAAGTCCTGCCCCACCCTGACCCCAGCTTTGGTCCGAGCCTTCCAGTGGGCACTGGGCTGGCCCTCAGGGTTCAGGGGTCGGGGCTCCCTCCCAGGCAGAGCCGAGTCAGCCCGTCCCTCTGCAGGCTGCCGGTGTGTTTGCGTGGCATTAAGGCCCCCTCCGTGAACCCGGGGCCATGAGCAGATGAACTGGGGCTTGGGGCGTGGGAGTGGACCCTGGGGTGCTGCTCTGTGCTCCAAGATGCCCAGGCAGGCTTCAGGGCCGGTCGCCATTCTAGGACCCTTGGTGGGGCAGGGATGGTTTCCTCCTGGGGGGGTGATCTAGAACCCAAGCGTGCCCCCCGCCATTTTTAACACCGACAGCAGCTCCTGGGACGGGCGCTGTGATTCCTGGCATTGCTCTCTTGTCCTGTGTGACCGGCCACATCTGGGGGACCCCGTCGCCGGAATGGTGCTGACAAAGGCGTGGACATTGCCGCGCCAGGTTGACAGGAGGGACGGCCGCCTACCGGGGCCTCGACTCTGCTGGGTCACTCAGATGAGGCCTAGAGCAGAGGCCTGTGCCTCAGTCTCCCCAAGACCCTTCCAGGATCCTGTGCTGGTGGGGCCCCTTCCCCCTGCCTGGGCCTCTGCCCCGTCCATAAAATGAAGGCTGCAGCCCTCTTGTTCTCCCTAGTTTGTAGAGAAGGGAAGCCTGGCCCGAGGCAGGCGTTCTCACGTGAACACAGGTAAATCCCGGAAAAGCCTCTCGCACTCTGAACGTGTCCTCTGTGCCAGGGTGTCCGTCTGGATGACCCTGCTCTGTGCTCACGGCACCGACGGTGGGGACAGGTCTGCCGGGGCCGGAGAGCTTCAAATTAGAACAGACTCCGGGCCCTCGGCCTGCGTCCAGGCTGTGAGGCCTCGGGTGGATTACTGAACCTCTCTGAGCTGAAGTTGCCTCCGTGGTCTGGCGGGATGGGGATACCACCCCTCCTGGGGCTGGCGTGGTGGCCAGACATGCCACCACTCCTGTGGGCTTGCTGGAGGAGGGCGGGGGCCTCCTGCCCACCAGTCCGTGTCACCGTGTCCACCGTTCACAGAGGAGCGTCCTGAGGCGCTGGGCAACCCTTGGCCTCACGTTTCCCCAGAGACGAGGACCAGCCACGGCAGCCCCACTTCCTGCCCCACTGTGCGCTGTGTGTCGTCTGACTTCAGGGAGCCAGGGACAAACGCGGGCGGGTTGTGTCAAGCGTCTCCTCCCACAGTGTCCCCTTCAGTGGGACGCGCGGCGTCTCTAGTTACGGCAGGTGCCTGTTCATTCACTGAGCCCCGTCTGATTCCTCGCGGCACGGGGCTGCTCTCTCTTCCGTCTCCCGTTTCTCGTGGGGATTGCGTTTCAGGGGTCCCCTCACAGCCCCGCCGCAGCGCCCCACTGTGGGACGGTCTTGCGGGTGACGGGGTGGGGCGGATATCCTGCCTCCGTCCTTGTGGGAGGCCAGTGCGGGGGCAGGTGGGGGAAGGCGCGCCCGTTCGCGGGCTCGGAGGGCTGCCGGGGGCTGCGGGCGCCGAGCCAGCTCCGCGCCCCTGCGAGGAGGAGCCGTTCGGGCTTGGGTGGGTCTCGGGCGGAACTCGATCCGCTCGGATGATCCACCCGCTGCTGACATTCTCACTTTTCTGAACGGATTGTTCCCTGGTTGAAACACATTTTCTTGATTTCTCGCTCCAGAAGAGAATTTTTTTTTCTTTTAAGGAGGGGAAAAAAAAAAAAAACTTGGTTGCAGTCGCCTGGTCGTGTACATGGGAGTCACTCTTCGGGGGAAAAGCACATCTGCGAAATGTGTGTTCAGAGCCGAGACACGTGCACAGCATGCGGCCCGGCAGGTCCACTCCCAGGAACAGAAGCCGGGGGGCGATCCGGGAGGGCACCCCGTGTGCAGAGACGGCGCCGGCGCTTACGAAGGTCGGAAGCCAGACCCCGCCCCCGCTGGCTGTAAGGGACGCGTCCCGGTCAGGACTTTGCGCCTGCTGTGCCCAGCGCTCGGAAGGCCGGACGGTGGCGGAAACGCCTTGCAAGGCAAAGCCCAAGACCACGCATTGTGGCACCGATGCCTGAGGGTGTCCGAGTCCCGTGACGCGGGGGACGGCGGGCCAGGTTGGGAAGTGCACGTGGCCTCCGCACGGGTCTCCTCGTCGGGAAGGCGGCCCATGGGGACGACACTGAGGGTTTGGGGAGAGCCACATCCGGTCCCCAGATGGAAAACTGCATGACGGTGTCGGTGTGAACGGCTCAAGTTTGATTCACGGGATACTCGGCTGACCCAGTTAGGAAATAGGACGCGGCTGGGTTTCTTTAAGCCGAGCCTTCATGAGCGGAGCCAATGTTGTGGAGGGACCCCTGTGATCGGGACGATGGTGCGAGAAGGTTCTGTCTGTGCAGAAACGTGAGTGGGGCCGGCAGTGGGCTGGCTCGGGCTGTTCCCCAGGCCGACTCCATGTGCCGTGCCACAGCCCCTTCCCGGGAGGGCTCGAGGGTCTTTGGGGAGGCGACAGGGAGGAGGAAGGGGGACCTCCTCTTCCTCCTGTTCACCCAACACTGTTGGTGAACCGTTCACACCGACACCGTCATGCAGTTTTCCATCTGGGAACCGGACGTGGCTCTCCCCAAACCCTCAGTGTCGTCCCTTCCAGCTGTTCACCCAAGACGCCGGAGCTTGTAGGCCAGGGTGCAGGAACGAACACCACAGATGGGGCTGGAACAGCAGAGACTCACCGTCTCCCGGTCACGGAGGTGGGACACACAGAGGAGCGGAGCCCCAGGTCACCCCGGCGGAACGCAGCCGCCTGTGTGGAAGAGACGCTGCCCCTCTGAGCCATCCTAGGACATCAGGGAAAGGTCGCCAGCCTGGCTGCCCCCCCCACCCCCCTGCCTCAAGCCTGCGCAGCACAGAGTATCGTGCTGGCTGGCGGGAACCTTCTGGAACCACGCCTGCCTCTCCACTCACCTCTGTGGCTTTTGCATAATTGCTCAGTCGGAAGCAGACCAAGTGACCATGTGGTTAAGCGCATGATGACTGCCCGCCTTCGACCTGGACTCTCCCTGCCTCTCAGCACCCCAGACGCAGACAGACAAGACTCTGCAGGCAGATCTGGTCCCCAGGTGTCAGGTGTGAGTCCCTGACCCTCCCCCTGGGGCCCCTCCTGTGCCCACATGCCCAGACCAGGGACTCCTCTGAAGATGTCGCCTGCGGGGGAGAATGTGAACTTCCAAGCTGACTCCTGATGAGCCGGGGTCTTCCTCCCATCTTCGCGTCTAGCGCCCTGGCCCTGGCTGGAGGGCTGGTTCCCAGGCCAGGGCCTGAAGGCAGAGGCTCGGGCAAGGGCTGCAGGGAGGGCCCTGGGCCTTCATGCACCACTGGTCATCCGGAGCCCGCTGGCTGTCCCCGGGAGTCTCACGGAAGCCCTCCGTCAGCTTGCAGACAGGACGACTTCGTCCCTGAGCATGTGCCTTGAGCTGTGCAAAGGAGCCGGTTCTGACAACGCCGAGGCCAATGTGCCCCTGAACCTGGGACTCTGCTCAGCAAGTGCACAGGGTGCTCAGGGGCTCACACTCTCTGCAGGGCAGGCGCTCGCCGGTGCCAGGCTGTAGACCACGCCCCCCTGGCCTGCTCCTCCAGCTGAAGGGGCCCCTGAGAGGACCAAGTGTGAAGGGCACCACTGGAGCCTCGCAAACAGGCTCAGAGAGGTCACACAGCCTGTCTGAGGTTGCACAGCAGACCTCGGCACGAGCTCAGCGAGGATCGGCAGGTTGCCGGGTCCTCCTGGTAACCTCGTGGCCTCGGACTCCGTGGCTCGGACTTTGGCCACCTCAGGCTCCCCCACAGTGACTCTGGAAGGTCTCGTGGATGGCCCTGACCGCCCCCACGCAGGACAGCGCTGTTTCCCACACACTGGCTTTGTCTTCCCAGCTTGTGTTTTGGCCCCAAGTCCAGCGAAGGCAAGACTGACTTCTAATGTCCTTAAAAAGGAATGAGAGAGAGTTTCGGAGTCTTTTCCTGATAGAAGCTGCTGCCGGAGATGGTCCAGTGCCACGGGAGCCCTCCAGGGTGACCTACCCGTTCCTACTGCCATGCACGGCCCGCCATGGCTCCCGTGCAGGTGGGCTGCTGAGCGGAGCGTGGAGAGGCGGGTGAGGACACAGACTGTGCTCCTGTGCCACAGGGACAGGGCCACGCCAGGAAGAGCGTAGGACACACCTGAGGGCCACTGCTGAGGGCAGATGGTTGTCACCTCTGGGGTTGAAGCAGGGTCTGGGCCAGTGCAGGCTCCAGGACGGCTCCCTGGGCTGGGACAGCAGCTGCGACCTGCCCCGACTGCTGGGTCAGGCTGACGAGTGGACAGGCCTACGAGAAGCTGCCGCATGCATGGGCAGCTTACCACGGAGGGCGAGGGAGAGGGTGCAGGCCCTGGGGGCCACGCGGACCCGGACTCTGTGGGGCAGGGACCCAGGGGGGGCAGGTCACGCGGACCCAGACTCTGTGGGGCAGGGACCCAGGGGGGGCAGGCCATGCAGACCCGGACTCTGTGGGGCAGGGACCCAGGGGGGCAGGTCACGCAGACCCGGACTCTGTGGGGCAGGGACCCAGGGGGGCAGGCCTGGAATTCCAGGCCCCCTGCAGGGCTCGGGGCGTGGGGTCAGCTGCCAGGTCAGGGATGGCACAAGGGCAGATGCCACGGCTTCAGATACAGCCCGTGTCTGGCCGGGGCGTGACCTTAGGAAAGGTCCTGATGCGCTCTGGGCCCTAGGGTGCTCCGGCACGTGGCGAGGGCAGGAATCGGCCCCCGCTGTGCTCCGGGCAGGAGACAGACAGACGTTACCCGCTGTGTCCCTTGCTGCTGTGGTCATTCTACGCTTATTCCAAGGCCCCGTGTCTTTGCTCCACCCGAGCAAGAGCCGAGAGAGCTGGGCTGCTTGTGAGGCCCCCGGGAAGCTCACTCAAGTCCCTTGGCCTGTGCTGAGCTGACCTGAGTCTCAGAAGTGCTCTAGTGCCTCGGGGGCTGAGACCCTAGGGTCCTGTCCTCAGCCTGCCCAGGAGGTCGTGCGTCGGCAGGCTGCAGCCTCCCCAGGTGATCTGTGAGATCCTGCCGGTCAGCGCTGGGGACCCTCTGCCCCTCTCAGACAAGAATGTTCCTCATGCAGACAAGGTCCTTGGAGTTTTCAGCTGGGGAAGCATTAGAGGACTTTCCAGTTGTCTCCACACTTGGCATATGGGGAAACTGAGGCGCAGGGAGGCAAGGGCTCACAGCCGAGCAGAGGTGGGGTGGGGACACACAGACACCCGAGTCAGCCTGCTCATTCAGTATCCCCTGCCCCTGGGTTCCCAGGTGAGCATCCATGGGTCAGGGCACCTCTGGCTGGCTGGGACCCTGTGGGCCCAGGACAGTGAGGCCGGCACTGCCCTGGAGTGAAGGGCCCAGGGAGCGAGCTCCGGGACTTCTCGGGGTCTCAGTCTCCATGTCTGTAAGCTGGGCGTGGAGAGAAGGACACGTGCCACAGGCCCGGCGGTGGGTGGCGCTTGGCCATGGGAAGCCACGGTGATGGTGCTGGGGTTCACGTCCGAGGAACAGCCACACTGCCCCTGTCCTCCGAACCCCTCACTCTGCTCATCCCGGATGGCATGTGCTGTCACCGTGTCGGGAAACCACCAGGGGCCCACGTCCTCCGCGCCCAGTGTCCGTGTCTCCTCCCCCGCTGGCCGGCCCACGCCAGGTCTGCCATCCCCGCCCTGCTCCCCCACCCTGTGGGGCTGGGTTCTTCCTGGATTGGGGGTTTTCCCGGCCACGGTGCCTGATAGGAACTCTGCTGCCAGCTCAGCTCTGGAAGGAATTCATCTGAAGGTTAAATCGGTCACCAAGGCTTAATTAGTTTCTAAAAGATGAACCTGCAGCAGGATCTGCTCGAGTGATGAGCCAGGTGGGGACCGACCGGCCGCTCACTCAGCACTGGTGCTGACGCTTCCCATTCCAGGGCATCCTGGCACCTGCACAGGTGCCGACCAGGTGACACCTTGATCTGGGAGGTGGGGCCCTGCCTTGGCACCTGCCCATCCCTCCAGCCAACGGAGGTGCTCAAAATTCATGTCCATCAGACTCAGGGGTGTTGAAGTCCACCGTCTCAGGGTCTGCGAGGCTGCCCAGGCGGGCGGCAAGGACATCGGGGTGCCAGAAGCTGATGTTTGCCCCGGGCTTCTCTGCTGACATGGTCCGTCACCAAAGCCCCCAGGCCTCCTCACCCTGGGCCTCTCTGCTTTGACACACACAGTTTCCCCACTAGGCATGCATCCTGTCTCCAGACATGGAGATCGGGCACTTGCTGCTAGATACTCTGTGTGCGTGCGTGTGTGTGTGTGCGGGCGCACATGACTGGGACACAGCACTTCTTTGCTTAATATGTATTTATGAGCCCCTGACTCCTGCCTTCCAGTAATGGCAGAACCGCTCGCATCCCATGTGCCCTCCTGCTGGTAACAGCGGTAAATTCTGGCCAAAAATAGCAACTGTGATTTATAGGCTTTGGCGGGAAACCAAAGGCAGACAGAACTTGGGACCCTTGACGAAAGGGGAGTCTACCGGAGGAGTCTCCCGGAGGAGACGTGCATTAATGAGGGATCCCCCTGACAGAAAGTGAGCTGAATTGAGACCTCAGTGGTTATGGGTCAGGGTAAGGGCTCCCTGAGTGGCCAGAAATAGAGGCAAGAAATCCTACAAAGGGACAAGCCCCAAATCTGCACTTAAACTCCTCCTCAAGTTCTGGACTGATTTCTGAACTAATGTTCTGGAGGAGAGTCCAGGGGTCCTAGTGGAACACAGCAGCTTAAATCTCAGACAGCTGAGGGAGGCTTCAGTCTTTCCCCCATGAGAGAGACGAGTGTTAAGTTGAGCCCTGCCTCATTCAAGGAGCTTGGGAAATATTTTGGGTTTTCTGCTGGAAACTCAGAAGGACCTGTGATGTCAGAATCTTATCCTAGGACCAAGTCAGTAGATCTCCTCTCCCGCTCCCCACCCCTACACACACACAAACCTAAAGCCACATCTTCACAGAATGGCGTGTTCTGCCAATAATTCTCTTCCCTGCTAGAAGAATTTGCTAGTCATCAGCGAAAAGTAACAGAATCCAGAATTTCTGTAACATGTCAAAGACAATGTCTGACATGGAATCAAAGATTACTAGACACACAAAGAAGTTGGGGGAAAATGCGACGTGCAGAGAAAACCACAATTAACAGAAGCAGACAAGCCAGTCATTGACATGGCTGGTCAAGGACCGAACATAACTAGCACGTGGATTTATGGGCCCCCACATTGTGCTGGGTCGTGTGCTATAGCCTGAAGATAGAAAGGTGTGCGAACCCCCTCTCCTGGCCAATGCCGTCCAGAAAGATCTAGCTGTGCAGAGACGGTGTTGGTGGCAGGAAGGGTTCCAGGAGCAGACTTCGCAGGCAGTGAGGCCAAGCAAACGGCTCAACCACCAGGTCCAGGACGAGAGGCGGGAAGGTGCCCTCCATTTCTTTACTCCTCTGCTGAATGAAGATAGGAAACAAACTCACGTGGGAGGAACTGAGCTCTGTGCCAGGGAGGAAGGGTGGACAGGATAGACTTAGCCCTGCCAACATTTTCCTGGAGGGAAAAAGCCATTACAGGCAAACTCCTATAGCGTGATTTCGAGGTTTGATCGATGCAGTGGAAGGAGCGTAAGGAGGGCGAGAGGGATGTGGCCGACTCGTCTCTGGCAAGGCGGCCGTGAGAGTGAGGCTGGGGCTTGGACCGAGCCAGCACGGGAAGGGCAGGTGGCCCCGTCCAGTGGAGACCCCAGCAAGGGAAGGGTCAGATGTGTGTTTGGGGCGTCAGAAGGGGCTGGCCGGGGCCTGTGCAGGTGAGGGGCAGTGTGGAGGGCCAGGGGCAGCGGCCAGCTTGTCCTCCGGTCCCCAGGAGGCCCACAGGGGTGGAGTGATGTGGTCTGCCCGTATGGTGTCTCTGTCTGCTCCGGCTGCTCTACCAAGCCACCAGAGGCCGGTGGCTTTGACAACAGGCGTCTATCCTCATGGTCCTAGAGATGACCATGCTGGCCAGTTCAGCTCCTGGTTTGCAGACGGCCCCTTGCTCTCAGTGTCTCCACACGCAGAGAGACATCGTCTCCCTGCGGCTCTTCCGGTGGGGCCCTGATCCTAGCTGGGGGGCTCCTCCCTCACGGCCCAAGGCCCCACCTCCCAGCACCTTCCCCTCAGGGGTGAGGGCTTCTCACAGGGGCTTGGTGGGGACACAGTTGCTCTGTCTGTGGCATGGGGTCACTTGGGCCACCCTCGGGCCGTCTCAGGATGGCCACTGTGTGGGGGACGGCTGGGTGCAGTCGGCTCTCCAGCATGCGCCGGGACATGGGGCTCTCTCCCTGTGTGGTTCCGGTGGCGCTCTCTGTGTGGACCTGGCCTCTGCGGTCCGGTCACTCATGTCCAGAGCAGTCAGGTAGGATAGAGGCGGGGCCTTGCAGATGGCACCCACCCCGGTGGCTCGTGGGGAAGCCAGCATGCACCGGGGATGCATCCGGTCCGTGGGCTCCCACGGCTCAAACCCACGGGGTCTTCCGTGGGAAGTGTTTTCCTCTGCACCTGGGACTCCACAGATGCTGGAGTGAACCCTGGGCTCTGTGAGCTCGAACCCCCTTCAGGCTGGGTGCTCAGCCCTGAGAGCCGCGGTGATGTGCCCGAGGTCACAGGAGGCAGGGGGCAGACGCAGGACGAGGTCCTGACTCCTCAGACCCACACTTTGCTGCCCCCAGCAGGTGCGGTCCCCCTTGGGAACTGAGAGCCCGGCTCCCGGTGGGGCCCCTGTGGGCAAGCCAGCCGTCTGTGAACGTACCAGCCTCCGGAACTCAGGGGGCCTTACTCCACGGTGGGAAACCAAGCGGAGCTCCCACCTGAGTCCCGGGGAGGCCTCCTCCACCCTGCAGGGCACTCCCGGAGGGGAGGGAGGTTGGGAGGCAGCCACGTCTGTGGGGCCCTCTCAGACACCTCACGAACCCAGCATGGTGGGGGCTAGCCTCCCCACGGTACAGAAGAGAAACTGAGTCCCACCTTGAGTCAGAGGCTACGCCAGGACTCAGCTCAGATCCCATCATTTGGTGACCCACCAGGAAAAGGGCGCCAGTCAGAGTCAGCTCCTGCAGAGGGGGTGGCCCCTCCCCGTGATACTGGTGACGGCGTTTCTGACGGTGCTGATGGCCATCGGCATAGTCCCTGCAGACCTCGAGGTGTGCCCCAGAGCCTCCGGACACCCTGCCCTTCCTGGGGGTGGGGAGGGGCCCTAGGGTCATTCTTGGGGATCAGGGCTGGGTGTGAGGGATGGGGGCAGGGCAGCCACGATGCCAGGGTCTCTGCAGGTGCGGGTGGGAATACCGGGCTCCGGCACGGAGCTCGCACACCCGTCCGTCCAGTCCGTCCAGTCCGTCTGCGGCCTCCCCGAGCTGCCACGGGGACTCAGAGGTGTGCCTGGGTCTCCCCAGGAAGCCCCGCAGAGGAGGGAGGAGGTCCCGCGGTACAGCAGGGCCTGGCTCGGCCCCGAGAGCTCACCTGGTGAGCGTGGGCACAGGGGACACTGAGCTGCCTCCGGGAACAGGTGGGACCCGAGCAGACAGGCCCAAGTGGGCACAGGTGCCTCGCCTCAGAGCTCTGAGCCTGTTTCCCCTGTCAGAGCCATCAGAAAGGCCGCCTAGGGGGCTCATAGGGCCCTTGCCCCCCACACCTCCCAGTCAGAGCAGCTGGGCAGGTGGTCTGTAGGCCGCGGCGGCGAGGGTGGTGGTGAGGGTGAGCTGTGCAGAGGGAAGGGTGTAGGCTGCTCCTTCTGCAGTGCTCCTTGGAGACCACCCGTCTCTGTGGTCAGCCCCCAGTTCAACACCCCCAGCCCTTCTCCCCGCCCCCGGACCTCACCCCGGGTCACTGTGTCAGGAAACTGGTGAGTACCACCTACGGGGTGCCCGACCCGAGCCACCGCTGGCACAGAGCCTGACCTGTCCCCGGGAGGGGACGCGGGCCCTGCGAGGCTTCAGGGGACCCCCCACTCGGGCACCTTTTGCCCCGATTATCCACGGGCTCAATGGAGCCTCCAGGAGCCCAGCTTCCCTCAGCGGCCCCGGCTGCCGGGAACGCTACAAGTGCTGCCGACACCTACGTCTTTGTTCAAAGATAACCCCGCATTATTGCCGGGATGCCTTTTATATCTCGCGTTATTTATAAAAGTATGATTCATTTAACAATTATTGTGAGATGGAGAAAGGTTGCGGTTATCTAAAGCTACGCGGGAAGGAAGCCGGGTCTGCTGCCTGGGCTGAGAAGGGGGTGGGCAGGAAGACTGGGGTCCAGCCCGCCCCTGCCCAGGCCTGCTGCCTCCCTGCTCTGGGCTCGGCCACATGCTCTCGCTCTTGGCATTTGGTCTTAAGCTTCTGTAAGATAAAATGCTGGGTGTGGCTGGTGGGCCACTGAGACCCTCTAGAGTCCTGTTTTCTCCTCGTAGCCCCCCACGGGCCCCTCGCTGAGAAAAGGCTCCAGTCTCCTCCGTGAGCTTGTGTTAAGGAGAAACGGACTCAGTTGCTCCTCTGTTCATCCAGCCCTGTCTCCATGCCAGCCTGCTCTCCCTTCGTCCCACCGCACAGATAGGAGGTGAGGCCAGGCCGCCGAGAGGGAAGGGAAGCAGCCGCCCTCTGGAATTTCAGGGTCTTGGAGGATTCACGCCCAAGCCCCAGCCTCGTCGGCTCTACGGGCCAGGGTCTCAGCGGCAAGCAAGGGACCCGTCTGACTGACTCATGCAGGAAAGGAAGGTCACAGCACACCCAGGAGGCCAGCCTGGCGCCGGCTGCCCCTCACTGCTCTGGGGAGCGAGCGCCTCGCCGAAGGGATGCTCGTCCTCCTGAGTCAGAGCTCTGGCCGTGCACGTGGCTGCCTCCAGCCCTGGCTCCAGGGAACGCTGAAGGGAAGAGCCAGGGCTCCCCATAACCTTCCAGGCAGGCAGGACTCCGGGTGGAGACGGGCAGACCCAGCAAGGACGTCGAGGACCCTGGCTCGGCTGACCTGTCCTTGGGGTGCGGGCAAACGCAGTCCTGGAGCTCAGCAGGGCAGGCCTCCTCTGGGGCGAGGAGGGGTGAGGGCGGCATGTGGCAGGACGGGACAGAGAAGTGGGATGGCTTCAGGCCCCCGGCGGCTCCGGCATAACCGAGGAAGCCAGCCTGCTGGGCCTGGGAAACCACCTCGGGACGCTCCGAACAGACGAGACGCTGGGAGTCGCCACCTCGCGCGCTGGTTCGTTCATGCGTCTGTCCCTTTACCTCCAGTTTGCGGGGTGGTGGGGGAGCTGGGCATCCAGCCTGTATCCGGGGAGCTTGAAGTCCCCGAGGACGCGTCTGTCCGTGGCTGCCTCCCGGCCCCTTACAGACAGACAGACATGGGGCAGGGCCAGGGCGGGCAGGAGGACTTGCTGTCTGCTAGCAGAGTTCTGAAGTTCAATGCGTTTATTCAATGACCGCTGACAGTCATGGCATCCAGGCACCGTCACAAAGATCACGTGGCCTGATCCTCACCACCGTCCTGGGAGGCAGCAGGGTTCACGGCCCGTTCGATGGGCGAGAGGTGACGTCCCCGGGGTCGCAGAGCTGGGAAGTGTTCAGGCCGGGCCTCGTCCCCGGAAGGTCAGCCCCGCACTTCAGGTGTGAGCTCAGCAGACCGCAGCCTGGGGGCGAGCTGGGTTCTTCCCACCTACAGATGGGGAAACTGAGGCCGGGGTGCCTAGCCAGCCCCCAGCCACCGAGGGAGTAAATGCAGAGCTAGCCCCTACCTCAGACGTCCGGCTCTGTCCCTGCACCGGGCGTCAGACCACGGCCAGGGGGGCGGGCTGTGGGCACCAGACGGGCGCCGTTCCCAAGACCCCCCGCGCACCAGCATCTTCGTGAGACGCGTTTGCCACACCTGGCGCGTCCTTCCTGCCAGGACTTCAGAGCCTTGAAATGTTCTGATGTGCGAAGAGCCTTTTTTTATATGAGAAATGAAATTATTTTCAGCTTGTTGTCAGGCAGTTGTCAAAAGACGTGGCAAATAAAGGGCTTCGAGCGGGAGGGTTTGGGAAGGTGGATCAGAGCTCGAGGCTGGGGGGCGCCGAGGCCGCAGCCGGTGGGGCCGTGCGGCTGGGGGCTGGGGGGGCCGGGGGCTGGCTTTGGGGGACTCTATTGTCTATTGTTAATTTGCATATTTATTATTTTGTGCTTCTTACCAAGGGGCTAGCGCTGGGGCTGGGCAGGGTGCGACGAGCTGGTGCAGTAGGACCCGGCAGGAGGCTGACAGTTGGGGGTTCCTTTTGGGGTGATCCTTGTCCTCCTGCAGGGGTACAAAAGGACCGCCATCGGATCCTCTCATGCCTTTCCGTCTGTCCATGGACATCGAACATGCCTCACTCAAAAGATGCTCACTTGCCCTTCGGGGTGGCTGGACGAGCAGGGGGACGGAGTCGCCGCAAAGCGTCCTGACCCCCTCTGCCTGTTGGCTGCTTCACCCCAGCCGTCTCGGGGTATCTGGACTGTGATACCTGCAAGCCTACGGCCATGGGGCAGGGGATCCCGATGGGGACTCTGCAAGAGGGTGCCCCCTGGGACCCAGCCCGGGGCCTCTGGAAGCCTCGGGGAGAAGCGAGTGTTCAAATCTCGTCCTGCGGCTTCGTCTGCGTGTTTATCTGGCCCAGCCGCTCAGCGTCCTCCAGCGGCGCGTCCGGGAGGTGGACAGGGTGCGCGCCGATCCCCGGGCATGCACGCCTCCCTCCGCCCCTGCTGCCCCAGCTTTCCAGAGAGGCCCGAGTCAGCGCTGGGGGCCAGGGCCTCGTGGTGTGAGCGTGAAGGGCAGGATGTCTGTCTGTCTTTCCTGAGGACAGGCTGACGTGGATAAGCACATGACAGGCAGCAGGATTGCTCCGTGCATGTGACATGCGGGGCCGTGCTCTCTGTCCTCACGCAACCCTGGGTCACCGTGGGAGGCTCTAGACCCAAAGCATGATTGCACAGGACGACACCGATCCCAGCCCCTCGGGCAGGGGGGCGTCGGCCGCGCAGGCTCATGACGGACGGCTCAGGCATGTCGACACGGACGTCGCGGGCAGCCCCAGCCCATCGAGCTCCAGTAACAGTTTGCACAGAAAAGCGTGGCCCAGAGCACAGGGTGGAAAATGCCACCAAGGAGACCCTTGGCTGTGTGTGTGTCGGGGCAGAATCTGTGCTTTTAGCGCCGTGCCTCTCTCCTCCGGTTAGTACGTGGCAGGCACAAGCCTGTTTCTATGCGAAGGGACAGGAGACTCGCACACGTAAGCCCAGCACCGGCATTCACCTCCGTGGTGGGGAGGCCCCAGCCTGTGTCTGAGAGTGAGAACCACTGTGTTCAGATAGTGAGCTCCCCGTCACTGGAAGTATTTAAGGAGAGCACGCCTGCCGGTGGGGAGGAGGCCTCAGATGGCCCAAGTGGGTGGGATCAGGAGGTGGGATTTCCCTGGGGCAGAGCCCAGGCTGTGAGTCCCACAGAGCAACCCTTCCTAGTTTGCGTGAATCTTTTCCTCCGCTTCCCAGCAGTGCGCTAAAGGAATGGGAGGGTGTAGAACGGAATCCTGTGGCTAAGAGGTGTTTCCTGCAGTTCCTCAAACCCTATTCCCCTAGCCAGCCGCCCCAAGAGGAGGACTAGGGATCTTGTGCCGTTTACTGCCGCGTCCGCGTCTGCCCGTGGCCTGCACGGAGCCTGCGATTCGCCAGCCTGGGGTGGGGGGCGGGGGTGGGCAGCAACCTGGCGAGGAGAGCCTGGCTGCCCCTGCCTCCAACCGGCCACCTGGGTCTCGGTCCAGGCCTCTGGGCCTCGCCTTGGTGGGGCTCCCTTCTCGGCACCAGCCCCAGGGCCCCGTCGTTCCTGACTTGGCTCCGGCTTACGGGCAAGGGGGCCGTGAGGAGCCGCGGCTCCGTATGCCAGCAGCAGGGGCAGTGGGGGCTTCCCCGTCTGGGCCACATGGCCCTGCTGTTTGGGGATCCCCTGCTCCCCAGCACAGGGGACGGGCTCCCTCTTGTTCCCTGCTTCTCAAGGTAGAAAAGGGGCTGATTTTTCCCAGTCCGTGCCCCTGGAAGCCTCTTCTTCCCCATGTCCTTCATCCAAGGTCAACAGCAGGGGCACAGAGGAGGTCTCCAGAGGCAGCACTGGCCTCTGGCAAAGCGCCACCCCACCAGCCCTGGCACGTGCCCCCTCCGTGGTGCGGCTGGCAGTGAGGACCGGCAGGGGAGCTTGGCTCGGCGTGAGGCTCCGTGCTTCTGGGAGGGCATCGAGCAGAGAGCGGTGGAGGAGGGCTGAGCAGCGCCGGGCCTCCCACTCTCCCAGAGGGTTCCCTGAGCTCTGGCGAGCTCCTGGGGCTCACGTGGCAGGGCCCCAGCCTCTGCAGGGGGGCTCCCTCGTGGGCCATCTCTGTGGCCTCCCGTCCTGGCCGGGGCGGGCACCTGGCCCGCGGCCAGCCCAGCCCCAGGCATCGGGGCACGGCACTGGTCCCCCCGAGTGGGAGCAGCTGTGTCCTTGCTGATGGCACTCTGCACCTAAGGGAGATGCGTCCGGAAACTGCTAACTGTTCAGCCTTGCCCCACGTGTCCACAGACGCTGAGGTCTGCCAGCGCCGCCTCAGCCCCCCCAAGGACGTGACTCATGAGAGCAAGTCGGTGCTGTAATGTACCAGGAGCAGACGCGTTTCTTAGGGCACGCCTCGGGGACGGCTCCTGCTCTGTGGTGCGGCTTTACGACCCAGCGTGGTGGGGTGAGGGGTCACCTAGGGCCGAGTTTGGGCGCAGCTGAGCGGTATGGGACACTGTGGGTGTTAAGTGGGAGACAATGCCTAAATGAGCAGCTACTTGACAGCCGGCACTGGCCATCCTTCCCCGCCACACGGAGAGGCCACTGGGTCGGGTGTCCGACCCCCCGGGCCGTCCTTCCAAGGCAGGTGCCTGCGTCTCCGAACGCTGCCATTTTTGTCGACCCCAAGTATGTCGACCACACGGAATTCCACTGACACGTTCCCGTTGCTTCTTCCTCACCCGCCTCATCTCGCGCGCTCGCTCTCTCTCTTTTTAATTTCGGAAGCAGTTCTCTTGGCAACGGAGAAAACGCACACTTAATTACAGCCAAGCAGCAGGTGCGTCGGGCGACGGAACCAGCTCCCCGGGATGCTCCATTTCGTTTTCGGGAAGCCCTCTGTCCTTGTCCAGAGGCAGCCCCGTGCACCTGCTGCCGGGCACGCGAGCTTGCGGCCCCTTCCCTGGGCGCGCCTCAGATAGGACTCTCCCGGAGTCTCCCAGACCTCTCCCTCGGGGTGGAAATGCTCAGGACACGCGCACGGGGGCTCTGAAGACACTCGCTCAGATCAGCCGCCTGGAATCAGGGCGAGCCAGGGCTCGGTGGCACTCTGTGCTCTCTCTCTTTAAAAAAAAAAAAAAAAAAAGAGAGAGAGAGAGAGAGAGAGAACGGGGGGGAGGAAATCCTGTTTTCTCTAGGGTAATTACCACAATGGGGTGAGCCGGAGAAGGGATAGGTACTTGTGTCTGATTCCTTCCAGCGGAAATCTGGGTCGCTCAGCAATTCCAGAATGCCGGCGAGGGCTGCCCGGTCCATGTGGGTCTGCTGTGAGGCTCTGGACCCGGGTGTCTCGTCCTGACTCGCTCGCCGCATCTGCCAGCGGACAGACAAACGGCAGCAGAGAAAAACTTGGCTTTTTCTTTAAAAATAAAATTCGGAAAGCACGGGGCGTTTTCTCTAGCACCCGGCGCGTGAGAGCCGAAGCAGCCAGAGCAGCAGCCCGTGTCGGCTCGGATGGTCGGGGCGCGGGCTCGTGGCTGCCTCCGGGGTTCCCCGGCCACGGGCTGGAGGATGCCTGACTCGCGCTCGCCCTCCTCCCGGAGGCAGTGATCACAAAAGCTGAGTAGCCCTGCTCACATGACGGACGCCTGCAGAGGCAGCAAGGTTTGAGAGCAGCCCCAGTCTACGCACGGTTGGCTCCCAGCTGACAGACAGAATATGGGGTGGGCTTTGTCGCCAGCACGCTGGGTCTGGCATGCCCAGCTATGCTCGGAAGCACGCAGTGCCCAGACGCCCGCCGCCGCTCCCCGGGTCCGAGCCGCTCCAGCGCCGAGGGGCCGGGCAGCCCTCCTCTCCTTCCTCCCATCCGAGAAGGTTATATAATGAGCGGACGGCTGCCAAAGTCGGAGGGAAAATGAAGTCTTTGTTAAATGCCTTCACCAAGAAGGAAGGTAAGGGAGAGCTGTCGGGAGCGCGGTGCATGGGAACGAGCAGTTTCGGACTGGTTCTCCGAGGGGCGCGGGAGGACTCCGGTCGCTCCCCAAATTGCCGGGTGTCCCCGGCCATCGCGGAAGGGAATGACCACGTCGGGTGCGCGACTGGGCTTTGTTGTAGTCGGTCTGGGGTCCTGACCCGCGGGAAGGTGCGTGCCCCCGAGCCCCCAGCCCCTTGCACAATTGCATTCCGGAACGTGCCTCCATGGTGACCGTGCTGGAGGGCACGTCGGGAACTGAGTCATATGGAGAATAAAGGAAGTTTGGACGCGTCTGCCCGCTTCCCGGAGCGAGCCAGAGCACCTGCTCGGAGGCAAGGGAGGTCAGGGTGCGCCGCCGGCCGTGCGGGCTCAGGGCGGGCGTGCTCCGAGCCACCCCTCGGCTCTCGTTGGCCGTCCCTGGGCGGCATTTTCCCGGAGTGGATGCAGACACGGCGTGGCGACCGCGAGAGTGCATGCGATTTTTGTCATACCTTGTGTGATTTCTGTTGTGGGAAAAAAAAAATGTATAAATAAATACATGAAAGACAGCTAAGAAAATACCCGCCCACTTAGAGTTCGCAGATCGCCTGAGAGAAGGAAACAGCTGCGTGGAATATTAATCATTTTCAGACAGGAAAAGAGTTATTTTTACCCTTTTCACCAAAAAAAAAAAAAAAAAAAAATCAACATTTCCACGGTTGGCTCCGGCGACTTTCTCAGACAGAGAACTCTCGCTTTATGGATTTGGGTTTATGGAGACATGACTTTGGAGGAGTCAGGAAGGTGGTCAGGAGCCCACGCCGTAGAATAAACAGAAAACGTGTCCAATGACCCTACACGGGGAGCTCCTTAAATGCTCCTCTTGATAATTAAGCTAATTGTCATTTGAATGTGCCCTAATGACACCTCTGACCCCGGTTCCCACCCCACCTGATCCCCAGGGCAGAAGTATCTGAAAACACCCTGCTCCCCCCCCCCCCCACCACGCCTGTCCCTCGATCTTCCCGGAGCAGCAGTCCTGAATTCCCACCGCCGCCCAAGCCCCCGCTCCGAAAGCCGGCTTCAGCCCGCGTCTTGGGAATTTATATAAAGAGCAGCCTTTGTCCGTGCTCATCTGCGGGCGTGATTAACCCAGATTCCTCTCCTGCTACTTCGGTTTCTGGAGCCCGTGCACACGCAGGGAAATGTTAGCTGGGGTTCATCCGGTGTCCGTTCTGTTTTTTCACAGACCTTTGTCCTCTTACGAGTCTGTCTCTGGCATCGGCAGGACAGCCTCCCCACCCCCCGCCCCAGTTTCCGTTAAGGGCATTAGTCCTTCACGGTTCTGTCGGCCAGAAAGGACCCGGCTGGCGGGTCGCGGAGACCCAAGGCTCAGCAGTTCATGTCACCGAATGCACGCGTTCCCTGGTCTGGGAGCATCCCTGTGGAGCTGGGGTGTCCCCTCCCCAGTGGGTTGCATGAGTCTTGACTCCTCAGATGTGGGGGCAGGGAGGTTGGTCCGGGAGGCCCCCCAGGGCCCCTCACCCTTTCTGCTTGATGGGTCTGCTGGAGGGGCCAGCTTTCTCGCGGGGGTCCAGTCCTCTAGCCGACTGTCTCTGTGCTTGGGGGCTTTTCGCCCTCTCAGGCTGTGGCCGTTCGCCCTCTGGGAGGTCTCTCCGTCCCCCTACCCCATCGCTGGGCAGGTGTCAGGTCGCCCCAAAGCTCCCACCAGCAGGTGCATTTTTTTTAAACCCTAAAGGATGCGTGCCCAGTCCTTGTGGGGGTCATTCTGGCCTCCGTCTGCTCGGAGGGAGGGGCTGATGCGGTTCTCGCTCACGACCAGCAGCAGCAAACTCAGGGGCGCTCCTCCACGTGCGGCTTCTCCAGCAGGTGCGGCCTGGCCTTGCCGGTTCCCTGGGGCGCTGAGCCCCTTGAGGGGGCCGCCTCTTGTGCTCTAGAGCCAGGGATCCATCGAGGACGCCGGCCGCCTCTCCCGTCACCTGCCTCTCTCCCAGCTGGGCTGGCCCTTGTGAGTTCGTGTCCTTTGAGGAATTCAGAGCCGGACGCCAGCCCCAGCTGAAGAGCCCTAGCTGCGCCCAGAGAGGCCTCCCAGAGGGAGCAGGTGGGAGCGGGCGCAGGCTGCCAAGGTCGAGGCCCAGGACCTCGCGGCGCGTCCGTTCCAGAATCTCACCAGCTGCTCGGAACGTGGATTCCCAGTGCCCTCTCTGCGCGGCTTCTCCGGCGTGGCTCCTTCCCTGCCTTCCCGGGACCGCCCTGCCCCCCTCCCCCGGCGAGGTGGTGAAGGGTGCGCTGGGTCACAGCTGCCTCAGGGGAGCCCTGCGCCATCTGCCAGCGCCACCTCTTCCCCAGGGCTCCCGTGGGCCCACCTCTGCCCTGGGGATCTCTGCCCACACTACTCTGTGTGCTCTGCTGCCCCGCGTGGCCGTGGGCCAGTGGCAGGGGTTGATGGGAGGGGCCCAGGCCCAGAGGGCGCACCTGTCCTTCGCTTCCGTGGAGTCCATCACCACAGCCTCTGACCTGGGCCGGTGGGGACCGTGGGCTACTGGGGCTGTTTCCCTTCAAGACACTGGGACTCCCACTTCTGCCCGGCTCACCCAGGAGGGCGTGTGCGTTTTGCGGCCCCACACCGCTGGTCTGGCCACGGGCGGCACAGATTCGGGGGCTCGCTCGCTTGGCCTCATGGAGCATTCAGACCCCACAGTGCACGGGCAGCCGCGGGGCCGTGAAGGAAGCCCACGTCCCTTGCTTCCAGGGGCAGCGGTGACTTCTCCAGTGGCCTGGAGGGCGACTTTTCTTGACATGAGTCTTCTAAGAAAGGACGCTTTCTATTTCTGGCCCCAGCCCTCAGAGCCGCTGGAGTGGAAGTCTGTCCTCATGGTCCCTGCGGGCAGCGTCCTCATTCTGACGCCCTGGGCACGCAGAACTCGGCAGAGGGAGGGCCTGGCCTGTGGTCCAGAACTTTGTAGAAGACAGATGAGGCATGCTCGCGCCTTCCTGTTGCGCGCTGCCGGGCCCTGGCTTGGTGGGCGGAGAAAGCAGCGTGCTTGGTCCCGAAGCAGACCCCAACTGAACAGTACTCGGAGGGCCACGTGCGCGTCCGGGGGCGGCCGCAACACAGCCCAGAGATGGAGGGGCTCACACAGCAGGACTCACTGTCCCCCCGTCCTGGAGACCAAAGCCTGAGATGCAGGCGCGGGCAGGGCGGGGCCCCCCTGAGGCCTCTCCCCTCGTGTGTGGATGGCCGTGCTCTCTCTGTGTCCTCATGGGGTCGTCCCTCCGTGTGTGTCTGTGTTCTGGTGCCTTCCTCATATAAGGATCCCGGTCACACAGGATCAGAGCCCAGTGACTCCGTGTTACCTTGATGGTCTCTGGAGGCCAAGCTCCAGAGATGGTTTCAGGCATCCAGGGGGGGGGCTCCGGCGCATGAATTTCAGGGGGACCCGGTTCATCCCCTCTCAGAGGCCAAGTTCAGGGGGTGGCGAGGAGGAACTCTGTGTCCCAGCCACGTCGCGGGGCCTTCACAGGTGTCTTGGCTGCTGAAGGAGCAGGCGCTGGCCCGGATGGAAGGTGGACCCCAAGCCCCTTCCATCTCAAGCCTTAGCTTGAGCCTCCATGGAATGGAGACGTCTTCGGTGTCCATCTTGTCTCTGCTTCTGTGTTGGGGTGGGCTCTGCACACATGGTGGGGGCTCTGCACACATCGTGGGGGCTCTGCACACGCGGCAGGCTCTGCACACACAGCAGGCTCTGCACACCCAGGGACCAGCAGGGTCTCTCTGCACCCCTTACCTGCATCGACCACGCCACACACGTACTTACCCTCCTCTTCTTGTTCTCTCTGACCCAGTGCCCTTCCGAGAGGCCCCGGCGTACTCCAACCGCCGGCGGCGGCCCCCCAACACGCTGGCCGCTCCCCGGGTCCTGCTGCGCTCCAACAGTGACAACAACCTCAACGCCAGCACGCCCGACTGGGCCGTCTGCTCCGCCACCGCCCACCGCAGTCTCTCACCCCAGCTGCTGCAGCAGACGCCCGGCAAGCCCGAGGGGGCCGCCCGGACCCTTGGGAGCTACGTCCCCGGGCCCCGCAGCCGGTCCCCGTCACTCAACAGGCTGGGCGGTGCTGGCGAAGATGGCAAGAGGCCCCAGCCGTCCTGGCACGTCGGGTAAGGAGTGGCCGGGGATGGGGGGTGCTGGCGAGGAGCCGGGGGTCTCCCAAGGGGACCAGGAGAGGAAGCTGTCCCTGCGCCGTGGCTCCTTGTTTCTAGGGTGCGGGGCACGCCTAAAGGTCGGCCGGAATGCCTGCTTGTTCCCGCCTGGATGTTGGGTCACTGCGCGAGCACGAGCCCATGGTGACCACCCAGGGCAGGTGTAGGGGGCGAGGCTGAGCTTCGGGGGGTGGCTGGGGCTCGGGCTGGGGCTGGGCTGGGTCGGAGGCCTTGTTTTCCTTCCACGCGCATCGGCTTCTGGTTCTGAAAGTGAACCGCGCGCCGAGTGGGACCCGAGGCCAGCAGCCTGCCTGTTGCCGAGCTCTCCCAGGGGCCGCGTGGACCGCAGACTCGTGATCCAGGATGAAGGCTCACACCGGGCTCTGGGCCCTCCCACCGGCAGCCTCCCCAGCACACTCAGCCCTGGCCAAGCCCCTTCAGAATCGGTCACATGAGGATGGGACTTCTGGGGGCTAGGCTCTCGGCTGGGGCCTCCAGGGGCTGGGCTTGGGGCCGGCCGCTGCTGTCCCCGGCCCCTCGCCCCGCCAGGCCCACTGTGCTCCGTTTCGGGCGCAGGCCCTGGTGCTCGTGCTGCCGCGTGCTGGGCCCTTCCCTCCCAGTTCCTGTGCCGTGAGGGTCTCGGGTGTTTGTGCGCTTGACTCTGCCTTCAGCCGTGGTGGCCTGGGAAGGCCCATAGACCGGTGTTTTCCCGGCTGGCACAGGGCTCTGGAGAGACACACGTGTCCCCGTAGGTCCAGCATGTCCCCAAATTCTCCTTTCCACCCCGCTTGTTCCCATTCCCACCCAGGCCTCTGGAGGCACCTGGGTGCACCAGCCTGTTGAGTGAGGCTTGCTGACGCCTCGGCGTCTGTGATGCTTCCTGGGGACCCTGTCCCGTAGGTCCCGTAGGTTCCGCGTCTCCCGAGCAGGGTGCAGGCTGGGAGCCTGGCGAGGAGGGGGCATTAGCGCCTCACGAGGTCCTGGCAGGAGGCTGACGGCCGTGACCCTGAGCAGCGGCGGGTCAGGTGTCCGGATCAGGAGAACGCGCCCGCGGGAACCACGTCCCCCACCGCCCCCCCCCGGTTAGGGGTCTTGGGCCTGAGGCTCGGGCTGCCGGCCCACCCTGGGCCCACGTCCGTACCCCACCCCGGCCACTGCCCACCCGCCTCGTGCTCCAAACAGCGAGATCCAGTTTCTGGCTCTGGTCTAGATTCTCACTCGGAGTCACCCCAAGGGAGACGTCCCAGGTGCTAAGAACAGTTTAAAACTAAATTAAAGGCTTCCCCCCGGGACGGCAGATTCCACTTTGCACCGTTCACTGGAATTATGACTAGTTTTGAGAAGCGCATCCCCTTCCTCCAGCACGAAATCTAATAAGACACGGAAGGCGGCGTGGCCAGGAACCGCAACACGGCAGACGAGTGTGTGTGAGGGACAGGGCCCCGGGGTGCCTTGCTGGGACCCCGCCTGGCCATCCCCGGGTCCTGTGCAGGTGCTTGGGGGGTCCTCACGGCATCTGTCCCAAGCGCTTGCTGCCGGGACCGCTAGGCACGTGTTCTGGACCCTGCCCCGGGCCAGCTGCTTAACATCGTGAGCCTCGCCTACACGGCGGATTGAGAGACCGGCCCCCTGGGGGGTTGTTTCTAAGACGCTGTGAGTGAGGTTGTGCCCGCACCTTGCGCACAGGACGTGCTTAGACGAAGCTCAGATCCATATCCAGCCCCAAAACAGGCACTTGGCGGGTTTTGTTGCCTTTGTCACCTAGAGCTGTGGGCAGGGGCACCGGCCACCCAGGCTTGCCCCCCACTTCGGGACTGTTGTCCGTCTTGCCTTTCTGAGTGGTGCCCTGACGGGAGGCCGGCTTGCTCTGCCTCGTGCAGCCTTCTGCCCCTCCTCCACGCCCCAGCGCACAGGCCTGCCTGTCCCATGCCCTCAGGTTCAGGATCCAGCTCCCCTGCTGGTGACGGGAGCCGTGTGCTGCTGGGGTCCTTCCCGCAACCCTCCCCTGTCCTACCAGGGACCTGTGGGGTACACCTGCTTCCTGCTGGGACGTGAGGGAACGGTGGGCGTTTGAGCCACATGGCAGGCTCTCTGCCTCCCCACTGGGAGACCACGATCTGGCCTTTCAAGCCATGCCTAGGTGTAGAACCAGCCATACAGGCCAGCCCAGGTAATGGGGGACGCCAGAACAGGACCCCACAGCATCGCCCCTGGGCCTTGTGGGGGCTTGGGGTGGAGGCTGGATCCTTCCGCTCCGTCCTTGTCTTCGTAGCTGAGAGCCCGACCCCTTCCCGGGGCAGACAGGCGCTGGCTGGGCACAGCACCTGGGGCTCTTGCGAGGAGGAAAACGGCTGCGAGACTCGGGGTGGCCTGGGGTGCCCTGAGAGCCCTTACCGGTTCTCGCGGAGGGCTCCCAGAAGCGTTTGCTGCTCTGGGCTATTGGCACCGCTTAGAAAGACCCCCTGGCCCGTCGGGCTGGCCCTGGGGTCACTGTCCAGGTCAAGAAGGTCACTCAGTCCTGTAGAGAGAGCCTCAGCCTCCTGGCCTCTGTCCGCTCCCACCTCGCCCATGCTTTCTGCCTCGCGGCTAGTGGGGAGGCCAGGCACTCAGCCCACGGTTGGGCAGAGCCCGTCTGCCTGCGTGCCGAGCACGGCCCTGGAAGCCCCAGCCAGGAGACGATGGGCACATCGGTGTGGCCCCCATCAGGGGCAGACAGTGCCCAGGTGAGGGACCCCGGGGTCTCCCCAGCTGCCCGAGTCCCCGCCCAGCTTCCTCCCTGGCTGGCTTGTGTGCTGGGGTCCTGAGCGTCCCCCATGGAGCTGGCCTTCCCTAGCCCGCTGACCTGAGTGCCAGGCAGGGAGCCGAGGCCCACAGAGGTCAGAACCCAGGGACCTGCTGCACCTCTCGAGCCCAGGCCGGGCTTCCGCGATGGCTCCCTCTAGTGGCCCACGGATGGCGCGTCCGCATCCCTAAGAACCAAGGCCGCAGGGCCCCAGCGCTGAGTCCTCATGGAGGTGAGGACCTGGGTCCCAGCAGGACCCCTCCAGTGACCCGGCAGCTGCCCCGGCCTCACCAGCACGAGGAGGCATCCTGGGCACCGTCCTACCGAGGGCACATCTCCGGGGTGGGTTTAGCTCAGCACGGAGGGGACATGGGCTTTTGAGAGCAGGAGAAATTCATGCGGCCCGTGGCCGGCTGGTGGCCTCCCTCCGAGCTGGAGCCTTTGGGCAGGACGGGCAGGGGTCAGCAAGTCTGCACAAGTCCCCCTCATCTCCCTAGCCTGGCTGCGGGACGCTGGGAACACGCAGCTGTGTGGGGCTTGGGGTGGATAAGACGGCAGAGGGGCCAGGAGCCTGCGGAGGGCGGGGAGCTGGCCATCCGAGGAGGGTCCCGGTGTGGAGCAGCCGGGCCAGCTGCAAGCCTGTGCCCAGGGTCCCTCTGGGGGAGGGTGACGTCAGTATTAGCAGTCTGTGCTCCGTGAGTGGTGCCTGTGCGACTGTGAGCTCTTGGGAAGGAAGACCAGCCCGACACGGGGCTTCGGATCCCAGAGCACCTTTGCTCACACAGTAGAGCCCCAGGTCAGGCATCAGAGACTGCACCCCCTTCTGGGGGTTCCTGGAAGGTTCTGGGGTCAGGGGAACACACCTATCCCTGTACGCCCCTGCCAGGGGATGAAGCTCCCATCTGCTCAGGCTTGAGGGGGTGAAAGGGCACGCTGGCGCCCCTCTGGCTTGGGTCACCATTCACCCCTGCGAGCCCTCTCCCTGCTTCCTGGGGCCACGGGAACCAAAGCTTGGCTCTCCCACGGGAGCAGAGAGCCAGTTTCCTCCACGAGAACTCAGTGCGACAGCTGCTCCTCTCCTGTGCCGGTCCTGACCCAGAGAGGGAGTGAGGTGGGCGCCCACCAGCAGGGTGAAGAGAGGGCGGGCCACGGGCCACTGCCCGACCCGGGGCGCTGATGGCACATCACCGCAAGGTCAGGAGGAGGGGTCCACGAAGAGTGGGGCTCCCTGGGTTTACGTCTGTCCCTGGAGGTGAGGCAGGGCAGGCCCGCGGCCCCCCGGGGCAGCAGGCACGTCTTGGCTTCGAGGAGTCAGTGCCCGGGCACCTGGCAGACCGCCCCTCCCCCGCCACTCGCTCTCCTTCCGTGTTCGGGGACATTCAGAGATCACTGTCTCAGTCACTCGCGTGAACTCACGAATTGCCATGTCCCCCCACCAGGGGTTATGGAGAGGGCATGGGGACACAGGAGCCCCTGGTGGAGCCCCCCAGGGCTCAGAGCTCCTTGGGGGAGGTGGGGGGCTCCCTAGAGAAGGGGCGATCCCGAGCGGGGAAAGCAGTGACCTGCTGGGCACAGGGTGGGGGGTGGTGTGGGGTCTGCTGTGACGGGCAGAGTGTGGGGTGTATGAGGAAGGGTGGACATTTAGAGCTCGTCCCCGTCCCTCCGGGACTCCTGACATGTCGTCTTCCCCCTGCCCTGCTTGCAAACGGGCAGAAACCCCACTCCAGCGGCCTGGGTCACCACAGAGAGTGTTGGCAGAGCCGCACAAAGCTGGTGCCTGGTGGATCTCACTTCTCGGGGCCACAGAAGTCCTGGCTCGTGCTGCTGCCCCAGCCAGTGTCCCTGCGGCCAGTGGGACGGAACACCTTAATGACCATCCCTCCCCAGGTCCCTTCTTAGGGCCTCGTGGGGCGGCTGTGAAGTGTTGGGTGCTGTGACCGGAGCCCCAGAGGCAGGCCAGAGCCCAGAGCCCATGCTGGGGCCACAGGGCACAGGGTGCTGGGTACGCAGAATTCCTGTGTGTCTTCCTGGCTCCAGGGCAGAGCAGAGCTGATGCCGATAATACGGGGGAGACTGAGGGTCTAAGCTTTCCCCCCGAAAAGACAACAATCAGCAGATGATAAAATCTTGGGACCTTTGGGGCTGGACGTGGCGCCCTATTCACCAGACCACCGAGCTGGCAACACTCACCTTCCACCCACCCTGAGCGAGCCAGAAACCTGGGGACACCCCGCTTTTAGTGGGCCCCAACCCCGACAGGTCCCTGGTCACCCGGGCTAGCTGGGAAATGGCCCAGTTCACTCATCCACGTCACCCACAGCCAGCCACCAATTTTCTGATATTGAGAATTCAGTGACTGACCTCTCATCCCAAACAGGGTGGTTGCAATCCCATCTGGCTGCTCTTGGATGGATCACAAGGAAAACGTTGACAGTTTGGAGTAGGGAATTTCAGACCATCCTCACTGTGCAGGCAGGAGGGAGCAGCCCCAGTCGGGCTCCCTGGGCCTTCTTTCCCGAGGGGGGATGGCACTCCCAGCCCTGAGCCACCGCGGGGCTCTGGCCCCTGCTGCCATAGACACGGTGCCGAATACCGGACGCCTTCCCTTGTAGAAGAGGTCATGGTTCCCCAGGTTCATCACTGCACAGAACCGGGACCCTCCTGGGGGCGCTGGGCTGGCGTCAAGGAGCAGGATGTGCAGTCAGCTCTGTGCCTCTGTGTCTGGGTCACTCTTTGTGGAACCTCCATTTTCCCATCTGTAAAATGGGGCTTTGTGAGGCTCAGGTTACCCTGGAATGAGGAGATGCTTTATCTTCTGTTGGGGAATCGCACATCAGTGCTGGTGCCTGGAACCGCGGCTGCCCTCTGGTCCAGAGGAACTAATTCTTCCGTGTTCTTTGACAAAGCCTTTCCTGGCATGGATTGGGGAGTTAGGGACCTGACCGTCTGCAAAGTGGCTCAAGACACAGAGCTGTCCAGATGGGAGCTGGGTTCACTTGGACTTCTCTGCCCAGTGACCCACACTCTGGTGCCTGCTGGAGGCAGCTGGCGCCCACGGGCAACTTGTGACCCCCTTTCTGGGAGAAGCAGGAGTGCGGGTGCTGCTAATGTTCATGTCCTACCTGCAAAGAGTAGTTCCTGTTGACTCATTCTCCAGGCATGGGGGGATCATTCCCTCTTAGAAGACTGGAAACGAGGCTTCAAGAGCTTAGCTCACTTGTCTAACACCCGTAGTAATCGGTCAGCGGGGCATCTGGCGGGGTCCTTGGGAAATTTGGGTGGGTGAGTGGATACGACGTTTGGGTAAGTGGGAAGGTGGATAGTTGAGTGGATGGACAGACGGATGGACGGATGGGTGGGTGGTTGGGTGGGTAGGTTAGTGCATGGATGGACGGGTGGTGGGATGGGTGGGTGGGTGGGTGGGTGGGCGGGGTAGGGAAGCGGGGGATGGGCGGATGGAGAAGTAGACGGAGAGATACCAACACCCCCAATCCAGAGTCCAGCTAAACATAGAAAATGGACGTGCAATCACATGTCCCATTTTTAGGGAGCCATACGAGGTTACTAGCATCGAGACGAGATCACGGGTTCTCGACGGGAGGGGCGGGCACGGGGAAGGGGCTCCCCACCTGCACGCTCCCAGACCCTGCCGGGGACGAGGTGGCTGACGTCGGGCCCCAGGCCGTGTCCCAGTGCTGCCTGGACAGGAAGGGACCTGGGAGGGGGAGGGGCAGAGCGCAGGGACCTGCTTTCCGGGAAGAATCCAGAACAGGTGGAGAATACGGGGGCGGGGCTCCATGGGGGGGGGGGCAGGACCGAGAGCACAACTGCTGTCCAAGCCGCCGGGAGTGGAGCTGCCCACTTCTGTCCTCTCGTGTGTCCTCCTGCTGCCCCCGCGCTGGGCCTTGCCCTGCCCTCGCTCAGTGCGAGCCAGCCAGCGTAATTCAGCCACTGCGCATGTCCAGAGGCCCAGGGACCCTGGTGTGTGGTTTCCTCCCAAAGCCTGCCTGCCCCGGCCTCTTCCGAGCTGTTCAGGTCCAGGTGAAGTGGCCCCGGGGGCCACATTGCCTCTTGCAGAGAAACTGGGTCCCCTTGGTCGCCAAGACCCCTTCCGCCATCTGGAAGCCAAAGAGGAGCCCCCGCGTGCCGTGCCCGGCCCTGCACTCCTCCCAGCTCTCCATCCCGGGCCAAGGGGGCCCCGAGTCAGGCTGGGATGAGGCCAGTCGCATAAATGACACATAAATGACTCATGTCCCCAGGCGGGGGGCAGCGGGCGCCCTCACAGGTGGGAACTTGGCAGAGCCGGTCGCGCTTTCCCGCCTTCTCTCCCGTGACAGGCTCGAGCCCCCGACTGCCCTTCCTCCCTGCCCTCCCACCGGCCGGCCATGCTGTTTCCTTGGACCGGAGGGGGTCACACAGCGTGCTCTTGCCAGTCCCCTGCTCCAGGAGCCCCTGGCGGGCCTGGGATGCAGACTCGCCATCATGGGCACATCTGGGTCTTCCTGTCCATCGAGCTGTCGCTGGCTGAGCTAGGAGAGGTTAAACAAGGTGAGACGGAGCCACTGGCTAAGGCTACCCGGGCCCCCGGGATTCTGTGACCTCCGTCTGTGGCTGGAACTTGATTAAAGAAGGCTCGGGGTGGGAAGAGGATCGGTATCTCTAGGGACAGGAGAACGTGAGGACAGAGGACCTCGGAGCCCCGCTGGGCACACAGGACAGCTCTGCCCCATGTGGGTTCAGGCGGGCTCTGGCCATGGGAGTCAGGCAGACAGACCCAGCCGTCAGTCCTTCGCCGTGAGCGAATCACGAGGGTAGACACCCTCCGGCTTTGCATGTGTGGACACGGGCTCCCCTGGCCAGCTCCCCGAGTCGTGATGGCCAGTGAACTGTCAGGATATGGAACACAGCACGGCCGTACTCTGTGAGCGTCTGCCGGCAGACCGTGGGTCGTTTATCAAGGGTACAGGTCTGGGAAAAGCACGGGACCAAAGGAACACGGAGGGTCCCACCGGCTCCCGTGACGCTGTGGTCCCATCGGCTTCTGTATTGCTCCCTGCCAGCCGGCTCCCAGCAGCCCCTGCCCAGAGGGGAGACCTTCCTCACAGAACGCTCTAGACCCTGCCCGTCGTGGCCGCGAGTTTCTGACACGAGTGGGCCCCTCCTGAGACCCAGGGTGGTTCCCCGGGTTAGAATCCCTGCCCCCGTTCGCCCACGTGCTTTCTCGAAAGCACCCATCCCGGGACAACGAGCCAGCATGGCGCCTGGGACTCTCCATGGTTAGAACGGGGGGGGGGGGGGCACGCCCTCTGCCCCCGCGTGGACGTGGCCAGCTCTGGCACCCATCGCAATGGTGCGGGCACGTTGTGACGGAAACTGCGTGGCCTGTTCTCTGTGGAGCTGCCCCTTGGCCTTGCGTAGCCGCCTGCGGAGCGGGCAGGGACATGTCTCACCCTCCTGCCGGGACGAGGGCTTGCGAACGGTGGCTCGTTGTGAAAAAACCTAAAGCAGGAAGGTGGCCCCGCGTCTGGTGAGGAGTCCGCAGGGCTGGGGCAGCGGTGCGTGTGATCATCAAAGCTCTCCGGGGACAGGGGCGTTCCCTCACCCGGAGTGGCTGTCCTGCAAGGAGCCGAGAAAATGTCCGAGACCCGGGTCTGCCCCGCTTCCTGCATCACGAGGGTCTTTGATTTCCCTTTCTTTAAAGATTTATTTATTGAGAGAGAGAGAGCGCGCACGGGTGTGTGCGCGCGTGGGTGCGGCAGGGGAGGGGCAGCAGGAGAGCGTCCCCGAGCAGACTCCCCGCTGAGCGCAGAGCCCAACGCCAGGCTCCGGCTCCTGACGCCAAGATCGTGACCTGAGCCGAAATCAAGACTCAGACGCTTCACCAAGTGAGCCCAGGTGCCCCGTGGTTTTTATTTTTCTAGGAACTGTTAGAGGACACATGACATACACTTTACTGCCTTAACTGTCTTCGGGGCGTTAGCGTTCTGTGGCATGAGGCTCATTCACACGGTTATGTGGCCGTCTCCACTGTCTCCGGAACCTCTTCCCAAATGGAAATCCTGTCCCCGTGAGACGCCAGCTCCCATCCATCCCTGGGCGCCTACTGTTGACTCTCTGTCCCGTGAAATACTCCCCCAGCCCCAGCACCCAGCACCCACTGTCCCCTCTTCTGTACCCCTGAGACTGACCCCCATCCCTCATTCAGCCCTGGCACCCACTGTCTGCTCTCCGTCTCCCTGAGACACCAACCCCGTCCCTCCCCCAGCTCCGGCGCCCACGGTCTTAGGAACGTGACCACCCCAGGCACCTCCTGTCAATCCAATCGTACTGGGAACGCCTGCCTTTCCTTTCAGGCTTCTTTCACTGAGTGTAACGTCCTCAGGGTCGGTCCACGTTTAGCAGGTGTCAGAATGTCCTTCCTTTTCCAGGCTGGGTCAGAGTCCACGACGTGGGTGGACCGCACGTGGTCTATCCGTTCGTCCTCGGGCGGATGCTCGGTTCATGTCCGTCTCGGGGCTGTTGCGAGTGGGGCCGCTGCGGGCAGCTGGCAGGCGCCGGTCTGCCCCGACGTGCAGCTGCCGGAACCACCTCGGTGTCTTCATCGCGAACCCCTGGGCATCTTCAGGTCCTCGCTCCCACAGGACGGCTCGCAGCACGGCTTCGGCCGTGAACCGCTGGGCCACGGGCCCGCAGTGTGATGTGCCCTGTCTCAGGCCGTGACCCTCTCGCTCTCTCTCCACGCCCCTTCTCAGGCCGGCTTTCCTGCCCGCTGCCAGCAAGGACGCGCTGTCTGCCTTTGAGTACCCGGAGCCCAAGCGGAAGCTGTACAGCGCGGTCCCGGGGAGGCTCTTCGTCGTCGTCAAGCCATACCTCCCTCAGGTCGACGGCGAGATCCCCCTCCACCGCGGCGACAGGGTCAAAGGTCAGTGTCCACTCGCTTCCGGGCAGGGTCAGGCCAGGTCCCCGCCGCCTCGGCTGACCCCCTGTTGGGGCGTCGGCGTCCGAGGCCTTGCTTCCCGGGGCGCCTGGGGGACGTCTGGAGCCTGGGAGGGCAGCACGGGGAGCAGACGGGGCTCACCGGCCATTCTGGTGTCACACGCGTGTCGGGAATGAGACCCCGCGGCAGGGTCCTTTCCACCTAGGGAACCCCTGAGGGCCCCGGGGAGCACGTGGCACGGGGCAAGGACCTAGTAGGGGTTGGATTTGGACACGTTTTCTTGGGAGTTGGGGGTGTCTGGGGGGATGGTCCGCCGCAGCCTGGAGGCCTCCGCTGTTCCTCGGAGGGGAATCCACCAGGCCAGGGGGAAGAGTCCCAACGCAGAATCCTGGAGAGTGGTTGAAAAGCACAGAAGGTCTCCATGGGTGGCAGGCCAAGGAGTTGGACTTTGTTCGCAGGGTACTGGGGAGCCAGCGATGGCTTCTGAGCAGGCCGATGAGGTACGTGAGGCCGTTCAGGAAGATGGGTGTCATCAGGGCGTGGGCCGGAGGTCGGCCGGGGCAGCGGCTGTGGGCCGCAGACCGCATGGCCGCAGCTGAACTCTCCAGGGAGAGCAAGGGGGTACGCCCCGCGTGCCCAGCCGTGCGTGGGCCCTGCCATCGGAGGACAGGCTTTCCGAAGACGCACGGCAGGTGCTCACAGCACGCCCCTGAGAGGTCGGCAGGCCAGGGCCAGATCCTGCCTGCGCCTCCTCGTCACCCCGGGCCCCAGCTGGTCCGTGACCCAGCGTCCTCCTCTGTGCCCTGCACCGGGCTGGGGTTTGCAAGGCTCCGAGCACGGGGTCCTCTCGCGGCTCCTCCCGGCCGACGGTGCGGCTGCCCACGAGGCTGCCAGCTGGCCGCAGGGCCGAGTCCGGGCTCCGTCCGTGTTCTTCCGGCATTCTCCCTCGCCTCCCGCGACCTGCGGGGCTCGTTCCGGACCCTTTTCTCCAAAACGTTCCCTTCCCCGTTAAGTCGACCTTGTGCGTGTGTTGATTCCAGGAGTCACACGTTCGAACTCTGGAGTTTCCACGTGTCGTTTCCCCCAGTCATTTCGTTTTACGTAGACTTCCAGTTACCCTGTCGGGGTTTCTCGCTCGCTGAAGGCCCGTGCTGTGTTAGGTCCCTGGCTCGGCCGAGGTCCCCGGCTGCAGACCAAGGTCAGCGTCCCCTTGGGCTGGGCTTGCTTGGTGTCCTCCCCGCTCCCGAGAAGGGGCTCCCTCCGGCCGGGTCTTCGTGTGTCTGGTGATCTTCTATGGCGTCATGGACGTTAGGCAGGTCAGGTCGTGGGCATTTCTTCAGCGGGTTCTGTGGGTGACCGCTCCGGGCCAGGCCAGATCGGGAGCTCAGCCCAGCTGCTCCGTGTCTGTTCTGCGCATGGTCATTCGGGGATGGGTAAGGCTGTGGCCCCTCTTGGGCTCCCTCCCGTGTGGGGACACCCCCCAGTCTCTGGGGTACATGCTTTCCGGCTTCCTATTTCTGGTTTTCAGGCAGCTCACACTGAGGGATTCCCCGTGGGCCCCTCACCCCCCCCGCAGCCCTGCCTTGTGGACGGGGTGCAGGCTCCCAGCCATGGAGAGGGACTTCCTGGTCCGGCCCCCCTCCCGCTGGCCCCCAGGTGTCCCACCAGGCTGGGCTGCCTACGCTCACCTTCCGGCACCTTCTGTAAGTACAAGCGCCCACACCGTGCCGGGCACGTCTCTGCGATGTTCTTGTCGCCTGTCGCGTTATCAACGTTCAAGGCGTACAGCAGGAAGTCACACCACACCCCCTGCCCTGTTACATCTCAGTCCCAGGACTCATCGCAGGGGAGACTTTCTCCCCTGCGCGTGGGCAGTTTCCATTGTCCCCTCAACAAGGACGCGGCGTGTGCAGGCCGGTGGCTGGCGGCTCCGCGGTCCCACGCGGGGCTCCGGGCTGGGCTGATAGATGCCTGTGGAGCCTGCCCAGGGACACCGGCGGCCGTTCGCGCCTGGGGGCTCCACACACACGAAGGTGCAGGCTTCCATCTGTGAGTGCCTGCTGTCTACCACACCTGTCCGTGAGTGCCTACTGTTTACCAAGCATGTCGTGAGTGCCTGCTGTCTACCACACATGCAGCTGGTACTCACGTACAGTTTTCCGTGAACCTCGTGGCTCCCGTGGGCCAAAGTTGCTGCTTTGCTCGGGTGTCGTCACAGAGTCCCCTCAGTCTGGGTGGCTTGAACCACGGGATTCTCCCTCTGCCGGTCCTGGAGGCCGAGGCCCGAGGTGCAGGCTTCACGGCCGCGCTCTCCCTGGGTCTTCACGGGGTTGTCGCTCCGTGCGTGTCTGTCCCGATCCCCTCTTCCTGTGGGACCCTGGTCCTACGGAATCAGGGCCCCCCCACTGACCTCATGTGACCCCAGCTGCAAATAGAGCCCTGTTCTGAGGGCCTTGGGGCCGGGCGCCACCCTAGGAATTGGGGCATGGCTCAGCCTAAACCCCTTCTTCTGCAGACAAGGTAAATCTGGGGGTGACCTCCCAGGCTCCCACAGTGGGTGCCCGAGGGGCTGAGGCTCCAGATCGAGCTTGTCTGGACTCCGAGTCCGCGGAGGCCCCCACCCCCGCCTTGTCCCGGCCACTCACTCTGCAGGCCGCCCGCTGCCGGCCTTACCTGCAGGTGCCCGCGTTTGTGGTCTCAACACGTCTCAGAGGGACAAGAGGCAGACTTACTGTCTCCACAGTGTGTTCCTGCCCGGACAGCTGGTGACGGCCAGCCACGCACTGTGTTCTGGAAGGAGGAGGTTGTGCGTTCCCCCAGCTCCCTCTCTGGGGTATTGGGTGCATCCCAGGCAGTGCTGGAGCCACGTCAGGGGGCAGGAGCTCGGCCGCAGGGATGACACGAGGGCTCCCCACATCCTGGCTCCGGTCCCTGGGAAGTGGGGCACCATCTCCTGGGCTGGAGGGCTCCCATATCTGAAGGAGACTCAGTGGAGGGGGGTCAGTGATGAGCCTTTGGCAGCCTTTTTCACAGGAGCTGAGGGACAGTGCCTTTCCCGGGGAAGGTGTCTCAAGTAGGGCACCAACAGTGTCCGCTGCACAGGGGCCATGGGAAAGGGAGTGACGAGCGAGGGCCCAGTCCCACAGCCCCTCACTGCGGGCACTCACACTCCCAGTGTGGGGTCCTTCACGGCTGTGCTCAACGCCCCCTACTTCAGCTGACTTGTCCTGTGGGAGGGGCTGACTAAGGAGCGTTGGATGGCCTGCAGGTCTGGCTTGCACAAGGAAGCATCCAGAAGGTGGGAAGGGTCGTCTCCACGTTGATACTGAGATGCAGCCTGGTGCACCTCCTTCCCTCCCGGCCCTGGCGTCCTGGCTGGCAGCTCTCAGAGACAGGTAGCAGGAGGCGAGCCAAGGGTGTTGTCTCAAAGGGTGCACGGCAGAGGCAGGAGGCCTGGCTGCCTGGCTGCAGGGGCAGGAGATCTGGGAGGATTTCCAGAGAAACCCAACTGCCCCCTTCCGGGGGGGTGCAGTCCTGCTGAGAACCCCCAGCCCCTGGCCAGGCTCTGACTCTCCCTGTATTCCTATCTCGCTGGCTCAGCTGTGGAGCGGAGGTCTTCATATTTCCAGGGATCCACTGAGCCTGTGCCCCGGGAAAGCATACCTCGATAACCCTCCCCACAGGCAGGTTCCCGGGCACAGGGGTGAGCCTGTTCTGATCCCCCTTGTGACGCTCATGCGGAGGAAAGCCCAGGATGGCTTCAAATTCAAACGGCCTGCGGGGGGCTTGGAGCAGAATGGGGACCCAAGCCTGTCCAGGCCCACAGAGAGGTCCCTCCTCAGTGACCCAGGCAGGGGCAGGGCGGAGCTTGGCAGAGGGGGCGGGGCTGGCGCAGTGATGGCCCCTCCCAAGCCTGGGGCTAGATCGCCAATGTCCAAGGCAGGGCCCTGTGTCTCTGGAGGGGAGAGGCCCTGAGTAGTGGCCAGTCAGTGGACGGCTGGACGGGCATCTCCTCCAACCACGTGGCTTCAGCTGTGGCCTCAGAGCCTGTGGACTGTTCGTACTCGGGGAACGAAATGTCTGCATTTGAGTGCCTTCAGTCAGTCTATGGGTGAGCCCAGCCCAGCTGCCCTGCGCTTACAGGGAACACGTTCCCACCTGCACACGGTGGGTGGACAGTAACCCCAGTGTGCGAGCCCGCTGTGTGGCCGAGGGTCGCAGCTCCCTAAGGGTGGAGGCCCGTCCCGCCGACGTCCTAAAACATAGTCACATGTTGCAGACAGGACCCAGAGTCATGCCTGCGGCCCCTCGTGTGTGCCCCGCGCCTCCTCCTCCCCCAGGAGAGCCGCCAGCGAGCGCTCGCCCCCCAGACCCACGGGATGTCCAGGCCCTTCCCCGGCCTCTCCTCACATGCAGCGTCCCTCTCTCCTAACGGAGCTGACGCCGGCCCGGCGGGCAGGGCCCCTCAGCCTCCCCCTCTCCCGCTGACGGCAGAATAACGAGAACACTCTCAGAAGCGTGAGTCGGCGCCCATCCGACTCGAGCGCTGTCTTACCTGAAGCCGTGAGGGGGATGGAGCGCCACACGGGGTTACAGGGCTCTGCCTCACGCACGGTAGCACCGCGAACAGGACCCGCTCTGACTCGCAAGGGAGCCGAGCCAGGGGGTCCGAGAAGCTTCCCTGCATGTCACAGACACGGACGTGTGACTTCGTCCTGTTCAGCACATGGGCAGGGGCCTGGCCTCCCGTTGCTGCCAGACAGCACTCCGTCCGCGGTGACCCTCTCCGCTCTGGAGTCTCTGGGGAGCCTGTGTGCATCCCCCGACCTGGGCTGCTTGGGGTATAAGCGGCAGCGTCGGTTTTTGGAGGAAGCGCACGAGAGATGTCTTCCTGTTTCTACCGTGCAGAGTGGCCCCGTGGACAGGCCCTCTACCCCCGTCTCTAAGGGGAGGGGTCTCCGACGCTCCTCATCTGCACCGACCGTCAGAGGCCCTCAGTGGCCGGTCAGCTCGTCACAGGTGCAGGGCTCCCACTGCCCCCTCTCTCGCGCGCTCCTGCCTCAAGGCCAGACAGAACACGGGGTCGGCACACAGCCTCTCTCTGCTCTATCTCCTGCTGGGAACTGTCTTTTCCCAACCTGGTTTCAAAGATCAGGCAGACCCTTGGACCCCCTCCCCAGCTGGGCAGGGACACACATGTGACCTCATATTTCCTTCCATCCTTGGAGGTCGTGACCTGTTGCACCGCTTTGATACAGGACATGATTGACGACTTGCAGTTCCTCAGGACACCGAGAGGGGGGACAGAGTAGTTGCAGGGCTCGTGGGGTCAGATAACGATGCCGGGAGACCAATGCTTACAAGCTCAGGGGAAGAGACATCTGGGGACCCCAGCGTCCATGCCCTCGGCCCCGTCCTCTCCGAGGGACACTGTATGGGTCCCCTCGTCCACAGCTGAGGGCGGTGTGGACGGCCGGCAGACGGACCAGAGCCGCCGGCTGTGCAGGCTGGAGGGACAGCACTGGCCCTGTCCTCTCTGTCCCCTCTTCGCGCTCACCCCCAGACCCTCAAGCCCGCCCGCTAACGGTTTCTTCCTCTCGTTTCCAGTTCTGAGCATTGGCGAAGGAGGCTTCTGGGAAGGCAGTGCCCGTGGCCACATCGGGTGGTTCCCGGCCGAGTGTGTGGAGGAGGTGATGTGCAGGCCCAAGGACAGCCAGGCAGGTAAGGTGGCTCGGCGCGCGCCGCGTCTCCACGGCCCTGGGCCCGGGTGGCCTGCCGACAGAGAGAGGCCGCCGTTCAGAGCAAGGACTTCTTTCTGTCATCAAAATGGGTTGATTCGATTCCTCTGGGCTTTGTCCAAATCAGAAATAGGTTGCAAGACGGTGCGCAAGCTTTTAGTTACGGGGCTGCTCAGTACATGTTCCAGAAAACGTGGATTGTTCGCTGTAGCCATCGGGGAAGGACTCTCGCGGGTTGATGGAACCTGGAAGGCCGGTTCTCGATCTTTCATACCGAGGTCGCATGTGGGCAGCTCGTGTGCACCAGAAGGCCCCCGCCCCGGCCGTGCCCTCCGTTAAAACCACACGCCCTGACGTGTCGCTGAACGCCGCCCCAGAGCGGTTGGCATTCGTGAAGGAAAACCGCTCCCGCGTCTCTCGGAACTCCAAATATAGCCTTTGCTGAAAACCGCTTTGAAGTTGATAGCCAAAAGATTGGGTTGATTAAAATGTTAAGAGGAGATCGTTCATATACAGCGGACTGGGGAGGAAGCGCGGCACTCAGGGAACGTTAAGCGCCGACTGTCTGGCAGGGAGAGTGGCTCCGCGTGGGCCCTCTGCGTCGGGTGGAACCCCAGACCCCCAGAGCACATGCTGGAGACAGCCACCCTCAGTCTGTGGCTGGTGGCTTTGCTGGGTCTGCTTGTGTGGGCTCGAGGTCCCTGCCCCGTGGGCCCGCACCACTGAGAGACGAGGTGTTCTGAGGACACGTGCTCGGGAACGCGCGGTGGGCTCCCCGCCCCTGGCTAGCTTGGCAGATTCTCCTCGGGGGCGCTCAGTTGGTTCCTCTCCGAGAACTTGATTTCAGAGGGGGTGTCCACGTGTGCCAGGCTACCCACTGTTCAGGAGAGGGAACCCATGACGCTCCCGGCGTGGTGCAGGGTGTCGAGGTAAGAGGCGTCCTAAACTTCGGTTGAAAGGGAAGGCTGGGGTGTGCTCCTCTGGGGAAGGGGCTGGGCGGGTCCTCGGGCAGCAGGTGGGTGGGAGCGTGCTTTCCCCGGTGCGACGGTGCACGTCCTGAGCCCCAGGACGAGCCGGACCTCCTGGCCCTCCAGGGCCTGCTGCCCCTGGCCCACCCGTGGCCTCTTGGACAGGCAGCATGTCCGGCCCCACTGTTCTGAGAAGGGTAAGTCGAGAGCTGTGAGCGCGACGCCCCATCCAGGCCGCTGGGCACCCCCTCCGCCCTCTCCTGCCCCACAGCGTCGGTGCCACTGGTCTCCAGCACACGTTCCTTCTTTGGACAGACTCAGGCACTGCTGGCCGGGGCAGCCCAGGATGGCCACATGTGCGGGTCACCCGGGGCCTCCTGCTCCCTGTGTCTCTAGGAAATCACAGCTTCTTGTAGAGAGGGAGCAGAAGGCCAGGGCCCATGGCGCCCCCTCCTGCCCCCTTCTTCTGTGAGCCTTCGCCCATCTACCCCCGACGCGGGCAGGACATCCGCAGGGCGGGTGGACACGGTGCTGCTCGTCCAGGCTGACGGTCCCCTCCGGAGGGGCTCCCGGGGGGGCAGTGGCGTGTGTGTGTCCGTCCTGGGACAGCTGTCGGGTGGGACGTTCCTAGAAGGATGCTCCTTGCTCCTTGCAACCCTCTGCAGAATGTTGTCCTTTTGATAACCTGGCACTCGCCACCCAGGCTGCTGTTCAGCATTCGTGGGGCTCCAGCCAATTCTGGGGGCTGGCTGTGTGTCCCGGGGGACTTGAGAACATGTAGGCTGGTCCCTGACCCCAAACATGCCAGTCCCTCTGGAATGTGGCACCCCCGCCACCGCCCTGCACACATTTCCTGAGTGCCTCCAGCCCCGGGCAGCATAGCTTTGTGCCGCCCGTAAGGCTCGTAGGAGCTGGAGCTCCTCGCACTGTCCCAAGTGGCTACAGAGTGGCTTCAGCATCCCAAACGCATCATCTTGTGGTTCTAAGGTTAGAAGTCTGGTGTGGGTCTCACGGGTCCCCGTGTCAGCCGGGCTGTGGACCTTTCTGGAAGCTCTGGGGGAGAGCGCATGTCCTTGTTGTCTCCGGGCTCTGGACGCTGCACGTGCTTGGCTCATGGTCCCTCCTGCCAACTTGAGAACGGGGCCGGGTCCCTTACGCTGCACGTCTCTGACCCCCTCTCGCTTCTTCCTGTGGGTTAGGATGCGCGTGGTCAGCCTGGGCCCACCTGGACAGGCCAGCAGAAGGCAAGCTGATTTGCAGCCTCATTCCCTTTCTCCGTGTGAGGTCACTGTTCCCAGGTGCTGGGCATTAAGACGTATCTTTGGGTGGGGGGGGGGATCCTCTGTCTGCCAGGGAGGGTAAATTATGAGCCCTGCTAGGAGGTAGGCACGCGCCGGGGAGGCGGCATCCCGCAGTCCTGGGATGGAGGGTGGTGGTGTGGCGGGAGCGGACTCGGACCTGGCTTTCAGGGTAGAGACGGTTCTGGAGCCGCTCCTGCCAGGCTTGCTTCCCTGGGCTTTCTCAGAGGGGCTGGGCTGAGAGATCGCTTTTGTCGCCGTGTGACTTACCTGCATGAGAGCACAGGTCAGGGCATTTTGGCAGATATACACCCCCGTGTCTCCGAGCACACTCGGGCAGGTGTCCTGACCCCATAAGTTCTGTCAGGGTGCTTCCTGGCCATGCCACCTTCCCGGGGCTCTGGCAGCGGAGACCGGTGTGACGGGCTGACTCGCCCAGGCATACACCCCGGCGGCCAGCACTCCCGGGCCTCGAGCATCCATCACCAGCCACGCTGCCGTGAGCGCCGGCGTTCTGTCCATATTTGTCCCCGAGGAGTGTTCTGTCACATGTGTATGCCAACAGAACTCGACTCACGCTCCCACCGACGGCACTGGGGTTGCTCCTTGATTTGGGATCATAGGAAGGTTTCTGTACAAGTCTGTCCGTGGACGTGGTTTCATCCATCGCGGGGACGTGGCTGGGAGCTCGTTGTGAGGTCGCAGGACAGGAGTACGTCTCACTTTAGAGGAAACGTCCAGACAGCCGTCCCAGCTCCTGGGTCTCCTGGGGCCATCATGGCCCCACGTCCTGGCCCACGTCTGCTATCGTGGGTTCCTTAAGGGGCGGCCACCATGTGGATGCGGCGGGAATTGTGCTGATGGCTTCGTCTGGTGGTGGGGGACCGTGGCACGTGGCTCCGTGCACTGCTCTCCAAGGTCAGCGTCTTTCTAAGGATCTGGGCACGTCTCCGTCCGCCTGTAGTTGGGCCGCTTCTCTCGCCGCTCCTGGATTTGGGGTTTCCTCGTGTGCTCTGCCGTCGCACTGGATCCATGCGACAGGTACTTCCCAGATCCTGGGACTTGACCTTTTGTTTCCAACGGTGTCTTAGAGGAGTAGACAGTTTTTTAAAAGTTTAAACCAAGTCCCACTCCCTTACTTTTTTTTTTTTAAGATCAGCATTTTTTTGGTTAAAAAAATGCTCCATTTTCCAGCAGACCTGGAATACACGTAGAACTGGAGATGACACAACAGACGTGCTGCGCGTTTCCCTCCGGCGCTCGGTCTGCCCCGGTCAGCCGCTGTGGGCACGTTCCCTTGGTCTTTCCCCAGGTCTCTGCGTTGTGAAGTGAGTGTTTAGCCGGCGAATCCCAGTCTCGTGCATTAAATGAAAGAGGTGAACGATTCAAGGAATGCCCAGCGCACGGGGGCAGCTCAGGGCACCTTGTGTCTGAGCACAGCCGATTTCCCGTCCCACAGTGACGAACGTCGGGGACCCTGGGCAGCCCCCACAGAATGACGTGCGCGGCCCGGGTCGCCGGCCGGTTCCCGGATACACCCTGGGCTCAGTGACGCGGAAAGGTTGGGAGCTGGGTCTTCAGAGCAGGAAGCCCTTGGTCTTCCCAACCTCCGTCTCGTCTCTTAGGACCGTGTGTTTCCGAGGACCTCACCGTTTCCAACAGGCTTTCCTTCCTGGGGAGAAGGGAGGGCGGGAGCCAACCTCCCCGACCTACACAGACACCCGCGTGTCAGCACCCAGGAGTGCACCGGGCTGGACTGTGACCTGTTCTTTGGAATCCTAATGCCATGCACTTTGTCACCCTGGCAGAGAGCAGGCGTGGTGGCCCTGGGATCATTTGCGTATTTCTCCCCTGTGCTCCGGGTGTGCAGGCTTCTGCATGGGGCCTTGCTGTGGCTGTATTGGGTGGGGTGAGGTCAGCCACTATAACTTACGAGCCCGTAACTTCGGCGGCGTCCATCCTGCTGTGTCCTCCCCATACTCAAGGGCTTTCAGGGCCTCTGGCTCAGAAGGGACACCCACCACGGCCTCTCCGTTCCCAGTGTCGAGAACCATCGTGGGACGTGGACACCATGGGGCTCAGCCCTGTGGTTCCCGGCCAGGAGCCACCACTGGCGACTGACCCCTGGGGAGAGTAGGGACAGAGGGACGTGGACTTGGGCACAGAGACGTGTACGTTTGAAGAGATTCATGTGAAGGAAACGGCTCAGGCGATTGTGGGGGCCGGCAAGTCTGAGATCCGCAGGGCAGGCTCAGGCTGCTGTCGTGAGGCAGAATTTCTTCTTCGACGCCCACCCACACCATCCAGGAGAATCTGCGTTCAGTCAGCTGGCTCCAGGGACCGCGGGCCGTGTCTGCTGAACACCTTCATGGCAACGCCTGGACAGGTGCCCCACAGGAGCTGGGTGCCTGGTCTGGTCAGGTTGACACCTAAACCGGCCGTCACCGAGACCGACCCACACCACGGACGGAGAGAGGGACGGCGGCCGCCTCTGCTTGCCCTCGTGTCCCCATCCGTGAATCCGGGCTGTCGGGTTAGACGGCGACTTGGTCCTTTCTCTGTAGGACTCCGCACTCCAGCCATGACCGGGCATGTCCCCCAAGGCAGGTCTCGGGTAAGAAGCAGATAAAATACATCCAGACTCATCTCCCGGAGCCTTTCGATGAGTCAGTTCACAGAGAGCGAACACAGGTGTGCCCAGTTTTCGGTGACGGCTCGTGTGCAAGCAGAAGCTGTGCCACGGGGCCCCCCATTTGAGAAAATGACAAAACCAAGTCACTGCCAAGCACATGGGGTCTCAGCTGCCGAAACAGAGGCCTGGACGGTCTGAAGATCCCCATCCGCTTGGCGTAAGATGACAAGGTGGCGTGAACAGCCACTGTTCCCAGCATCCAAAGACAGCCAGACTCTGGTCTCCTGCAGGCCACAGAGCTGGGTGGCCCAGACCTCATGTGCAAGACAGCACACTCTTAACTGCTGGTGCCTCCCTGTGGCCCGAGCTGGTCTGCTGCTGGGATCCCTGTGCGTTCTCTGGGAGGCTGCGTTCCCCCCACCCAGCATCTCCTGAGGCTGTGCTGATGCCCGTCACAGCCGTATACCGCAGGGCCAGGCGGCACGGCTCCAGCCTTTCCAGAGCACACGTCCTGACCCCTCCACCTCGCCTCTCCACGTAGCTTTCGCAGATGATGCGCGTGGCCTTCACGGTACACAGGAGGTGGGGACGTGATCGCGTCTCTAGGTGAGGGTCGGAGATCGTAAGTGACCTGCTGAGAGCCGCACACTGACTAAGTGGCCATGCCAGTACGTCAGCATAGGTCCGTCCAAGCCGACCTTCATCCACCAGGCTGGGGTGTCCCCAGAGGATCCGCCATCTCTGAGATGTTGAGACCTAGTGGTCGAGGATGGTGGGAAAGCTGGTGGTTGTGATGGTCGTGGTAGTGATGCCAGCTGGGCTGGTGCTGGTGATGGTGGTGGTACTGATGGTGGTGATGTGGGTGTTGGTGTTATGGGTGATGGTGGTGATGTTGCTGCCGGTGGCATTGGCGTTGGTGTTGGTGGTGACGGTGGGTATGGCTGTTGGTAGTGTTGGTGATGTTGCTGATGGTGGTAGCAATGAGGATACTGGTGAGGCAGATGATGGTCCTCAGATCTGATGGTCCAGCTTGATGAATTCTCCTGCTCTGGCCACAGATGGGATGTGCTCACTTATCCCAGCCTCACCTTCCTTACTGGGAAGCTCCTGGATTGCTTCTTCCAATTCCTAAAATCTCACTTCTTTCCTCAAGTTCTCCTCCTTGTGCAAACATATCACCACTGGGTGCTGTTGAGAAGGATCACTTCGCCCCTGTATGTCTTCGTCCTCAGTCTGGTGCTTGCATGATTTTTGTGTTTCTAATTTTTTTGCATGAAATACAATCAACACAGAGAGGAGCTCCCAAACCATGACGTGTGACTCAGCAAATGGCTATAAAACAGCAGCCCCGCCCCGCGTGACTCTTAGCCCTGAAGCCCCCACGCGCCCCGTGGCAACAGAACCATCCCTCCCCACTGCTCAGCCCACCATGCTTGTGTGTCGTCCACTTCCTTTGTTTGTGACCGTTTTGCTTGCTTGCTTTTCGTCCCTAAACAGCGTAACCCAGTTTGGGCCAATTTTGAACCACATATAAGTGGAATCAGACTGTGTGTTTGGTGTGTGTTTGGCTTCTCTCCTAACATCTGTCTTGGATGTCTGGATTGTGTAAGTGGCTTGCGGTACCCATTTCACTCTTAGGTCATTCATTGGGTTTTATCAAGTCTGTCCTGCCATGCTGGGCCACCTGGGTTGCCTACAGCCCAGGGCTGTCATGGGCAGCATTGCTGCGGTCCCTGTCCCTTGGCGTAAACATACTTGCTCTGCTTTTCCTCATACCCCAGGATGGGTGGTGGTCAGGTCGGGGTGTGTCCTCCGTCTTTCTGGATCCTTAGCTATGCCCTAAGTGTGTGTATTAGTCTGTGCGTGCTGCTATGACAAATAGCACAGAGAGGGCAGCTCAACCAGCAGGCATTTATTTCTCCCGGTGCCGGAGGCTGGAAGTCTGAGGTCGAGGTACCAGCATCGTTGGCCTCCTGGCTTGCAAACAAGCCATCTGCTCACTGTACCCACACATGGTCAAGTTCTCTAGTGTCTTTCCTTATAAGGGCATTAATCCCATCATGGGATCCCTACCCTCATGACCTCCATGGACCCAAACTACCTCCCAAATCCCCTCCTCCAGATACCATCCCACTGGAGATAGGGCTTTGACAAATGCATTGGGGAGCACGGACTTTTAGTCCCTGGCAGTGCTATGTCCACATCTCACCAGCACATGCTACTGGCAGACCGTTTCCCACTGTGGGTCTTAAGCCCATGCTACATCAACACAGGACTTCAGTCTGTGTTCCCCCCATTACTTACAAGTGTGAGAAGTTTTTTGTGTGTTTAATGGCTGTTTATTTTCATTTTTTGGTCAAGTGTTGGTTTAGGTCTTTTGCCCATTTTTCTGTAGTGTTGCTTGTTTCTCATTGATTTGTGGTCACTCTTTATATATTACATAAGAAAGCCATTCTCAGCAATATACATTCACCACATCCGTTCCCAGACTGTGGCCAGGCTTTTCCCTGGGAGGCCGGAGACCCTTGCACATGGCTCTTATGGTCACCAGTCTTCTCCTTACCCTGGAAGAAGCAGGCATGGGCTCAGGGCAGCCTGCAGATAGCACGCCCATTCAACTGTGACCCATAACCCCCTTTCCACCTTATTTAATGGGAACACATCTTCTGTCTCTGGGAGGGGGTGCTGGCTTCCCATTTAAAATGGTGACTAGAAGAGCTTCCTGTAGAAATAAATGTATAGGGATGACCATCTTTGGAAAACCCAGCCCTGCTACTTTGGGGGAGCTTAGCTGTGACCCTTTGCCCACACAATTCCCTTAACTCTGTTAACCTAATTTAACCTAGTTAAAAAGTCCAGGTCCTGCAAAGGACTTCAGGGTGACGGGTTGGACAGATGTCACACATGCATGCGGAGTTGGGTATCATGGACTTTCTGGGCTGGCCCTGCCGGAGGTCCGTCACTGAACACTGTGACACCGGTCCTGCACCAGTCCCTGGATGGGACATTTCTCATCTCCAAAGTAGTCCCCCAGGCTAAGTGTCCCCATTACTATTTTGCACAAAAGGGAACACAGGCCAGAGACGTTGAGCAATGTGTCCAGAGTCACCCAGCCTGTGAGTTGTAGCCACGGGTTTCAGAGCAGGATCTCTCCTGCTTTAGCAACCTGTGGGTCACTTGGAGGAGGAAACATTCCCACATTTAAAAAAAAACACCTGATTATAAAAACTGAAGTTGTCTATGAGAACGTGAACCATTAAGGCAGAACAGTTTTGTTCTTAAAAAGAAGCAAGGGTCATTTTTCGGGCATCACCAAAATGTAAGCACAGAATAAAAAGTTCCTCTAAGACTTGAGGTGCCCCCAGGAAAACTTGGGGTCTCTAGTCTCAGTTCGAGAAAATCCAGATTTAGGGCTCAGGTGTCTTTCTGTTGGAGAAGAAAGTCTAGACTCCTGGTTGCTGAGAATCCCATACCTGGGGGCACCTGGGTGGCTCAGTGGGCTAAAGCCTCTGCCTTCAGCTCAGGTCATGATCTCAGGGTCCTGGGATCGAGCCCCACATCGGGCTCTCTGCTCAGCAGTGAGCCTGTTTCCTCCTCTCTCTCTCTGCCTGCCTCTCTACCTACTTGTGATCTTTGTCTGTCAAATAAACAAATAAAAATCATTAAAAAAAAAAAAGAATCCCATACCTGGCTTGAGGCAGAGCTGGCGTGGAAACGTGATTTTGAACGTCTAACCCAGGGCTTCTCCTTGTGCATCCCAGCTCAGGGGATGCTCTGCTCTTTAGCACTTTTTTAATTGGAGGTGACAAAACCCCAGAGCTCCCTCCAACGCCGTCTTCTCCCAAAAAGGGAATTAATATCGCAACATAATTGAAAAGCCCAGGGTTCTGGCTTCAGGCATGGCTAAATCCAGGTGTTCACATCATGTCCCGCAGGAGCCTTCTCTCTGTCTTCAGGCACTGATTCCTTCCCCTCTGACAGCTGTATCCTTTGGGCAGCTGACTTGTCAGCATGATCCCTGAGAGCTCTGGGCTTAGTCCTTCTGAGTCCAAGTACAGCACAGAGAGATTATGTCTTTCCTGCCTGTTTGACGGGCTTCAGGGATTGGCCCTGATTGGGTGACCTGCGTCATGGATAGGTGCACCCCAGAACCCATTGCTAGAACTGGGGGATGAGTGTGCTTGGGAAGTATGACCGGCTGCACCTGGGACAGGTGAGGATGGGCAGATGGTCTGCCAAGGACAGGTGGGGTGCTGTGGCCAGCAGAAGGAGGGGGCAGCGGAGCCTCTGTGGATGTCTCGAGACACCCGTCCAGCAGGGAGGCCCAAACATCTGGAATCTTGGAACAGAAGAGGAGGCCACTGCTGTGATCTGCTCTCCCCCAGCCGGGAACACTTCCCTAGGAGACACAGAAGGGGCAGGAGCTGCCCCCCAGTGCTCTGGTGGCTCCCGGTTAGGGCCAGCGGGACAGGAGCTCGTGGAGTCCCGGTATCAAACAGAAGCCCCGTTTGTCACAGTCCTAGGAAGCCTCTGCAAGACATCACCATAGGCACGGTTGGTTCTGCCAAAATAGAACGTATCTGGTTATCTTTAGAACATTTAAAAATACAAGCAGGTGGTTTATTAACACAGTTGTAATCTAAAATATTAATAAGCCACGGAAGAGCCGGCCTCCAGAGGAGTCACGGGCTGGTCCCTAACGGAACACGAAACGAATACAAGGACTTGTTGTTCTGCTCATGATTACGTGTTTGTTAAACAACCATGGCCGAACCACGCAGGCTTCCCCCTTCGTCTTGCTTTTACGCCATTTTATTAAAAGATACTTGGAGCCTCGCCCTGTCGGTGCGGGCTGTGGCCTCTGCGCAGCCGCCCTGTGTTCCAGATACCAGTTTCCACGTTGAGCCTCGCCCCCAAAGTAGAGTTCTGCCAGGTCTGTCTGCGGCCTCGGTCGCTGGCATCGCTCCGCATCCCGGGCGCGCCCCCCGCCCCCCAGCAGTGGCTGTGGTGGCTGCCGGCCTAGGTTACCATGGCAACCCGGTGACGCCGGTGCCAGCCCCGCCCTCCTTCCCCGCGTGCCTCCTGCCGCTGCAGAACGTGTGTCTGCAGCTCCTTGCAAAAAGTCACCTTGCACGGCCGTTGCTCTGGGCGGGGGCCACCCCTGTCTGGACAGTGGTGGGCAGGAAGGAGGCTTCTGCCCTTCTGCCGGGTTGGCCGTGGCAAACTGTGACGGGGGGAGCTTGAACAGCAAGACGTTTCTTTCTCCTGGTTCTGGGTTCTGGAAGTCCTCGGTCCAGGTGTCCCCGGGGTGGGTGTCCGGTGAGGACTCTCCCTGGCTTGCAGGTGCCACGTGTCCTCACATGGCTTCCGGCTGTGAACCTCTCCCTATCCCTTTCCCTTCTCAGAAGGGCACCGGTCCTGTGGGATGAGGGCCACACTCATGACCTCATGTAACCTCACTTAACCTTAACTGCATTCTGGAAGGTCCACGTGTGCAGTCACCTTGGGGTTAGGGCTCCAGCACAGGGGTTTTGGGGAGGGGGACAGAATTCAGTTCACGGCATGATGAAGAGCGACAGGGGGAACCGGAGCCCCGTCCCCTCTGCTGCTACCTGGCGTACCCTTCCCGCCGCGCAGCCCCAGCCCCCGCGGGGGCCACTGCATTGTCTGAGTTGAGCACCATGGCTGTTTCCTCTGTCCTAGGCTCCTTTCTGACCAGGCTGCACGCTAATCCCCAGCACCCAGAGATCTCTTAGGGTCCTCTGTTCTGGAGACAGGGCCCGGAGCCAGGTCCACGGAATAGACCGATGTCAGAGTCCGGGGCTCTGATTTCAGGCCATGAGCCTAGAGCCAGAGCGTCCCCATCACCTTGCTGCTGTGTGGCTTTGGGCAGCTTGCTTGGCCTCTCTGACCTCTAGTTCCCGCTCTGTGAGTCGGCAGTGGCAACAGTGTGTTTACCGCAGCATGGCCGGAGGGGTGGGGAGCCCGCGGTGGAGAGCTCTGGGCACGGTCTGGCTCACAGGCGTGCTCACTGGACACTGCTCTGGGGTCGCTGTCCTCCTGCATAACACGTCTGAGGGTGGCCACGGAACATGGCTCCAGCCCTGCCCCGTGAAGCCAGGATGCGTGGGTGGGACCTGTGTTTCAGTGGCTTTCCAGCCTTTCCACGTGGGGTGTTAGAGGAGCTAGGATCTGAGCTCTGAGACGGAGCAGTTTTAACTGGTGCAAATGGTCTGAGCCCAGGGCATGGAAGGCTTGTGGTTACATGTACATACATGTGCGTGAGGCGAGGCGATCGCTGTGGGGTGCCCTCTGCGAGGGAAAGAGGATACAGCGGCTCCCCTCGGTGTTCCCCACACCTAGCGTGGCACCTGGAATGGAAGAGGTGCCGGGAGACGGCTCGCTGGATGGGGGGGGGTAGCCGGGGGGGGTGGATGGTGGATGACGGTCGGATGCGTGGGCGGGTGGGTAGCCGCGTGGACGGAGGCGTCGGCGGGCGGGGGCACGGTTGTGCTCTGCGTGGGGCGACTGTAGACACCGTTGTATCTCGCTCACAGCTCACCCTCAGTCCGGTCGTGTGGCCGTCCCATCGTTAAACCTCCCCGGACACGGAGATTTCTTCAACACTGTGGACTGTAAACCTCAGGGAAGGCAGGGGCTACTGTGAGACCCAGGAAAACGCCAGCATTGTTGGCATCTCAGGCCAGTTCAGAGAGGACTTCCCTTCAGCCAACGGGCTGTGTATTGACCTCAGACTCCGCATGCCTGAGTTCCCTGAGTTCAGCAAGGAGGCCTCTCTGGGCATCCTCCTCGGGGAGGGTGACCGACCCGTCCTTCTCGCCCATGCCCTGAGCAGTATGGGCTCCTGGGGGCCTGGGAAGACAGATGTCGTGCCCTACAGTGGTAGAGTGAATGAGCTGCTCCCGGTACGTGCAGGTGGCTGCTGACTGTCCATCTGTCAGACCAATGAGGACGTCCCTGCGGCCCCTCCCTCCACACCTGGGCACCCAGTTTGAGGAAGGCTCGCCAGAGCCAGGAGCCCCCCTCTGCCGGGGCTCAGTGGTAACCAAGGGCCGTCCCCCCCAACCCCAGAGTGCACCGTGGCTCATTTTGGAAAACGAAAGCCATCATATGGTGCTCTGTATTGAGTTAAGATGTTGTTTTTGGCTCCTCTGAAATAGACGATAGGAAACAGATCCGGGGATAATGAATAAACATTGGCTTATGGGGGTTGCATGAAATCTCACACCAGCAGATGAAATTTAAGGCATGCATATGCAGAGCAGATAAGTAAGGCCCAGGCTGCCACTCCAACAAATCGTGTAGCCAAGGAGAGCATCTGGGAGTTCGCTGTGTATGTCCGCCCTCCCCAGCCAGTCAGGGTCGGGGAGGTCCATGGTGGGGAGGAGCCTGGGCCCCCAGAAGACGGGGCAGGAAGTGGCTGCCTGGGACCACCCAGATGCGGATCAAGAATCCACCTTCATGCCGGGCAGACGCGGCCTCCCGAAGCTTCGGCGTGGTCAGCCCGGTCGGGTCCTCAGATCGGTCCCTGGGGCGACCCCTCTCTCGCCTCGCTTTGCATCACTCTGAAATCCGAAGGCCACCTAGACACGGCACCCGTCTTTCTGTTTTCTTACACCGAAATAGAATTCCCATACCATGAGACCTCCCCCGCGAGGGCGGGTGGTTCCGTGGTTTTTAGTCTGTTCCCAGGGCTGTGCGGACGTCACCGCGGACTCAGCCCAGAACAAGCCCGTCAGCCCCCACCCCGCGCCCCCCAGCCTGGGCCAGCGTGCCCCACCCTCCGTCTGCAGGGGTCTGCCCGTCGTGGACGCTGATGCAGCCTTACGGCGTGCGCTCTCTGGTGCCCCGCTCGTTTTAGCAGAATGGGATCTGGGGCTTCATCCAAGGGGAAGCACGTATCAGAATGTCATTTCTTCCTAAAGCCGCATAACATTCCCTCGTATAGACCACATTTTGTTTATGGGCTCATCACATGGACCTTTGGGTTTCCATGCGCGGGCTGTCGTCAAGAGTGCTGCTGTGAGCGTTTCCGCGCAAATCTTTGTCGGGGCACCTGCTTTCGCTTCTCCCGGGTGCGTACCTGGGGAGGAATCGTGGGGTCACATGGTAATGCTACGGTCTACCTTTCGAGGACCCCCCAGATGGTTTTGCCTGTCCCCTTCCCCCAGCACTGTCCCCTTCCCCCAGCACTCTCCCTCCCCACACCCTCGCTGGCTCCTCCTTTTCGTGTCTGGACGGCAGCCATCGAGTGGGTGTGAGCTGGTGTCTCCCCATGGGTTTCATCCACGCTTCCCCGAGACCTGGGGCGCAGGGCTCCCTTCCACACACTTACTGGCCATTCACATGACTTCTCCGGGGAGCCTTTCACTTTGATAGGCACGCACTATGACCCGTGTCACTTCTGGTTCCGTAGCGAGTCTGGGAAGTCCAGAGACGTACAAAAGGGGAAAGTAAGTCACCCGACACCCTACACTGTGTTGATGATCGCCACCGAGACACTGGTCCTTCTGTGAGTCTAAGCGTACGTGAAACAGAATCGAGTCCATCCCTTTAAATTACGGAGCTGCTCTCCCTCTTCCCCGAGCCACAAAGGGCGTCATGGCCTGAGTTGAAAACTCTCTTCCCAAACACCGTTCCCAGTGGCTCTCCGCGCTCTCATTGGAAAGGCGCTGACGAGTCCTTGTCCACCCTGCTGTCCTGGCCATGACAGTGGCCGTCAGTTCAGCCCTCTTCAGACTCGTGACGTGGCCCCCAAGTTGTGCTACAGCAGGTAGCACTTCCGCGAGCAGCCCTGCTGTGAAAGTGCTACGTGCCTCTCCTTCAAGAGCTTGTCCTGGAATCCAGCCGCACGGATACTCTGCGCAGCACGAGGCCGCCTCCCGTCTGTCCTCAACCCTCGGAATGCACAGAGACCCGGCCCAGCAGCCTGACCGCCTCCTTTCTGTCTTTTTCCAAGAGCTGTCCAGCCCCCCACCCCCTCAGTGTCCGGCTGCCTACAGCTTCCTAAAGAGAGGGCGGCCACAGCCCCTGGGGACAGGCCTCAGGTGCGCGGACTACGATCTTTCTCAAGTCAGCAGGGTCCGCTCCGTGGGCCGCCGAGCCCGCCACTGCGCGGCCCCACGCCCCCTCCGCTCCGAAGCCGCCGCCCTGGAACTCTCCGCTTTCCATTCCCTCCGGATCCCACAGCTCGCGTGGCACACCCTGCGGACTAGGGAACGCGCCCACGGGCCGCCGCCCTGCGCCGGAAGCCGTGTGTTCTGTTGCTCGTTCCTGGAGACCTTCACCTCTAGATACACCATCTTTAATCAGAGGCACTTCGTTCGTTCTGCGAATTCCTGTGGCTGCCCCGACCCTGTGGCCCAGACGGGTGGATTCAGGTGTCCCTGCTGCAGCTCGGCGAGGAGGGGAGGGCGGGCTCCGGGGGCGGGGGGGATGCCTTGTTCCTGCAGTTGGACAGCTCTACACGGTCTACTGCAGGGGCTTGCTGCCGGCACCCCAGACCACCCGCTGCCCCTTCCCTATAGCACCCGCTCCGGCTCAGGGCCTCGGCAGCAGCCCCTGTGCTCCCCTCCCTTCCTCCGGGTTGTTTAGATCAGATTTGTTTGAGAAGTAGTTGCCGGATGCAGCCAGGCGCCCGGGAGCATGGCCCGTCCTGGCACGGCTGCGAAGGGCTGTGAAGGTGCCCCTGGCTGCCCCTGCTTACTCAGCCGAGATGCAGATATGCCCTTCGCGCAGTGCTGGAGACCGCACTCCGCGTGTGTGCCCACGAGCCTCCGCTGGGCTCCACAGAGCCTGCGCTCCCGGGCTGGGCGCCTCCTCCATCAGGTGCCCCGAGTGCTCCCGGCCTCGGCATCTCAGACCCGCGGAGGGTCACGCGATGGGCGGGAACGAGCCTGCTAACCTTGGCTCGCTGTGTGGGGAGAAGGGGCTGAGTCCCAGCAGGGAGAACAGTGCTGAGTCTTTGTCTGAGGAGAGGAGCCCCCGTTCTGGTGGGTTCTATGGAAACTGAACCCGGGGCCCCTCGTCATCACTGCGGAGCTGCTGGTTTGCAAGCGGCTACAACGTCTCCCGGCATCTTCCCTGGGAGACAGGGCGAGCACCCCACCCCCATGGGCCCATTTCACAGATTGGGATTCTGGAAGCTGTCACACTGGGGCCCAGGCTTGTGGCCTCTCGTGCACAGTGATATCTGTCCCAGTGGGTCTTTTAGGGCCAGCAGGAGCCTCAGAGGTCGTACAGTTGGACAGCTCACTTCAGGCATGCCTAAGCATGACCTCAACGGGCTACAGAAGCTCAGCAGATGCCTACGGAACACGGGTTCCTAGCGGTCTCAACAGCTGCCCCGGTGGCTTCCCTGAGCCCCCGGCACGCGCCGTGAGACTTATGTTATCAGAGATGGGGCTGGGCTGGCAGTTCCATCTCCTGGAGGGACACCCAAGGAGCAGAGAAGGAGAGAGTGCTAGGCTCTGGGTCTACATCCAGCGCCCTGGGGCAGAGACTAGAGCTTTCTCTCTCCCCTTGACCAGAGCTTTGTCTGACCGACACCTGGCAGAGAGGCGTCCCCACCTCCTCTGCTACGCGCCTTCCCTGGGAGCCAGGACAGGAAGGGGCGGGGACTGGACCCGCCATCTGGGTGTACCGCCAAGGAGGGCAGAGCAGAGGCCACGCCCTCTCCACAGCTGGCCAGTCCTGGGCCCAGTCGGGGCGGGAGAGGGGGAGGAGGTCAAGCAAGCTCCCCGCCTGCACAGCCCCCGTGTGTTGGCCTCTCCCACTGGCACAGAGTCAGAGCAGTGAGGGGGTCCCAGACCCCAGTGAGGGTCAAGCGAAAGCTGCACACGTCCTTACACACATGGACACGCACACATGTGCTTGCAGTACGTGCACACCTGCACATGTGTGCACACAAGCCTGTGCTGTGTGCATGTACACGCTTACACGTGTGCTTGTGCATGTGTGTACATGGACACACTCACGCCTGTGCATGTGTGCATGTGTGTGGTTCCGTGTGCACACATACTCACATGCATGTGCACGTGTGTGCGTGTGGGCACGCACTCGCATGTGTACACATAAGCCTACACACGTGTGTGTGCGTGTACAGAAGCATGGGCAGTGCACACATGCCTGCACACGCACACCTGTGCGTGCTTGCACATGCGCATGCACACACTATTCCGGGTACTGCTGAGAAGGCCTGGGGGCCCCTGCCATGTGCCCTGAGTGCAGCGTGTCCGCTGGACCCCACTAGGTGAACGTGCGGCCCAGCGTTGCTGTGGGGCTGTGCTGTGCTCCAGCCCTGGCACAGATACAAAACCCCAGTGACGATCTGACCTATTTCTAGTTCCTGAAGCTCCCAGCTTTTCTCGTGGACAGTCCTAGAAGGTGTCTGATTGCCAGGGTGACCGGCTCACCTGTCAGGCAAACGGGGCCGGTTCTGGGAGCACACGGGAGCAGCCGCCTCCCTGCCGAGCCGCCCCACTTACCGCCGGGAGCCGGGGCCCGGTGGTCCTGCCGGCCTGGGCGGGGATGTGCTCCCTGGGCAGGAGGCCAGGGCAGGGGCATCCCGGCCAGCCATTCCCCCGCTCCTTCCTACCCCCAACACCCTGGCAGGAGAGCGGAGCCGGGTCCCGGGTGCCCTGGAGGTGAGCCAGTCCCCAGGTTACGGTGAGGACAGAGAAAGGGGTTCTCTTGGTGCCAGTGGAGCCCCCGTGCAGCAGGCCCCAGGGGCTGGTGGCCGGCTTGAGAGAAGCTTCCAGCTGCTCCCGGCAGTGCCTCGGCACACTCTGCGGCACATAGCACGGGGCTCTCTGTTCCCACAGTGGCAGCAGGACTGAAATCCCCCCGGAGATGCCACCTGCAGACACAGAAGGCTGGTGGGGGTCTGAGCCCGGCCAGGCCCTTGGCACAGAGCGGACCCAGCAACTCTGGGGTCCCAGGGCCTCCCTCAGCTGAGCGGGTAGGGCTGTGCCTGAGGGTCACCCTGGTGATACCCCTCCCCCAAAGCCCCCTTGCAGGGGCTTCTCACGGGGCTTGAGCTGCTTGGCCATTGGTGCCTCTGCAGTGGCAAGGATCCTGGCTCGGACAGGCGGCCAGGAGAAGTCCCTTGCCCTCTCCATACTTGGCCCCCTCACCTGCCTGCAGCCCTCATGGCCACTGTGCTGGGCAGAGGACACCCACAGAGGCAGCCAACATCTCCTTGTGCAGCCCGTGGCCCCAGAATGCCTTGCTGGGAGAACGGTCCCACTCCCCACTGCATAGCTTAGCCTCCTGGGCCCAGAGGGACCTACTGAGAGGGGGTAGCCCGCTGCATTCCCCACAGTGAGGACAGGGGCTCGCAGCGCCCGCACAGGGTAAGGCACCTGAAGCCACAGGCGGAGGAAGTCTCAGGGCCCAGCATCCAGGCTGGCATCATGTGCAGTGCGGGAGCTCAACAATCCTCCCTGCAGAACTGCGCACCCAGCGCCGGGGGTCCAGTGTCCGGGACTCCGCTCCTCTGCACATGCCCTTCCCCATGGCAAGCTCTGCGCCTCCATCAAGCATTGGCTGGGGGGCCATCACCTCCCAGAAGCTCTCCCTGCCTCTCCCTGGCACCCCCTGGATGTGTTACTATTGTGGCAACACTCGCAGCGTGTCTGGCTGTCCGCTGTTTGCAGTTCGGGAGCTCCGTGTGCAGGGGACAGGCACAGAGGCTGTGCAAGTCACAGAAGCCTAAGGAGGCCAAGGAGAAGCCCCTCCAGGGCCAAGAGATGCCCCGGGGGAGGCTCAGGAATGCGTACTGCCCCGTACGAGACGAGAACCTGGGAGAGCGGGTGTGAGCCAGGCGCAAGGAAGCCCTGGCTGGAACATGCTGAGAGTAAGATGCCTTTGCGTCCCTGAGCTCACAGGCCCACCACCTCGCTGCGGGCTGCCTCTGCAGCCGCCCCCGGGCAAATCTACCTCGTTTTGCCTGACCGGGAAACTGCCCCCAACCGCGGCTACTCCTTCCCTTTGCTTGTGGATTAAATCAGGAGCATAGACTTGGGAGATACGCGGCGCTTCGCACCGGCTGTTACCTGGGCCTTCCATGGAAACAGACTTTGGGGCAGGGCCGGCTTCCTGAAGGCCCCTGATAAGGCGTCCCCTGCCTGAAAGACACAGCAAGCCACCGCATGGGCACCTGTCTGCATTCTGCTGCAGACAAAACCGAGGCACACACTCGGCGGCTTTCCCGGGAGCCCCGCTAGCCAGCGGCCCACCCTGGGTGTCAGCGCTGTGGAGGTGGGCAGGAGAGGCCCAGATGACTAGCCATGACCCCAGGAGTGGAGGCCTGGAGGGAAGGCAGTGGTGGCCCATCGGAGCCCCCAGCGGAATGTTCTGGAATTTTTTTTTTTTTTAATTACGGTGAAATTCATATAACACTGAATTAACCATTTGATTGTTCGCTCTACAATTTAGAATACTCGGTTGTGTGGCTGTCCCCGCGGTCTGAACTTGAGAACGTCTCTGTTGCCCCAGGAAGCATCCCTGTCCCCACAGGCCTCCTCCCTTCCCCCAATACTCAGCCTTTACGCTCTGCCTCCCGCTGCCCCTCCGCTTTCCCGATTTCACGTAAATGGGGTGAGGTAACAGTGGCTTCTCTCCCAGAGCAGGACGTCATCAAGGTCCCTCCACGTAGTGTCCCTGCGTCGTGCCCTTTTACAGCGGCCCTTACCCCGCTGAGTGGACGGTTCTGTCGGCGCTACAGGGGTGCTGTGGTCCGCAGTCCCGGGTGAGGGTCCGCTGACCTGCTTCCTGTTCTTTAGGGTACACGCCAGGAGAGGGGTTGCTGGGTCACGTGGAGTTCTGTGTTTCGGCGCGTGAGCAACTGCCGAGCGCCTCCCCGTGCGAGCATCCCGATGCTACGCTGTGCGGTCACTGGCCGGTGCCTCTGGGAGCTGGGGCTGGAGCAGGGGGCGGCTCTCTGCATCTTCCCTGAAACCAGCCTTCCATGCACAAAGCTCAGCTCCTGGTTGAGCATCGACCCCCCGTGCTTCCCTGCCTCTGTCCCCTTCTCCTGACCACGCACTTCCCAGGGCACAGAGCCTGCCAGCCTGCGCCCTGCCCAGGACCCGGCCTGCCACACCGTGGGCCCGGCCATGGAGGGGCGCTTGCTGTGTTGGAGCTAGGGGCATGGCCGTGGCTTTGAGACAGCTCGTTATTTTGTAACAAGCGTTAACCAGCCCGAAACAGATTTAGAATTCAGTGTGGTTAAAAATCATCAGTCTTATGCCGTTTAAAAATTGCTTGTCATTTTGTATGCCAAGAACTCTTCCAGCAGCCTACTTTTCCAAAATGATTGCTGATTGGAACAAAAACATTGCCACTAAAATTAGTGTGACAAAATGGAGTTGTTATGGAACAAAAAGGAAATCGGCAGGTACCTGTTAACCAGTGAGGACGGCCCCCACCTGCGGGCGCTGCGCCTGCAGTGCTGCCCTTGTCCGGGGCATCCACGGCCACATGCGGCTCCACCGGTCAGTTAAACCCAGGACGAGCCCCGTCTGCCAACGGGGGCTTAGCGGTGCTCACTGGGGTAGGGATCGAAGCCATGGTCTGCCAGGCGCGAGGAAACCCTGGCTGGAACATGCTGCAAATAAGATGCCTTTGCATTAGCGTAAAACTCCAGGCATTCCCGACTTGAGAGGAGAGACCCGTCCCCCCCTGCTTCTCCCTCCACCTCCCAGGAGCATCTTGGTCATGCTGCTCCTGGGTTTCTCCGAAACACCAGTGCCTTCGCAGGCTCATCTCAGCCCCACGTGACAGGAAAAACACAAAAGAGCTGTGGTTTAGATGAGACCAAGGTTTGTTTCCATGTCACGCTGGAGGCAGAGGAGGGCAGGCCGGAGCTGGAGTGAGGGCCCCAGGCACACGGGGGACCTGGGTTTGGCCTTTCTCGCTGCTCCAGCATCCTCGACAGGTGCCTCGTGGTTCAAGGTAGCTGCTAGGATTTCACCCATCATATCCACATCCCAGTAGCAAAAGGGGGAAAGAAGACAAACCACACTCCCTCATTTTAGGGCCTGCAAAGTGTCTGGTGGACTCCCGACCCTTGGCCATCGTGTCATCTCAAGGAAGCCTATAGTCTTCCTTTCAGACAACCTGCTGTCGAGGCGAGGGTGGGGAACAGACGCTGCTGTGGGCAGCCAGCCACTGCCCCACAGCACCAGCTTCCCCTTTCCATAGTGCCCACCCCGTCCGCACAGCCTTCCCCCAGCCCCCACCTCATGCAGGACAGCTAGGGAGGTAGGGTGTAAGGTGTCCTTCAGCAGCAGGACTGGGACGCTTTGAGCAAGAGTACACCATTTATTTCACACTTGGGGAGACTGAGGCCTGTAGAGGGGGAGGGGCTTGCCTGAGGAGAGTCAGTGCTTGTGCTTGGTTATACCAGTCATCCTGGGGTTCCCAGGCAGGGAGTTGCAGAGTCCCTTCATAACTGCACCCTCTTCTGAGCTCCTGGACCCCTCACTGGGTCACAGACTGTGTCCCAAAGCAAGGAACATTACTCTCTATATCAGCCAAAACTCTTGGTTGCAAAGGATACAATTCAAGGTCAGCTTGGCTGAAGCCAAAGGGAATTTAATGGCTTTAAAGGTCGGGAATGACAGCTTCAGGCCTGGCTGGATCCAGGTGCTCTGAGAGCACGGGGAGGTTCTCTTTCCGTCTCTTTTCTCAGGTTTCATCAGTGAGAACTCCGTTCTCAGGCAGGTTCTCCCCATCCTGTAGGAAGAAGGCTAAGAACAGCACCAGGTTAAGCACCAGGCTCAGCAATTGCGCCTTTCTACAATTTTTTTAAGAGAAGGCTCAGGACTGAGTCTCACTAGGCTGATTTTCATCATGAGCCCATTATTGACCTAGTTGTAGTGACCAAGAAAAGCAGAATGGACTCATTGACCAGACCTGGTCATCTGAGCTGCCCTACCATCCTCAGAGGGAGTAGGTCACTGAACATACACCAACGTGGCTCAGGGTGGTCCCCAGAAGGAGGAAGTGGACACTGGTGAGCTACACAATTAGCTTCCACCCCTGCTCCTACGCCCCCGGATTCTTCCCCCGACACCCCCCCACCCCACCCCGGCGCCCAGACAGATCTGCCCTGGTCTCATTCCCTGGGAGCCTTGTTTAGATTAAGTCTTTTTCTGCCAGCACTTGAGGATCTATTAGGAAGCAGGAGAGGTGAATCCTCAGCATCTACCTGCATGAAACCTGGCTGACAAAGTGCTAATACATAGATGCCTGGTGGCCAGTTGGGGTGGAAGAAAGGACGGGTGGCCGGAGTGATGGACAGAAGGATGGGTGGATGGTTGGATGAGTGGATGGGCAGGTAGGTGAGTGGGTGGTTGGATGGACGCGTGGATTAATGCATGACTTCATAACCAGACGGCTAGCTGAGCAATGGGGAAATGTGCTTATGGGTCACACAGGCCTGATTAACTATGTGCAGTTTAATGTGGTGATACCGTTTCCTGCCAACATTGGACTTTCACACATCCAACCCTTTTCAGAAGCCGTTAGTAGTGTGTGTGGGTGACACTAAGCCACGCCCATTCGGGGAGAGCCGCAGGAGTCCAGGCCAGACAAGCATCCGTCCTGAGTTAGCATATACTGGGGCTGTGCTTTTTCTGGTCTCTTGGCCTGACTCCCCCCGGGGGTCCCCCCAGCCCTGACTGAGCCCCTCCCACCTCCTGGGGTGTGATTCTGGTGAGAAACACACTGTCTTCTGGGGGGCCGCTCTGCTTGTACGATCTTTGTTCGTGGAGCTTACGTCCGTTATGCATACGTGCGACCAAGCAGGTGGGATGCTCAGAGCCAGGGGTGCTGCCCTGTGGGGGTCTCAGCACACCATCCGGGCCACAGGGCACTCTCTACAAGCCGTGGATGCGGAATGTACTGACCCAAAGGCATCTGCCCCCTGACCCATGTGGCTGGCCACCAGGACACAGTCCAGGAGCCCCGGGTGGGGCAGGTGCCCTTTCTCTGACCACTGTCCGCCTAACCCGGTGCTGAACGACCCCAGGGCCCAGGGAGGCAGGTGGAGTCATGGGAAGGTGTGCTTCTCCTGGGGTTGGGGGGGGCTTGCCCACGTCCCCTCCCCCAGCCCTTGCGGCAGCCCGTCCAGCCCGCCGGGCTCCACGCCAGCCCACCCCTCCATCCTGAGCGCCTCTGCCTCAGTGTCTCCTTCTGTGCCATGTGGACAGCCGCAGTCCTGTCACATGCCCCCCTACTGTAAAACTCTAACGGCCCCTGCACGTAGAGATGCTTCAGAAACCACGTCAGATTTGTTATTTTGGTTGCAATCATGGTCACTTAGACCCACCCTCCGAGGTCATCGGTTTTCTGATTTCTGCAGAAAGAAAACAAGACTCAGAGAGGTGTGCTCCAGGTCACACAGCCAGGGCGCGGCCCAGGCAGAGCATGAGTGCCAAGTTCCCGGTTCACCGCACTCCCCCCTTGTGCCCTGGCAGAGTGGGGATGGGGAGCCTTGGTGGCTGGGACAGAGGTGTTTCGCAGGGGAAAGGTATGCCTTCATTGTCACTGGGGCGGGATGTGCCCCGGGGCCTCATGCCTGATCTGAGTGGCAGGGGGCGGTGGCTTCTGTGACCCGGGGCAACGTGGCCTGGCCGAGCCTCCTGGTGGTGTGCAGGTGGCAGTCACATGGCCTGGCCATAGCCCCATCTTTGGAAAGACACTGTTTTTCCCGCCTCCTTCTGAGTTTCTTGAACAAGGCCACCACCTGTCTGTCCTTTCTTCCTCCTTCCAGGCAAAAATGAGGGCGCGTGAGACTCAGGTGACCCATGCAAAGGGCCAGGGTGACCTCAGGCGCCCTCACCTCCTGCCTCTCCCACCGAGTGAGACCTACCTGGAGGACATGGGGGCACCTGCCCCCAAGACAGACAGAGTCCCAGGCCATCCAGAATGGCATATGCCGTGAAGAAGTCATGCCCTCTGCCTTCTGTGGGCCCATGGACTGGGCCGGGGGTCATGGTGGACCTTACCATACAGTGACTTCTTGGACCAGAGTGGAGGCGCCCTGAAGTGGTCTGCAGGTGCCCCTCACTGTGCCCTAGATGTCATGTTGCACATCCATGGGCCCTCGGCTCGCCTGGGACCCTGGCGGTAACAGCGTGGGGAGAACTACCCCCTCACCCCGGCACTTGGGAAGATAGGGACTCCTATGGGCATTCCCTTTCTGTCTTTTTAGAAGGACCCCGGTGTCACGCTGTGTTTGTAAAGTCTGCATTCTGATAAGGGATGTGACAGCTTTGACTGCTTGGATCTCACTCTGTTGGAGTTTTGCTCTGTTCTCTCTGCTTCGAAGATGAGGCGTTCAGGAGAACGGGTATGGGCGGGCAGAGGACAAGAAAGCAGGAGCGAGTCTGGGCGTTCCGTATCCCCTGGGGGCTGCACTCCTGGATTCAGACTGAGTGGCCTGGGTGGGGTGTTCGAACTGCTGGAAGCTCCCGGGTCGTCTCACACACAGCCTCGCTCTCCGGATGCGTCCCCGAGACAGCAGAGCTGTGTCTGTGTCACCTGGGAACCTGCTCGGGCTCCGGAATCAGAAAGTCTGTATTCTCAACAGACATCCGAGAGGTGGGTACGGTCAGAGCTGGAGAAACTTGCTCTTGGCGTCCCCAGTCAAAGGCCACCTGTGAAGGTCCTGCTGCTCTAGATGTGATCTGTGGACCTGCCCCACACACATGGCCACCTGGGCACCTTGCCTGATAGGAATGCAGAATCCTAGGCTGCCCGGGACATAGTGAGGGAGCATCTCCACACTGACAGGGTCCCGGTGACCTGTGAGCACTCGGGAGGGGTCAAGCATCTTCCCCAGAATGGCAGGGAGACAGAGGGGCTCCAGGATGGCCCCGGGAGACCAGCCACCTGGTCAACTTCCTCTCGAGGCCGACCCTGCCCACCCTTCCGTGGCTGCTCCCACCCAGCTCCTCCCTGACGCCACTCCCCCGCATCCAGATGAAACCCTCATGTGCTCCCAGTGCCCCTCAGACCCCGTGCTCCCAAGAGGTCACCCCAGCTCCCCTGCAACAGGTGACGATGTTCAGGGGGCCGTGGTGGCAGGGGCCTTTCTGAGAGCCCTGCTCCGCTCTCGGGGCTGTGCACCGGCCCATCCACTGAAGCCACATAAGGGCATAGTGGGCCACAGAAGGGTCCTCCCCGAGCACCTTCAGAGGGAACACGGCTGTGCCACCAACCTCACAGCAAAGCCCAGCCTCTGGACTGGGAGGGAATCTGTTCCTGTCACTGTAAGCCCCTCCCTGGGTGGTTGTTTGGAATGATGGCCACAAGACACTCATGCCCCGTGAAGCAGTGTGGTGGGTCCCCAGTGCCGGCCACATATCCGGCGACCCTGCAGGAGGGCGAGCTTGTCCTCCCACCTGTGGGTGTCACGGGGCGCAGCTGGGGGCAGCTCCGGACACACAGCACGCTCGCCCCCCACCAGCAACAGTGCCGCCGCCCGTGGGAGGCGTTTGTGCACGGGGTGGGCGGGGGGGACAGGGTAGTTACTCCCTTGCCACAGGTAAGGAAACGGACACTGGGAAGAGAAAGGGACTTGCTCAAGGTCGCGCAGCTTGGACGCTGGGGAGGAGGGTTCTGCACTCTGCTCTTAACCCGGGTGGCCCCCCGCCCATCCCTGCCCGTCCCCTTCCTGTCCCCGCCCGTCCCCACCCTTCCCGTGCAGCTTGGGCGCCCATTCAGTGCCGGACAGGGGTAAAGATGAGGACGGTGAACTCTCTTTACCAGCCTTAGCAGCTGCACACACACACTCTCAGGCCTCACCGGCATCCCATACGCCAGCTGGCACAAGGGTCCCATTCTGCAGATGAGGATGTGGAGGCTGGGGGCTGAGGGCCACCCGGGACACGCAGTGTGGAGGTCGGGAGCCTGGATTGGGGTCCGCAGTGTCTCCCACGTGCCTGCCACACTGATCCACGTGACCGTGTGCAGCCTGGCCCCGCCCACTTCAGCTCCGAGCTCTACCCCCTCCTCTCCTGGCCCCAGGAAGTGGGCCCCAGCTGCCCTCGAGAGCTCCGTCCAGACCCCAAAGAGGGCCGCAGTGGTGGCAGACAAGTTGAGAAGCAGCCATGGCCACTGGCCCATGTATGGGAGGGACCGCCCTCTGCGGGGACAGGCTCACAAAGAGGTCAAGAGGCCCTGGACTGCAGGCCTACAGCACAGGGCAGCCAGGAAGGACTTCACCTTACCCTCTCTCTCCCTAGGCCTTGCATGACCCCTGGCCCCTGGGAGGGCTCAGGGTGTGTTTGCAGAATGGCCCACATGCACTTTCGGCAGCTCATTGTCCCGATTTTACCCGGTGGGCTTCAGCGGCTCAGAACCCAAGGCAGCCTTTCTGAGCGTCTCGGGGGGAGAACCTCCGGACTGGGGGTGCCCAGAAGGGAGTTCCCCCACCTGCAGAGGGAAGGGAGCCCTGCAGCCTGGGGTCTGGAAGCTGTAGCCCTTCCCCGGAACCAGGAGCAGCACGGGTGTGACCAGTGAGGAGTCCGGAGCTCAGAGAGGTTAGGCCTCTTCCCCAAGATCACACAGACCCTCGGCCCCCACGAAGTCAGCTGGGGACAGAGAATGCGCCCCACAGTGATGGGTTGGGGGGCTATTCAAAACTGGATAACCGAAAGGCGTTTTGTAGTGGACAAAAACGTCCAGTTTCCAAGAATTGGAGCCCGGTGCAGAAATTGTGCGGCCGTAAGGCCCTCTCCACTCCCCCAACCCCGTCGGAGGCCCCCCCGCACCGTGGCTCCTGGGCCCTGAATTGGCTGCGCCTTTCCTGGGCAGTTCCGGCCTCATGTTCCCTGTCTCGGCCACTAGATGGCAGTCACTGGGCGCAGAAGCCGCGGCGAGGGGCCTGGGTCAGATCAGAGTTTTGTCGGATCTTGGGGAGAAGGTCCTCCAGACAAGCGGCTGTCCCTCCGCTTGCAAACCCAGCTGGGCACGTGTTCTCACCGCTGACACACTGAGCAGAGCCCGCCTGGCCCCGTCAGATGATCGGAGTCACCACATGTCCTCGGGGCTCACCGTGGAGTCCAGGAGGCCAACAGGCAGAGGGATAGTTGCCGTGCAGTGCCGCAGCACGGAGACCCGACAGGGAGGGACAGCAGGGCAGCCGTGTGCACACACTCCTCCTCGGGGAAGCGGCAGGAGGGTGGACATCGCATTAGGAAGGCTGCACGTGGGTGTGCCCTTTCTTCAAGACACGGGGCGATCTGTAAAGGCACGAGCACGGCGGCCTTGGGTTTTCACCCTAGACGGGCGTCGTGGGTGGGCGAGCCCAGGGCCAGCGCCCCAGTGCCAACCTCAGCCTTCCCGGCCGCACAACGTCACACAGGCCAGTTCTGCAGCCCCTCTGGGCCTCAGTTTCCTGGTAGGGGCCTGTGACTCCTGTAGCCTCTTGCCCTGTTGGCTGGCAGGTCCGTGTGGTGCGTGCGGGCAGGGGAATATTGTTCCTGCTGTTCTGAACCCCCCTGCTGTTGTTAATTCTCTTGACTCTATTGTTTATTTTTTTTAAAGATTTTATTTATTTGCTTGACCAAGATCACAAGCAGGCAGAGAGGCAGGGGGGGTGGGGGAGGAAGCAGGCTCCCCGCGGAGCAGAGAGCCCGATGCGGGGCTCCATCCCAGGACCCTGAGATCATGACCTGGGCAGAGGCTTAACCCACTGAGCCACCCAGGCGCCCGACTCTATTGTTTGTTCGTGAAGGGGTTGGACTCTAGGGTTTCACTACAAGGGGGTCGCATAGGACATTTCCAAGCGCCTAAGGTGTGCTGCTACTATTTCTGCTCAGCGCTATTATTACTTCGTAGTAGCCTTTGTGAACACCCTCTTGGAGCCGGCTGCCTTTGCTGGCGTCGCTCGATGCCGCAGGCCCTCGTAAATGCCAGTGCTCGAGGCTTCCCTCACCAGCCCCTCAGGGCAGTCCGCGTTTACGGGAAATGTGCTGTGTCTCTGAGGTGTTCGGCGTTGCCTCCTGCACCTCATTTTCTCTAATCTGTCTTCCCCGCCCTGCCAGCGAGGCCTCCATGGAGCCTCCTGGGTCCACGCTGATCAAGCCACAGCAGAGGCCCCGGGAGCCAGGGAACCCACGTTTCCGCGTCCGGCCTCTTCCTTGCCCATGCTGCGGGAGCCCAGATGTGGGCCGGCTCCACCTGCCTCTGTGTCCCACAGAGAGGCCTGAAGCGGGGCACACCTCTCCCTGGGTACACGCTGAGCTTTGTCACGTGCTTTCTCTGCATCTGGATTATGGGTCTCCTCTCTGGTTTGTATATATGGTCGCTGGCGTCCGTTGCTTTCCGGCTATCAAGCCAGCCTTGCATTCCGAGGTCATGGCACGCTCTCCTCTTTCTGCGTTTCTGGACTCCGGTTCCTGCTGTTCTGCTGGGGACGTCGTGAGCGATGCTGGCCCCATGTTCCCACGCTGTCTCTGCCCGGTCTGAGCTTCAGGTTGATGCCGCCCTCATAAATTAACGTAGAAAATGTTTCCGGAAGATTATGCAGAATTCGTATTATTTCTTCTTGGAACAGTTGGTGACATTCACCAGCAAAACGGTTTGGGTCTGAAGATGGCTTTTTTTTTGGTTCTTTTTTAAAGAACTACTAACTCAGTATCATTAAGAGATAAACGTTGGATGATGTATTTGTTCGTGGGGGAGTTTGGGTAGTTGTGACGCTCAGAGTCCATTTTCAACTGTCGGTCATACCTGAGGAGCGCCGTCCTTTGGGCCCCGTTATCTCTTTATGGCCTGTTCTGCAGCAGAAGCACCTCTTCCGTTCCTAAGGTCAATAATTTGGCTTTTGTCTCTTCTTCCCTTTGTCAGTCCTACTAAAATTTTACCGATTCTGTTGACCTGTGCGAAGCACTAGCTTCAGCCTCATTGGTGTGTCTCTGTTCTGTTTCCCGGCCACTGAGTCCTCCTGTTTCTGTTCTTGCCGCCTTCCACATGCTTTCAATCGACTTCACTCTTTTCGACTTCTGTGTCTCAGGCTACCGTCTGCCTGGGTGCTGTTCCTCGTGCATCAAGAGCAGCATGTGCTCTGTTGCGTGTCGGTTAGACCCTCCTGGTGGTGTTCCTGGGGCACTTACAGCTTTGCTAACTTGCGTTCTAGCCAGCCCTGCCGATCACTGAGGGGGGACGCCGGCATTTCCCATGTAGCTCTTCCTGTCTGTTTTCCCCTTTCTGTCCCATCCGGTCGAGCAGGACGCGGTTTGGAGCTCTGGTGTTGGGTAGGCACTCATCCCAGACACCATGTCTTCTCAGCAAACTGGTCTTCTTGTCATGATTGGAGGATTTAACGTTCCTGGCTGCCCCCAGTCACTAGTGTTGGCTCGATAAGTCTTTACCCCATTGCTTCTCACCTGCCTGCCTCACCGCCCTCGAAGTTGATGCCATACAGCTGGCACGGTGCTGTTCTGTACACCATCCCAGCCACCCCCTCTGTTTGTACCTGGACGACTTAACACAGTTACGAATGCGTATGTACTTGGAGCTGCCATTTTACTTCTTGTTTGATATTTGATCTCTCTTAATCTCTTTTTTTCTCTCCTGATTCTTTTTAATGATGTCAATATTTTTTGCTTCTCCATTTCTGATTTACTTATTGGAGTTGCCCCTCTCCTTGTGTAGTGTTTCATGCATGTACAGCCGGTCTGGGTTGCAGCTCATGTGCTCGGCTTCCCCAGCTGACGGACAGTCAACATTTCACTGCACATGGACGGCAAGACCCTGGCTATGGTTGGGTCCTCTTTTTCTCCTCTCCTGTTGTCCTGTGCAGTAAGTCTGCATGTATTAGACACCCTGTCATACAGTGTGTTCATGTTCACGTTCAACAGTCATGAATGCCTAAAGAACCTGGGAAGTGAAGGGGACAGTCTGTCACATGTTTACCCCTTTCGCTCCCCCTTTTTGGTTTCCGATTTTCAGAGTTTCTGTCCAGTGTCACCTCTGTCCCACTGTAAGAATTTCCTTCATGCTAATACCAGAGCTGGTCGCTGCCGGCAGGTCCTCTTGGTTTTCCTTCACCTGAGATTGTCTGGATCAAAGCTTTGTTCTGGAAGAGCTTGGATTCCCTGGATCCAGAACACTGGGTCAGCAGCGCTTCTAAAACATTGTTCCACTTCCTCCTCAGTGCCACGCTTTCCGTGAGAAGTCTGCAGTCATTCAAATGTTTGTTCCCTCCATGAAACGAGTCCCGTTCCCCACGCTGTCTGTAGGGTGTTTTCTTTGCTTTTCCTTTTCGGCAGTCTGAGCTCGGCATATCTTGGCATGGCTTTCTTATCATTCCGGTTGGGACACACGGACCTTCTTGAATCTGCAAGTTTGTGTGATTCTCTGTTAGACTGAAAACCTTCTGTTGATGTCGCTTCAAGCTCCCTGACTCCTCCCTCCATCTCCTCTCTTGAGTCAGCCCGGTCGTTATTTTTATTTCTGTCATTTCCTTCGAGAGTGTGCATCTCTATAGTCCTTGTATGCTGGTATCCTGGGCATTTTGAATAGTTCATTACAGTACTCTGGGTCTTGTTTAAATCCTGGGGAAAAGGTTGGCTTGTTGAGGATGAGGCCTCCGGTTCCAACCAGCCTTCCATGGATTGTGGTTCCAAGGTCAGTTTGGTTTCCAAAGGCTTCACTTGCTTCTCAGGTATGCCCCATCTAGGCCCCCACCATGGTCAGCCCTGGAGGTGGGTGGCCATTCTCAGGATCCTTGGTGTGCCATGTATGTTCTCATCACAAATACCACTTAGAGATGAGCCCAGAAGTGCCTGTGTCTCTTTATAGGAACACTCCCTGGCCCTCCTCACCACAGTCTCCTGCCACCGTCCAGTCCCCTGGACCTCTGCTGCAGTCCTCCTAACAAAGAGCTGGGGCCTTAACTTCCCTGCCCTTTGTGACTTACGGCACATGTGTCTTCGTCACCCAAGTGGCAAGTTAACTGAGGGGAAGGAAGCAGTGGGGGTTCGTCCTGTGTCCTTGGGACCACAGCTCCTATGGCCAGAGAGACGTTTCCTCTCACTCGGAACTTCAATGCTCACCCATCGTCCATTGCCCCCACGCCACTGCAGTGTGTCCTGGGGCCACAGTGGGGAGGAAAGACAATAAAGAATAAAAGGGAGGACTTTCCCCCACACAGTCTGAACATGTGAATTCCCTTGTTCTACTCCTTGGGTTGGAAAACAAAGGCTCTTCTTGAAACTCTTTTTATCTGTACTTGGCACGCGATCCTGGTCTTCCAGCCACCTTTGAGTCCAGCCAACTTGTCCCCAGAGTGAAAAATGTGGGAAGCTCACACTTGCTCAGTGGCGCTTTGAAGTGCTCTCCTTCCCCAGTCTGCCTCCTGCTGTTTCCTTTAGTCCTAGCCAGTCACTCCGGCATCTGTCCGAGCCGTAGAACCACAGCCACTGGGAGAGACGTGGTGGAGCGTGCATAGCTTCCAGGAACCAGAACCTCTCCCTGGCCTTCCTGAAGCTGTGCGCTTGTTTCTTTCACCAAATCTGGGAAGTTTGCATCCTCTTTTTTTTTTTTTTTTTCATTTTCTTGTACTGAGGTTTAACTGACCTATAACATTATGTTGGTTTCAAGGGTACAACAGGATGATTTGGTCTTTATGTATATCATGAAGTGATCACCAAAATGAGTCTAGCTCATATCAATCACCTCATGTGGATAAAAACATTCCATGTGTGATGAGGACATTGGTCCTTTAACATATTTATTTACTTATTTAGCCTCATTCCCTGGGACTCCAATTACCCAATTCTTGATTATGTCTCTCTATTGCCCTTTGAAACTCTGATGCTTTTTTCCCCCTCAATCTTTATCCCCCTCTCTTCTTCAGGTTGGCTAACTTCATTGATCCATCTGCAAGTTCACGGACTCATCTGTGTCATCGGCATCTTACTATTCAGACTATCCATTGAATTTTTTTCAGATATGTGTTTTTTTATTTCTAAAATTTCCACTTGGTTCTTTCTTATGAACATGGCAACTTCATCTCCCTTGCCTCTGTGAAGTAGTAATAATACCATCATCAAAGCCATTGCCTACTAATTCTGACACCTGCATCACCTCAAGTTTGGTGCCTATGGGTTTTTTTCTCTTGAGAATAAATCCTGTTTTCTCGGCTACCTTGGATTGCTTGCTTGACATTGTGAATATGCTGCTGCTGTGTAGACTCTAGGTTCTGTTATATTCCTCCAAAGAATCTTCACGTATTGTTTCAGCAGACAGTTACTCTGGTTGGATTTGAACTATAAGCCGCATCTCAACTTCAATGGGTCCATGCCAAGGTTAATAATCTCTTGGTGCACTTACCCAAGTGTGTCACACACACAGGGTTCAGGGTCAGCCCGAAACTCCTACAGATATACCCAGAATCAGGAACTTCCTCTCTCTGGCTGTCTTCTCTCTATATTCTCCTTCCACATTCCAGTACCAGCCATGCCTAGTCTGAGCTCCATTCCCAGATTTCTCCATCCAAAAGAGGGGCTGCTTCCTTGGGGTTCTGACTGCTGTGCTGCCTTGCTTTCTCCTGCCCCATGCCCTTGAGGCAAAGCCCCACAAGGTGGAAACTTAACCCCCATGCCAACCTGACTGCTCCCATTTTGTCTTCAGAGTAACCCCAAGGTGAGAGATGGTTGCTAGGGGACTGAATATTGTCCTTACTATTCAGAGGGCTGTGATTGTCACCAGGGTGATGACAGCTCTGTGGCTTTTGACACCATTGAGCTGAGGGCAGAACTTTCCCATGTGGGACTTTGATTTGGAACTTCACCAAGAGCTTTCCAGTGCTGGCTGGGTGGGAGTCACCTGCTTAGTCTGCATTTGTGGCTTTCTCATTCATGGGGACTCTGTGTGTAGGTATAAGTGTCTTGTGTTGATATGCAGATGATGTGAACTACGACTTTCTCGTCTACAGGAATCTTCTAGTTGGAAGATGTCATATTAGGATTATGTGTACAGGAAGGGTATGTGGCCTGGGAGTTTCATTTCAGGAGAGGGTGGGGTAGCATTACCCAACACTCACCTTAAGGTCGTCTGTCAGGTCTGGCCATTGAAGGAGGTACCACGAGGCCCACTCCAGGCACTGGTCCCCCCGATTCTGCGCTGTGTCCTCTCGCCCCCTTCCAGGGGCCCCATCCAGGCAACATCTGAGATTGGCAAAGCATCCACCTGTGGCCATGGGGCAGGACCGGAGCAACCAGGTGTGCTGGAGGAGAGATGCTTACTCTTGATTTGCTCATACTCAGCACATAAACCTCCTGCGCCAAGGGTTCCCTCCACAGGGAACGTGCTTCACTAGCAACCGGAGAACCGTGTTGTCCCCTGGAGACTTTTATCTGGATGTAGTGAGACCCCGCTTTTGGGCTGTGCCTTTGCAGCTCCGAGCATAGCTGCATCTGCTGTGGGCATCCTGGGAGCCACCCAGAGGGAGCAGGAGGGACATCCCAGGCAGTGTGGTATGGCAGGCTGGGCGCTGAGCTGGGCAGCAAGCTGGGTACCCAGCCTCTAGGACCCTTCTGTCTGCCATGTCATCTGGGGCAAGTTATTTAGCCTCTGATTTTCCTGACTGCACCTGGGGCTGGTGGGTGAGGTGATGTACAGGTCACTTTCCCTCTAAGGCATACATGTCGCTGCCAGTCTTGGGGACCACCATTCAGCTCACTACACAAACAGGCCCAGAAGGATGAAGGCCTGGCCCTGTGTAGGGAGCCCCCTATCCTGACCTGCCCAATGTCCTCAGCCCATCCTATAGGTCACTCTCTCTGTCTACCTCTCTTCCTCCCCCAGTTGGGGTGACTTATTTGCCTCCACCTGGGCCAGCCATCAGCCAAGATTCCATCAGGCAGCAGAAAACAGGGGCTTCGGGAGGGGCAGGTAACGTAGGAGTTCGGGTAGCCAGTGCTAGCGTGGGGACAGACGAAGACCACCTAGATGAGGGCAGGATTGTGCTGTTGTCTGGGAAAGCTCTGGGTGGGCAGTACCCATGCAGGCAGGGCCTTCCTGTGGCATGGTGGCCATCTCCACGGGGCTCGGGTCCCAAGTCCTGTGGGAGGGTGGGCAATGGGCAGCTGCATGAATGAGGCTGGCCGGGGTCTTGCCTCTCCACTGCCCCCATCTCTTGCCCCTTCTGTGGTGGTGTTCGGTATCTGCGGGCACTCTGGGACCCGGGGTGGGGGGTGGTCTCAGCAGAGACTCTCCCAGCAGAAAGGGGTGGCACACAGTCTGATGGGCGTTTTAGGAAGAGAACAAGGGCTTTTGTAGGGCCTCGGGGAACCACGGAGAACACTCTGTGGCCCTGTTGGAAAGGAGGGCAGGAAGCATGATGGAGAGACATTCCAGAGCCTGAAGCCACGGGCTTGGTGCCCAGGGGAGGGGGAGCTGGGCGGGTCTGGACCGGAGCTGCTGATCACATCTCCTCGGTATCAGTCAGCCCCCGATGCCAGACTGGGGGCTTCGACAACAGACATTCATCCTCACAGTCCTGGAGGCCAGAGGTTCAAGATCAAAATCCTGGCTGATGTGGTTCCTGGGGAGATGCAGCTTCCCAGTTCATTCCCAGCTTGTCGACAGCTGCCTTCTCACTGTGTCATCACAGGGTAAAGAGAGAGAGAGAAAGCCCTTCCGTGTCTGTCTTATGAGGCACCGATCCCATCACGGGGGCCTCACTCTCATGACCTTATCTCCTCCTGACACCATCCCACTGGGGACTGCAGTCTCCACGGATGGCTGTTCAAGGGGCACAGACTTGCACGTCCCAAGAGCATTCTGCAGTCTGTCCCCTCCCACAGCTCTTGTGCAGTGACCAGTCGCTCCGGGGCCCCCCTCATCCCTGTCCACCTCACCCTTTACCTCCACACGCTGCCGTGCCTGGCAGGTGCACAGCTTCTCCAGGGTCCCTCCTCCCTCTCCCAGGCTCTGATTCCCTCTCGGATCTGGCCAGCTCTGCAGCCACGTTGAAATGTGCCTGAAGTGTCTGGAGAATCACAGATGCCAGAAGCCAGGGACTCCATCCAGGCTGGGAATGGGGCTCAGAAAATACATGCAAGTCACAGAGGCCCAATTGTCCTCTTCTGGCCCAAGGCAGACTTCTTTGCTCAGATCAGTGCTGGTCCCCCCTGTGCAGGGAGACAGAGCATGGCCACAAGCCGAGCTTCCTCCAGGCCGGACCCCCCTCCACTCCATATCTCCAGTGGCCAGAGAGCTGTGCTGCCCAGTGGGGTGGCCGTGGCTGGACCGCTCCAAGTTTGTGTCCTTTTGAGCCAAAAGAGATGAGTGATAACATTCATCCCCCAGGCCAGGCCTGCCTCTGTGTCATGCTGGGAGTTCTGCAACATGAGATGACAAGCCCACGGGTGGCCGGGAATGGAGCAAGGTTTCTGAAATTGGGACCCCAGGCTCCGTTCACACTTGGTCTTACGTTGTTCCTAGTGAAAGAAATCTGCCAAAAATAGTCCCATATTTGGGCAGAGAACCCATATTCCTCCTTTTGAAAAGCATCCAAAGCTTCTACTTTGGGTAGTGACCTGAGCGAGAGGGACGCCCCCCCCCACACCGGCCCTCTCCTCCAGCCTTGTGGGCTCAAGGCCAGACAGTGGACCCCAGGAGAGAAGAGAGCCGTGACCTCTCCTGGGGCTGACTGTCGGCTCTGTTGCAGAGAAACCTGAAACTTTCTACTTGCCCATCCCACGAGGCCACCAAGGGTATGGCTTAGGGATGGAGCAGTTGCCTCCAGTGGCTGGCTGGAAGTGGTCAGAACTTGCAGTTGCCTGAGTGGACAGTGGAAGTAGCAGCAGGCAACATTTGATCCTAAGAGACGAGTGTCCTTATCCCATCTTACATTAGTGAGGTCTGTCCCTCAGCTGGGACAGGGTCAAGTCTGGAACTTTGGGCACTGTGTCTGTCCTTGAGACTTTCGGAGTCCACCACCATGAGGGCCTCTTCCTGGGGGGCCTCTAGAGGTAGGAGAAGGAATCCTGGGTCCAGAGTCCAACAAGCACTTGAGCCTCGTTCTCCTTGATGGTCGTCTCCTGGGAAATGATACCTCATGGGCTTTGAGAACCACTGAGTGAGAAAACAGTTGTGACTATGCCCAGCACATGGTAGGTGTCCTGTTAGTGTCCTTCCTTCTCCGAGGGGGTGAGCATCAGACACTGAAGTTATAAGGAGCGCGATGAAGAAGAGGTCAGAAGTCTGGTAGGGGACCAGAAAAGGGGGTGGGGAGGGCACAGAGAGGACTCCCAGCAGCTGGGATCAGTGAGTCAGCACCATTTTTTATAAAGTGAGTGGGTTTATTAAGGTAAGTGTAGTTGATGGTTGCTTAGTGAGCAACAAAGGAATGTATGGGATGGGGATAGGCGGCTGGTTGCGTGACTGGTAGTGGACGGGTCGGCAGGTGTTTAGATGGATCAGTGGTGGTAGAGGGACATATGGATGGATAAATGGATGTTTAGATGAGTAAATGGTGAATGAATGGACTGACGGGTAGATGGTGGATGGATGATGGATCAGCAGGCAACACCTCTGGCAAGCTGGGTGGGTCTGAAGGTGGACAAAGGCACCTGGCAGGTGCACGGTCCACAACAGGTGGATGTATGGGATGGATGGGTGGGTGGGTGGTTGTTTAGATGGACAGATGGTAGGTAGATGAATTCGTGGACGGACGGATAGACAGTGGACAGATGCAGAGATGGGAGATGGATCAAAGGGTGAACATATAGATGAAAGGATGGATGGATGGACGGACAGACAGACGGATGGTAGCTGGATGGGTTGGTGATGGATGAGACAGATGGAATGATGGAATGGATGGATCAGCAGGCAACACCTCTGGGGAACTGAGTGGGTCTGAAGGTGGAGGAAAGTACCAGGTAGGTGCACAGTGAACAGCGGGTGAATATATGGGATGAGTGGATGGGTGGTTGAGGAGCTAGCTGACTGGATGGATGGATGGTGGGTGGATGGACAGACGGACAGGATAGATGATTGGCCAAACAGATAAACTTCCTCCCTTCTGCTTTACTGCCCATCAGAATAGTCCGGCTGTGTCTTGTCTCCATGGCCAACTCACTTGCCCTCACCCGTGGGTCTTTCAGGAGCTTCCCCTCAGTGGAGGGTCTCTACTCTCTCCCGTCTGCCAAATGGGCCTGGACTGGCTTTGGATCCCTGGACCATCCCAGGGGAGGGGACTGGCTTCAGGGACAAGTTTTCTCTGTTGGCTGCTGCCAGGCTGCGCCAGCTGACGTTTCCTCTAGCAGCTCTGCTGTAGGAGTGCTGCAGCTCCAATTAAACTGTTTAAGTGACAAAAGACCCTGGGTAATCATGTGATTAAAAATAACTTGGGCTGGCTGATGCTGTTGCCCAAGCCTATCAAACAGGGCAGGGGTGAGGGGGTGGAGAAGGAGGACTTCAATACCAGGCTCTCTGACGCCATCACCCTAGGGGAAGGGGGGCTTCTACTACTCCCTGTTTACAAGTGCAGGACACAGGAGACCCGGAAAAGAGCACCAGTACTTCAGGGGCTAGAGATAAAGAGTGCCTGGTCCTAGCACCAGGGAAATCTCAGGCCATGGCAACAGAGCAGATATCAGGATGATGCATTTATTGAGCACCTACTGTGTGGTCCTGCCCTAGTGCGTCATCAACAGAACCCAATGCAGTAGGTTTTTAGAGTTTTTGTTCACGTGAATGCCAGGGGGCGGTTCAGGGAAGCCCAGTCTTTCTTTCTATTCATTGAGCACCTACTCTGTGTCAGGCACTGTCCAAGGTGCTGGGGCTAGAATACTGAGATTTTCTTTTTAACTCAAATGAGGTGTTTTTTTTCTTATTATAGAAATATGTTGGGGCACCTGGGTGGCTCAGTTGGTTAAGCACCTGCCCTCGGCTCAGGTCATGACTTTGGGGTCCTGGAATCGAGACCATGTCAGGCTCCCTGCTCAGCAGGACCTCCGTCCTCAGCCTGCTTCTCCCTCCCCCTGCTGCTTCCCTGACTTGTGTGCTGTGTCTGTCTGTCTGTCTCTCTCTCTCTCTCTGTCAAATAGATGAATTAAATCTTTGGGGGGAAAAAAAGAAATAATATGATCACCTTTAGAAAATAAAAAGCACCTGTTACTTCCCCTTTCAGAAACACACAGTTGACGTTTTGGCATATTTCCTTCCCAACTTTTTGTTTTCTGACCCACACACCCCTCGTTCCCTGGGGAGCACTTCTTCCAAAAGGAATTCCAGACCTCCTGTCCTAACCGTGGAAGAGACCATCCTCTCTCGCGCATGAGGTAGCCAGTCAGTCGTAAGATGCGGCCACTCGGGGCTCAGACGGCATTTCAGACACCCTGTGTCTCGTGCTGAGTGAAAGAAGGCTTGTTTTTCCACTAAATAAAGCTGTCCGGTGTTTAAAGTGTACGACGTGACGACTGGGTGTACAAGCGCATTGCGGGGTCCCCCCCACCGAGTCAGTGAGCAGCGCATCCCTTCACATATGTACTTCCGGGTCTTGATTTTTTTTTTTTTTTTTTTTTGGGGGGGGAGAGAACATTTAAGCTCTACTTGGTGAATTTCAATACAATGTTACCAACTGTAGTCACCTTGTTACAGTTAGACGTTCAGGCCACATTCGCCTTGTAACTGAAGGTTTGTGTCCTTGGCCTGCCTCTCTCTCCTTCCTCCGCCCACCGCAAGCCCCAGCACCCACTTCTCAACCACTTCTCTACTGTCTCTAGGAGCGCCTCTTTTTTTTTTTTTTTCTCCTAGATTCCACATATAAATGTTACCATTTGGTGTTTGTTTTTCTCAGTCTGTCCGATTCCACGTGGCACCCCAGGTCCATCGGTGTTGTTGCAAAGGCTGGGTAGTGGCCGCCGTGCGCATCAGTGCCGTGTCTTCTTCCTCCGTCCGCCGACATGCCGGCACTCACGCACCGCGGCTGCTGTGGACAGGGCCGCGGCGAGCAGGGGAGCGCAGATATTCTCCACGGCAGAACAATCTCGTTTCCCTTGGATGTGTTCCCAGAAGTGGGATTGCCGGATCATATGGCAGCTCTATTTTTAACTTCTGGAGGAACCTCCATACTGTTTTCCAGAGGGGCCGCACCTGTTTGCGTTCCCACCGACCGCGCACAAGATCAAAGGGGGACTTTCCTTGGGCGCCGGGGAACCACTAGGGGAAAGCCTCGAGGTCACGGCCGTCGTAGGACATGGCTCTCCTGGCCTCCTGCCCTGGCTCCGTCATTCTGTGTCTCTAAGGGCTCTGTTCTTTGTCTGCAAAATGCAGGTGATTGAGCTCCTTTGAAAGATTATCTAAAGGCATGAAGGAATGGAGGTATGTGCTTGCTCCATGGTAGGGGCCGAGAAACCATTACAACCACAGCTAAACAATTAAAAATTGAAATGAGTAAATGGACTTTGAGGCAGAATGCAGCTTTACTGGGAGTGGGGGCTTGCAAGGGGCTCTGCGTCCGTCTGCTTGGGCTCCTTTAAGAAACATCACTCAGGGTGGCCTTCAGTGACAGTCACTCACTGTCTCCTCATCTGGAGGCTGGAAGTCTGAGATGCAGGAGCAGGCAGGGCAGGGTCCCCTGACGCCTCTCTTCAGGTGTGGACGGCCGTCCTCCCCCTCTGTCCTCATGGGGTCGATCTCCTCTCCTTATAAGGACCCCAGTCACACGGGATCAGGACCCACCCCGGTGACCTCATGTTACCTTGGTCACTTCTGTAAAGGCTCTCTCTGCAGATATGGTCACGTTCTGGGACACCAGAGCTTGGAGCTTCAGCATAGGAATCTTGGGGACACAGTTCATCCTCTCGCAGCCTCGAGGGGACCCACGTGGCCCTGGCTGACATCACCCTTCCAAGCTTAGAATATGGAACCAAAACAGAACACACCATTTCTCCGTGCGGGCACAGAGGCTAACGGGCCACGGGCGGGCGTGCCGGGGGCGGCCTGGGATTAAAGCTTGTGTTTGTGCTGCTGCCCTCACGACGGGCAAGTGAGGAGAGGGCCCTGTTGCCCGGCTGCCTTCCTCTGGAAAGGGGCGAGAGGAAGGTGGGAGAAGGACATGCCGGGTGTGGATCTGGGGTTCATGTGCACCCCAACAGCACATGCCCTGAGGCTTAGTCATTGGTTGCCTGGGTCCCTTGATGGTCGTGAACCCACCTGCGACACTAGGTCATTGGCTAACAAGCCAAGCAGGTCGTGGCCCGCCACCTGGCATCAGAACCAAGATGGTGGATGTGGTCCTCTCAGTCCCTGTCCGCACGCGGCCGCCTCTCTCTGGGCCCCTACGCCACGCTGCATACTCACGCTCCCTTTAGCCTGCACAAAAGAACAACCCTCCCATTACTAAACGGGTCATGTGTTTGTCCTTAGGGCAGGCTCAGGAGTTTCCCACGTCCCCCTGAAGCTCCGGTGGTTCTGTGACTTAGGGATCTGCCGCACCTCCTGGCATTTCTGAAACCCATGGCGTTCCTGCCAGGCCCCTCCTGGAACACTGCGCCGTGGCCACTTTGAAGCCTGGACGACACACTTGCAGGCTTTTGTCCAACCACGAAATGTGTAATGCCTCTCGCCACCGAGGTTCCTATGGCCGGGTGAGGCACCTTCAGCCATGGACACCGCAGCCACGGTGCCTCAAGCCCTTCTGCATGGATTTCTCTCTAGACCCAAATCAGAGACCCTTCCAGAAGGTTCCCATCATGGGCTCTCAGATGCCACTGGTCACGGCACAGGACCATAGGGGAGGGTTTGCCACCATTGCTAAGAACCAGGGCACTAGGGGTCTGGCCCCAGCACTTTCTAGAATTGAGTTCTAACAGGACATTCATGGCTCTTGACCAAATTCCTTTATCCGTCCTGACAAGGAACCTTTTGTTTTGTCATACACCCTCCAGAGCACATGGCTTCATTTTGCAAGAAGAAAATGCTCCTCTGTGTGGGTGGGAGGGGTGAGACCATGAGAAGAACCCAAGACAGGCGCTTCCTGCGGAGACCGGGCCACTTCTCCAGACCCAGCCCCAGGCTCGGGGCTCCAGATGGCCCCTCCTCGTCCATCTGGCCGTAACATGCAGAAGGGAGCAGACCAATGGCTCCGGTCCTGGGGGAGTGGGAGTGCACTCCTTGTGTGACCACGGACAGCTTAGCCCCCTCTCTGGGCCCCGGGGTCCTGTCCTGTCGGGTGGACCACGCCCTCCTCCCAGGACTTCATGATGGGGACGTGAGTGGGTGTTGGTATCACGGCGAACCGTGCGTCTGGCCCGTAGCGCGGGGCCCCGAGGGGCCTTCCTCGTTTGGTCCAGAGCCGAGCCCTCCCTCTGCGCCCCGTGCCGCCTCTGTTGCACACTCCTGCTTTGGAGCTGGATTAGCAAATGGAGTTTTTCTGTTTTTTCCTTCATGTGCCAACTTTTGTTACTGACAAGGAGCAAATGATAGGCCTTCTCGCCATCTGTGTGCAGGAGAACTGGCCCCACAGAGCCTGTATTCTAGAAGCAACCGTCCTCTGAACGTTTGAGATGGGAGAGTCTGTGGGAGGAGTGGCCGCAGCCCTGCCGGGGCTGGCTGTCCCTCACAGGCCCACCATCTGGGGCCCGGCCGCCTTCCCGGCCAGTCAGCACCGGCAGCCGCCACTCTGTGAGCAGCCATGTCCCCAGGGTGTGGCCTGGGGGGAAGGTGCCATAGGAAGTCCGCTCTGTCCCCAAGCCCCCAGGACTGGCACGTGTTTGTGCTATGGTTTGGGGGCCCTAGTCCTCCCGATCACTTTCCAGGGATCCCTTGGGCTCATCCTTGCCCACACACACCATGTGGTGGCCACAAGGACGTCGGTGCTGAGGGTCAGTGACAGGCAGGTCACCACCCAAGTCAGAACCACCCACATGCGTCGGTTCCCCCATCTGTGAACGGGGGGCCCAGTGCCACCTCCTTCATGGGGCTTCCGGGAGGCTCAGAAGGGCTCCCCATGGAGCCATGGTGCAGCCCCCAGTGGGAGGCAGGTGCTCGGGGGACAGAGAGCAGGCCGACACCCCGCTGGCTGGGAGGCCGAGGCTCGCGGTGCCTCCACGGGACAGAGGGTGAGGCTCTTCTTCCAAGGACGCTGATCCCGTCATGCTCCCCCCACGACCTCATCTGACCCTGACCACCTCCCAGGGGGCCCCCCGAGGGGTATTCAACATAGAAATTTGGGGGACCCCCGCCTTAGGAGTCAGTGACAAAATACTGGGGTCAGAGCGGGGCAGGGGCCGTGTCCAGATGGGTTGGGAGGCTTTGGGAGGACTGTGGGCGTCACGGGTCTCTGCCCGGGGCCACCGTCAGCAAGGATGAGCCTCGGAGCTGAGCGCGGAAGCGGGAATTGCAGCGAGAGCGGAAGAGCCCGAGCTCTGAGGAGATGCAGGGGGAGGGCGGGCGGGCAGAGGCCGGGGCCGAGGGGCTGCTTCCGTGGCTGCGGTCACTGAGGCTTGAGTAAGGACAGCATGGACTAAAACCAGCAGAGGCTTCCAGGCCCTTCCAGAAGGTGAGGCCATGCCGCAGCCCATACCGCTCCTCTGTGAGACCTGCACTGGGATGCCCGCCCCGTGTCAGAATCACCACCGCACCAGAACCGCCGCACCAGCCGCGGGGACGCCTTCCATCGCTGGGCCACAGCCCTCTCCCGGGAGCCCTGTGTGCGGGGGGATCACGGCCTCCTGGTGTCAAGCACATGCCTCTCCCACGGACACAATTTGAAATCAGGCTTCATGCCCCAGGCCCCCTTCTTCCTAGGGGCGTGTCCTGGTCCCTGGAGCCCCGAGGCCTCGGGTCTTCGTCTGAACAATGGGCTGGATGGCAGAAACGCTGCTCTGCGCCCAGAGGGCTTTGTGGCACTCAGTGGGCCTCTGTACATTGTTCAGGGTGTGCCTGGCCCCAAGGATGTCCCTAATGAACGTTGCTCCCCGTCAGCATCCTGGGGCGGCCCCAGGCGGCCCTGGGCTTGGGGCCCTGTCGCTCCAACCTCTGTCTCTGTGGCCCTTTGGCCTCTCCCAGTTTGTATGTCTCTTCTGTCTCTTACAAGGACACTTTCGTTAGATTTAGGGCCCAACTGGGTAACCCTGCAAAGACCCCTTTTCCAAATAAGGTCACATTCGTGGCTCAGGGAGAAGCCCCTGGTCACTGTTTCCCGGAGTGGGTGAGCCTCCCCGCCTGCCTGCAGCCCCAGCTGGTTGTGCCAGGCCCCGGAAGTGCCTCCATCCTGGCCGTTCCTCTGCTGCTGGGTTCAGCTGGTCCTTTACCCTCCCCCGAGCCTCAGCCCTGGGCAAAGGCTTGGGTCTCGCCTCCCCCACTGAGGCTTGAGTAAGGACCGCCTGGACTAAAACCAGCAGAGGTCCCCAGCCACCTCTGCCTTCCCACGCTGGCCTCCACGATAGAAGGGAGTAGTGGCCCCTCCAGCCCAGACCCTGTGCAGGCCTCCTGCTGAGCACAGATGCGCTGCGGCCGCCAAAGCCTGCAGCCACCCCATCTCCAGGGTAACGCAGAACTCCCCATGCACTGCTTAAAATATCCTGCCGTTCCCAGCGCCACGGCGGGCATGCGCTCTGTTCACAGACGGGCCGCCCCCTGGGGAGGGAGGGAGCCCTCAGGAGCGCGGCGGCAGGAAGTCCTTCCGTAGGGGTCCGCCTCTCCAGGGCGGCCACAGGGTCGGACACGGTGGTCCCTGGGCTGCCCTCTGGCCTCCAGGAGTTGGGGCTGGCAGCAGCCCCTGCAGGCTCTGGGACGCAGGCCCCAGTCCCAGGCCCTCCGGCCGGCAGGTGCACAGGCTGTGTCCACTCACTCCCCTGCCCTGACCGTGCTGGCCCCCTGGATCCTCAGCAAGGACATGGCTAAAGGACCCCACATCCCTGGGGAGCTTGGACTTCAGTTCGACCAGGTCTGGCCAACCCAGCCCAGGTGCGGCCGCACTCGGCGAGGAGAAGGGCTGCCCACCGTTGCTCCCTGTCCCTCATCACGAGATGGGCCTCTCGACATGTCTTCCGAGTGTGGCCTCCACACATGCCTTCAACATCTCTCAGATTTTAGTTTTTCTGATTCTTCAATACCTGCTCGGAATCATCAGGCACAACATTCCCAAGCCGACCGGCTCTGCTACCTCCTAACTTAGAAAAGGCTGCATTCCCCATTCCCGGGGCCGGGAGGGGTCAGGCCTTCATACCTTCGCCCGGGCCACGCCTCCCGCCTCGCGTCCCTCCCTGCCACACAGTGTGGATGGCATCTGGCCTCCCCTGCCCCCCTCCCACTGAATGACCTCCGGGCTCTGCTGGTCTTCCTGTGTCCCGTCCCTGCACTCCTGCCTTCTTCCGGGAGCGTGAGGCAGTGAGACACAGCCCTGCTCTCTTCCCTGGTGCCCCCTTGGCCTGGCGCAGGCTGGACTCAGCAGAGGTGCCGGGGTAGCGATGGGCGGAGCGGTCGCCCTCCCCACCTCCGCATCTCCTCCCCCCACCTCCGCATCTCCTCGCCGTCATTTCCTGCGGGGCAGCCCAGCCTGGCCTGGCCCGACCCTCCTTCCGCATCTCCCTCTTCCCCGGGCCCACACCAGCCCCCTTTCCTGAGCCCCAGCCCCAGAGGGCACCTCCTGCTCCCAGTCTCAGGGCCCTTCCCCGGGGCCGGGGCTCCGCAGACAGTGCCTTGGTGGGCCAGAGAGCAAGTCCTGGTCTCTTGGGGACACACACCGTCTGCACAGCTCCCCCTGCTGCATTGTAGTACAAAAGCAGGCCTGGTTTGCCGACTCCTGCCCCAGGCCCGCATATCTGCCCACCCCCAGGAGCCCGGGGTGACCCTTCCGAGTCCCTGGTCCAATCCGGGCTCTGCTTCAAATAGTTGTGAAGCTTCTGGAAAGAGGGGAGATCCTTCCAAGGCCTCACTGTCCTCATCCTTAACATGAAGATGACCGTCAGACCCACACCAGGGCTTGGAGTGAGGGCTTGACAAGACGATCTGCGTGAAGAGTAACTGTTAATAAAAATTGTTACTGTCAATAATACCAGCCCTTCAGCTCCTTGCTGCTGTGGGAAGAATGCTGACTTCTTTCATACGTCTGGGTCTCCATGCTGTTCCTCCTGCCTGGGACGCCCTTCCTTTACCTGCCCGTCTGCCAAACTCCTACTCACCCTGCAAGGCCCAGTGGGGACCGCCCCTCCCGGCTGCACTTCCGGCACAGCCCTCGTCACTGCCGGCCCCGCCGGCTGCTCCCGTAGCACACGACACGTCGCTCTGTCGCAGCCGAGCCCACTCTGTTGTGATGATCTGTTCCGCGTCCGTCTCTCCAGCAGCCCGCGCCCTCTTCTGGGCGTAGTCATGCCTCCATCGGCCGCATCTGGCGTGCAGAAGACACTCACTCGGGTTCATTCGCTTGGCAAAGAGGTGTCCGCGCAGACCACTGGGCCAGCAGCAGCCCATGGGCAGAAGCAACCCGAGTGTCTGCGCCCCGGGGATGGACACACAGACATAGCTGTGCACACAGACCACGGGGTACCAGCCGGCTGTGGGGGGGATGGAGCACCGACACCTGCTGCAGTGAGAGCATCCCTCGAAATCGTCCCACGGGGTGCAGGAGGCCATGTGCCATGTGGCCCCACGGATGTGAAACACCCAGAGGAGACCCCTCCACGGAGATGGAAAACAGCCCAGCGGCTGCCGGGGCTGGGGGTCGGGGAGGAGCGGGAGCATCTCGGTCAGCCCTCGCTGCCTAACAAAACACCCCAGATCGGGGTAATTTCAGGGACAGGTCATTGGGGAACATTAATCGCTCATCCGGAGACTGGAACTCAAGATCGAGGGAGCAGCAAACTCAGCTCCTGGGGACGGTCCTCTTCCTGCCACCGACCAGCCGCCCGCGCTGGGTCTTAACGCGGCCTTTCCTCTTTGGGCGCGTGGAGAGAGCTCTGTGTCCCTTCCTCCGCCCACAAGGACCTATCTGACCAGAACCCCACCCCCATGACTCGCTGAACCTTAATTACCTCCACGAAGGCCCATCTGGGCAGTCACACTGGAGTGGGGACTTGACATGACTATGTGGGGGAGACACCATTCAGTCCATAGCAGGCAGCCACCACTAGGGGGCCCTGGGGTCTCTTGTTGGGGTGATGAGAATATTCTGGACGTGGGTAGCGGTGGCAGTTGCATGACTCTGGGTGCACTCTGTGACCTGTACTCCCAGATGTCTTGCTTTATTACGTGAGCCCCACCTCCGTAGAACACCAACCAGGAGTAGGAAGGGTCGAGAAGGGAGGTCCCGGGCACAGCAGTTGGAGGAGAGGCCGTTCTTGGAAAGAGAGTTGGTGACACGGGACATGTGAGCGGGGAGGGCACGGGGCGGCGCAGGAAGGGGTGACCGTGAGCCTAGAAAGGCACAGCGTGGGGATTTGACCGGGTGCAGGCGGGGCACGCAGGCTCCAAAGTGTTCAGGAGCCTCCACGGATGGGAGTCCCTTCCGCCCCGAGTCCGGGGCCTCGGGGGCAGTAGCGGCTGGTGGGAGGTTCTCCCTGCTCGTCTGCGGCCCCGCACCTGTGCCCCGCATGGGGACTGTGGCAGGCGAGGAAACCGGGACACGGAGAGGCTCGTGGCTCGCCCCGAGTCTCCACGCCGTGCACGGCAGAGTGTGATCGGGACCGGGGCCGTCAGGCACGGGCCACCCATGCGCCTTGTTGCTTCTGCTGACGCTGCACCGACGTCATTTGAATGTCCTAACAGCCATCGCTGGACGTGCACAGTCCCTGGCATTTGGCCCAATCCACGTTGTACAACCACCACCACTGTCTGGTTTCACGGCGTGCTCATCACGCAAACCCCGTCCCCGTGAGCGGCCCCCAGCCCTCTGCCCCCTGCCCGGCCCTGGCAACTGCCGCTTTCTGTCTCTGTGGAGTGACCTGTTGTGGACACCGTGTCTAAGTAAGTGTCTTGTGGCCACTTGTGTCTGGCTTCTTCCCAGAGCAGAGTGTTTCGGCAGCCCCTTGCTGATCCAGCCATGCCCCAAGCCCCCAGTGGACGTGGGCTGCAGCCCCTTATGTGGGCAGAGGGTAGGCACAGGGGTCTGAGTGTAACAAAAAGTTGTTTGGAACTCGCTTTTGCTGTTCTTTAAAGAAAGTTGAGTTTGGGGCGACCTAGTCATTGCAGCGCGGCCCCTTGAAGGACGGAAAGACCGTGCGTTGTCTGTGCAGCGTGAATGCGGTTGCTGGGACCGTGTTTCTTTCCAGGCCGATGTGTTGATTGGGTGGAAATAGGTGTTCTCGGCCTGTCCAGCCCAGCTAACGAGCCTGGCCCCGTGCCTCCCAGACGCCCTGGGGCAGTGGTTTTCATTTTAGGTTTCTTGGCGCCCTAGGATTTGGCCCTACTTCTAACAACGTGTCCCAGGCGTGCCTGGCAAATGGGCAAGGGGCCAGCTTGTCAAGAGCTAAGTGGCCATTGGGGGGCCGAGGTCCCCCAGATGAGCTGAGTGTGGTGGTCCCAGACCACAGCACCTGGGCCCCCCCACTGAGAAGCGATCGCGCCCCCCCACACACACACTCATCACAGAAATAGGCTCTGTGCTGCTTCTGGTCCCAGCAGAGCCCCATCACCCGTGCTGCAGTGGGACGCGCCCCCACCCCATGTCCTCAGCAAGCAGGGGCCGTGCCACCGCCCCGTGTTAGGAACCAGGCTCTGCCCTCCCTGGCGGCTGGTTTTCCCCGTGACTCAGTCTCTATGGTGATAGTAAACAGGGAGCGGGAGGGACCAGTGTCTTCGTGCCCCGCCCAACGCAGGAGGCTTGCATGTTTCTTTCTTCTCCTCATTTAAAGCATTTACAGCACGGTAAACACCGGAAGTGCCTCTGTCAGGCCTGGGAGTGACTCTTGAAGAATATTAGCAAACAGAATGGTCAGGAGACGCCTTGGCCTCCGTTCCCGTGTCGGTTGCTTTGTAAATTCCCTTTTATCCTGGGTGTTGGTGCACGGAGGGACCCCGGTCCCCAGAGGCTGTCATGGTGGAAAGATGTCTTTGTGCCCAGTCAGCAGCTGAACATTTCTGGGCACAGCTGACCCCCGCAGGAGGAAGGGGAGCTTTATCTGGAGCCGTAACTCAGGGCATTCCCCAAGTTCAACCGGCTGTCTCCTCTCCGCTTCTCGCGTGCCTCAGTGGGTGCAGAGCTGGGGTACAGCACCCACTTTACAAATGAGTACAGAACTCTTGCCCAAGGGCATGAAGTGGGTTGTGGCCGTGGCCTGGGCCAGGCTGGAGAGCAAGGGTTCCGGCATCTTCTCTAGGGCACCAGCTCCCAGAATGCTCACTGCCGGACAGCGGTGCCTCTCATGTCCCAAAGCATGTGACCCCCACCTCCGCCGTAAGAAACCTTGGGAAGTGCACAGGAGTCGGTCGGGGAGACCCCCACATCTCCATGGCAAACCCCCCAGGAAGCTCTGCGGTCCCCTGGGAAGAGATGCTCCATTTTCCAGACCTCCTTCCAAGGCTGATGCGTCCACGCCGTTGCCTTGCACTGTGAGGTCCGCGCATGAACAGTGGTTACCGGTGGGCCCCTTACAGCAGCCGCAGGAGAAAGGGCAGGGACTGTCCTGGCGTCTCACAGACGGTGAAACCGCTGCTGCAGGGTCAGCCGATCTCCCCAGTCAGGAAACCGATGCAACTCTCAGGACGGTCCCTGCGTGCCGATCAACCCCGACTCTCCGCGGCGGGTCACAGGATCGCGTGGAGGAGCGGGCAGGGCCGGGATCCACAGGGAGGCGCCGCTCTTCCCGGCCAGGCTCCGTCTGTGGCCTCCAGCGGCAGTTGGCGGTGATGCCTGGGCCGCACGTGTCCAGCAGCCCAGCCAGAGACTGGGGACTGGGCGGCCATGCACCGTTCAAGAACAAGGCCTCCTGAAATCCCGACGGGGGCTGGCGCAGGGTGGGTGATGCCGTACCTGTGGGTCAGCACCTCCAGGACCGTCCAGGCTCTCTGGTGGGGCGGGCGGAGTTCAGGCCACGTGGCGGACAGTGGGGGCTGGGGCGGGGAGGAGGGGAGGGGGTACAGATGCGGATGCCAGAGGGCGGTGGACGCAGTCGCTGTTGTAGACTGTCCACCACGGCTAACCAGGTAGGAGCTGCTTCGGGACTAAGAACCCGTGTCTCCAGCCCCTGGGAGGCAGCGCCCCTCCAGCCTGCTGGGAAGACGGCCTGAGAGGGAGGGGCTCCCGCTCTCACGTGCCTAGACGAGACCCGAGATGTCACAGGAGCAGACGGACCATCCCTGTAAGTGGCACAGGGGCTCCAGAGCCCCGCACCCCACTCCCCGTCCCCCATATGACTCGAAAGAAGCCCAGGTGCGAGGAGCTGGCTGGGCGAGGAGCGGAGACGGCCCTGCCAGGTTGGGCCAGCTCTGCCGGACTGCAGACGGCACTGCCCCGCGGGCCACAGCCGAGGGACAACACACGCGCACCCCGGGACGGGCAGTCCCCGGTGGTGGCCTCGCAGGTGGGACAGGACCCATTACAAGATCAAGGCTGCCTCCAGCGCTTGTGAAGACGGACAGACCGTGCTGCCGAGGTTTCCCTTCCCGGAGTTCGCGTCCATCTGTCCGACACGGCTGTCGGCTGTCTGAGGACAGCACTGGGGGTCCGTGAAGACGGGGAACGGGGGCGCCACTGTGCACTGGCACCAAGAGTGCCTGTGATCGGCTGCACCACTGCTCCTGCTGCTGGCATTTCCCCACTGATGTTCCTGCTTCTCTCGCTCTGCCCTCGGAGGCAGGGACCATCTCAGGGCGAGATTGTGCGAGTGAGACCCATGGGTCTGAGCGATGGGTCCCTGAGGACCCCGCAGGCCCGGCGCGCCAGCCAGCACAGAGAAGAAGCCGCCGGCCTGGAGGGGACCCTCTGGTCCCTGCCGCTGGCAGTCTGTCTTGTGTCCCCACCCCAGCATCCTGGGACGCTGTTCCCAGCACACTCCGCCTGTAATAGCCCCTGAATGCCGCAGAGTGATTCACTTTAAATATGACACAGAACCAGCTGCAAATGAGTTAAACGGTGCTGGTTTAGGGCGTTAGTGGCATTTATGAATATTGTAGGAAAACATTTACTCACTAAAATTCCTTGCAGTTAAAAGAAAAACCCACCAGCTCCTTTAGCACGCGCCGCAGTCGACTTGTTTTTGCCTCTGTTACTTCGGCTAATGACAGTCTTGTAATGATCTTCGTGTCGGGATTTGCCCCCAAAGAAGCAAGCTTTGGAGCTCCGTTTTCCAGCTATACTGATTTTTTTCCCTACGTTTTCTAATCTGGGCAGGCGCGTGGCACACAGTAGGCACTGTGCAAGTCTTTGTTTCCTTCCTCGTGGTCTGAAATCCGGGTTTGGTTGGGTGTTTACGATCTTGAAGACTTTTCTTTGTCTCTGTTAACTCATCTTCAGATGCCTGCCCCTCCCCCGTAAGGTCTGTGGGCGAATACACTCTGGCCACCTCCCAACAGGTGTTTGCTGCCCCATGGGCTCCTTAGGTCTTCAGGGACGTCTCTGTTCCCAAGCACTGAGTGGTGGAGCTTTCTGGGCACAGCGGAGGCTCAGATTCCTCCCTGAGCTGCCCGGACTCGCCCTGGGCCAGGCATGCCCACACGGCTCTGTGCAGGTGTGGTTGCCAGGGTCACTCAGGGAGCTCCCGGCCTCCTGAACCCTCTGCACACACCCCATAGGAGTCTGATAAGGTGCTCGGCCACGGCAGTCCCCTCGAGCAGTAGTTCCTGTACAAGTGTCTGCACACATGTGCTCCTGTGTGTTCTCTAGCACACATGTGTGCACATAAACCCATGTACATGCATTTTCTAGTGTACGCATGTGCATGTGAGCCCTGCACACATGCTTTTTCTAGCACACACACATGCACGTGAGTCTATGCACATGCATCTTGTAGCACATGTACGTGCACGTGAGTCAGTGCACACATCTTCTAGCACACATATGTGTTCACATGAGCCCATGTACACGCATTTTCTAGTGCATGCATGTGAGCCTGCGCACACGCATCTTATAGTGCACACAGACACATGAGCCCATGTACGTGCATCTTATAGCACACGTATGTGCACATGAGCCCATGTACACGCATTTTCTAGTACACACACATGCACGTAAGTCTATGCACATGCATCTTGTAGCACATGTACGTGCGCGTGAGTCAGTGCACACATCTTCTAGCACACATATGCGTTCACATGAGCCCATGTACACGCATTTTCTAGTGCCCACACATGCATGTGAGCCTGTGCACACATGCATCTTCTAGCACACACATGTGCACATGAGCCAGTGCACAAACACACATTTTCTAGCACACACGTGTGCAGGTGGTCCCATGCACACGCATTTTCTAGTGTACACACATGCATGTGAGCCCATGCACACACATCTTCTAACACACACGTGTGCACATGAGCCCATGCACATGCATGTGCACACACACACGTACATGCACAGCGAAAACTGCTCCTCCATTGGTTCTTTCCTGATCAGATGTAAGCATGAACTCGGGGGCTCCCAGATAGAGCTCTCACAAGAAGTTGTGGTTTGGTTGGGCTCGTGGGCTTATTTTTTCCCCTTTCACACACCGGCGGGGCTAGAGGCTAAGCTGTGAGAAGGCACCGTGTCCTGCGTGCACTCCCAGGGTGCTCACGGGACTGTCTAGGGGAATGCTGGCTCAGCAAATCTCAGGCTGGGGAGCCTGTTCTCTGTGTCTCCCTCAATTTGCGCCTCATGCTCTCTCTCCACACTCTGTCTCTGCACCTACTGGAGCCTGGGGGAGTGCATCTGACCACGGGCTACATGAAGCCTGTCATGGCAAGCAGGGACACTTGCTGTATCTCTTAGGCTGAAACCACATGGACATCGGCCCCCTCCTGCTCTAGGACAGCATCACCGCAAACAGCCTCTGAGCGTGAGCTCGTGACCTCAGTTCCTCCGCTTAGGAGCAGGGCGTGACTTGGCTGGGTCCTCTGCAAGGCCTCCCCCCGTGTGGCCGCGGGGCTGCATTCTCACCTGGAAGCTTGCCTGGGCAGGGGTCACGTCGAAGCTGTGTCGGGTTTTCAGCAGAACTCGGTTCTCCGCCTTGGCAGGGCTGAGGGCTTGCGTGTCTTGCTGGCTGGAAGCTGCAGGCCCTCCACAGAGGCCCTCCACAGAGGCCCACGGTGGCTCCCAGAGGGGAGTCCCCAAGACGCTCACCTGCGAGCGAGTGAGAGACTCCAGCCGGAGAGGATGCTGAGACTTCGCTACGACACAGCCGTGTCCCCGCAGACGTCCTCTGCCGTGTTCTGCTGGTACAAGTGAGTCATGCTCACGTGGAGGGAGGTGGGCTCCAAGGTTCTCCACAGGGACCACTGGCATGTGTTTTAACTCAGAATGGGGTCTGACGGCTCTTCGTAAAAAGTCCCCCAACGGGAAGGAAAGTTGGGACCGGGCAGAACAGCGGAGCCTGGAGCTTGCTCACCATCGGCTGAGGCGAGCGTCCTCCAGCTTCCTTCCGAAAGCCTTCATGATCCCAGACCTGTATCTGGAGGCTTAGACTCCCCCCAGAGCCCACCGGGCCTGCCGACACTTGGCCAACATCCCGAGTCCTACTTTTCAGTAGAGAGATGCTTCCGTGACCCTCCGGTTGCACCACCACGAGCCCAGAGGTGCCGCAGGTGGAGACGGAGGCGTTGACCTGTGTGTACAGCTCAGTCATTCTCAGCCCCCGGGCAGCGGCCCTGCCTGTCTCAGCTCTGAGGCACACAATGCACCCATTTTTGAAAGCGTTATGTGCGAGGATCCTTTGATGATCTTAAGTGAAAAACTTATGGTAAAAAAATGCACCATACACTTAAATCTAAAAATTCAGTGTCACGCCCTCTGTCAATCCCCACCCAGTCAAAGAAAACAAGCACCCCAGTTGGCGCTTCCAACAGAGGGGACAGGATACGGGAAATCGGCCCCAGACGCACTGGATGGGCTGGAGGGACAGAGGGCGGGCGGTGTCCCCCACAGCTCGGTCACTGCAGGAGGGCACGGCGGCCTCCTCTTACAGGTGCCTAAAGAACAAAGAGGCGTTCCCTAGTGGCGGGAACTTCCCGTGGATACCGTCAGACACAGCGTCCCCGCCAGAGACATGCAGATCGGTTCAGACACAGCTGTGCCCCGCGCCAGACCTCGCCCGCTGCCCCGGCGGGGAGTCGGGGAACGCGGTGTTCACACTCGCCCCGGACAGCCTGGAAGGACAGGGGCAGGGCAGCCAGGTGCCCTGCATGGCCAACGACCCTGCTGCCCGGGCCTGGAGGAAGCAGCCGGGGATGGTGTAGGAATTTCGTGTCCGTGTGTCCACAGTTGGCACTGAGAATCCCCGTGGTGACCCCGGCGCCGTGAAGATACCCAGACCCTCGAGCAGCCCCACGCCCACAGGTGCCGTCTCAGGAACCCGTGCACAGTCATGCCAAAGCTCCACACAAGCAGGGCGTTCTCCCTCGATGTGGGCGCTGCTGGCCGTCCTGCAGAACCCAGTGTGGCTTCAGTCCACGCCAGACGCGCTCGGTGCCTTACGTGGCAAGGATGTAGGCTCATGCTCGGAGCGTTATAGAAAGGCCATCCGCACCCTTGAGCTGAGGGAGGCCTCCCTCAGCATGTGGGTGCTGCCTTCCCCGCCCGGGAGAACCGTGCTGAGCCCCGTGGCCCTTCAGGAACCCCAGGAGCCACCGCTGGAGGCCTGCAGCTCACAGAGCGATGCCCAACTCCGCCTGCAGCTGCACTTGAAGGGAACAAAGCGTCCTGTAAAGTGGGGTCTGCACGGCATGTCAGACCCCCTGGGCCCGAGCTCACCACGCCCCCCATCGTGTCTGCTGCCTTGCCCACGGCCTCCTGGAGCCCCGTGAGCCTGTGACTTCTGCGTGGAACTCTGGGTCATCTATGAAATCTAGGTGACAGGCACTGAGAGCTGCCCTCCAGACGCCTGTGCTGGGCCCCCGGGTGTTCGCACCCAAGGCGGGGGAGGGAGTGTGGCTGGGAGGGGCCCACAGCCGTTGAGGGGAGCGGAGCTGGAGATGAGCCGGCCCAAGGAGGAAGAGCAGCGCACGCTGGGACCTTTGTCACTGCAGCTGTGACAGGACAGAGGGGCGCAGGGTCCTGGCGCACGGGGGTGGCTGAGAGAAGCTACTGCGGGCGAGACCCAGCACGGAGTGTGAGCACAGCCCCTGGCAGAAGCCTGGGCCTGGGGTGTCGTGGAGAGGATGGGGCTCCCATGGGCTCTGGACGGAACAAGCTTTGAGTGAAATGTTTCCCTCCACGGGTGTGCGTACAGGCCCCGAGAGCACCCTGGCCTGTCCCGCCCCGTGTCCTAGGAGCTAGACGCAGCGGTGTGGCCTGCACCGCTCCCGCCCAAGGAGCGCCGTGGGTCTCCAGGGCGTCCGTGCACGGCGGGCGCGAGAGCTGTTCCCAGCGCAGGTGCCCCGGGCGCTGCCCCGCGCCCCTGCGTCATCGTTCCCGGACCCCCAGGAGCCCTTTCTCCGTCCCCTCCCCTGCCACCGTCCTCATGGGCGGGCAGCAGAGCACCGCGGACCAGGGGCTCAGACAGCTTCGGTCCTCGCGGTTCTGGAGGCCGGGAGTCCAGGGTCTGTACCTGGTTTGCAGAGCGGGAACTCTGATGTGCTCTGCTCCCCGCGGGGCTGGTCATCCCAGCACAGACCCCCACGCCCGCATGACCTCATCTAACCCCGCCTGCATCCCAAAGTCCCCACTTCCAAATACCGTCCGGTGACGGGCGGGGGCTTCGGGGTACATATTGGGGCACGGAGCAGACGCGGTTCCGTCCCTAACACAGCACAGGGTTTCAGCACGTTCCTCAAGCCCCATCACCCGTGGGCATCAGGGAGCGACGCAGACACAGGACCATGTGACCCACGACACGGAGCTAGACCCCCTGCTGTCTCTGCAGGCGGCGCAGGAAGGTGTCCACGCACGCGTGTGACTTCACGTCCACCTGTGGGCGGGGCGGGGCGGGCGGGCGGCAGCCCCCACGCGGTGATGTTCACACGGTCCTTCCTGGCTCACGCGGCCTGGGCGCACCCGGCGGGCGTGTGAGGGCGTCCGTGGGTCCCTCACGCCTCTGCCAGCGGACCCGCCACCCAGCATTCTGTCACTCGGGCCAGTCCTCACCGGAGGACACACATGTGCCCACGCAGTGTTCTTGATGGCGAAGCCACGTCTCCCTGAGAGACGCGGGCCGCAGGTCACGGGGTCAGGACGGGCAAGCCCTCTGCCCGGCGCTCCGGGCTCGCCCGCGGCCGGCTGAGAACATGACGGGGAGGGCGGAGGCTCCCTTCTGGGGGTAGCCGTGAGCTGCTCACCGTCCCGGGGAGACAGGGTGCCTCCAAGGACACGAGCCTTTGAGATGCCAAGTGCAGAGGGACGTGTGCCGCGGTGCCGAGCGCTGGGGAAAGGGGGCCGGTGCTGTTGTGGAAAACCCGCCCGCGCTATTTTTACCCTCCGTCTCTGTCTCTGCGCTTCTGCCTCCCACTGAAATCCCTCCCGGGGAGCGGCAGCGGCACCCCCCGGGCCTCTCGCGTGCCAGGCACAGGCTATGTTCGTGACCCCCGGTTTGCCCCGAGATCAGTCAGACCCAGGGTGGAAGGAAGGACTCCAGGGAGGTCGGAACCCACGTCAGCCCAAGGGCGCGTGGCCTCCCACGGAGCTGCCAGCCACCAGGACGAGGGGACGGGCTGAGATTTGCCGGGGCGCCCAAGTAGAGACGCACGGCAGATGTCCCGGGCGTGAAACCCGCGCCTTTCACAGGCACAGCCCCCCGGGTGCTCCTCCCCACGTCAGCTGAGCGCTGAGCCCAGGGCACCAAATGCCCCTCGTCCCCCAGGAGTGCCCCCGAGGTGGGAGGTGGGAGATGCTGGTCCAGAGCTGGGTCGAGAGACCTGGGGTCGAGGTCCAGGTTCACCCTCACCGAGCTGTGTGGCCTGGCTCCGTCACTGGACGTCTCTGGGCCCAGAGTTCTCCTCCGATTCTTCGCGGGGCGTTTACTCCAGCGAGGTCGGGTGGACGGGCAAAGTCGAACCAGCGTCGGGGGGACCGCAGGTGGCGTTGGCCGAGCCTCCCCGCCACGCCAGGCCCGGTGTACGGGTGACAGGGAGCTCGCGCTCCTCCCCTGAGCGGTGAGCACAGCACGTATCTCACAGAGACGTCCTTCACTCCATCTGACGAGGAGGACCGGACCGTGACCCGGTCAGGAGGCCAGTGAGGAGCAAAGCCGGGATCTCGCTCCCGCCAGTCCCTGGGGATCCAGAGAACATTCATGAAGAATGACCACCCTTCCCACCCGTTTTCTAACTGACCGGAAGCCTGCAGCCCAGAAGGGTGAGGGCTCTCGTCCCGTCTGAGGCCAAGCAGCGAGCCCATGGTGGCCATTGAAGAAAAGAGAGCAAGGACAAATGGGACAAGTGGCCACAAGGAGGGAGAGCCTCTGTCCTCTCCGCTGATGCCTCCTTCCTAAGCAAGGTCACCGGGCAGGAGGAGGAGGCCTTGCTGGGAGGGAGGCGGGTCCAGCCCCCAGCGCCTGACCAGGGCCTTGGCCCTCCTCCTGCGGTCTTCTCCCCAAATGCCTCCCTCCGTGCGGCCCGAGACTCCAAGCCACCCCCTCCGCGGGGGATGCAGGGCCGGGGGCAGGCGTCCCCGGGACCCACTTGACTGCGATGCGCCCCCTTCCCTCTGCCGCTGGGCTCCACGGGGGTCGCGTGGCCAAGATGGACTTGGCTGCCCGCTGTCCCCCACGGCCCGCGGGGCTCTGGGAGTGCCGAGACAGAGGCCACGCCGAGTGTTATAAATGAGAAAGCAATTACCCGGGACGAGGATGACAAAGCCGCTAAGTGTTACCTCGGCCCCGTGCTAATAGCCGGGTTGAATCATTTTCCTCTACCCGCTAATGGCGTGCATAACGGCGCTGGCTTTGCTGGCGTCCTTCACCCGAACGCATTTAGACTAGTGACTGATGCGTTGCCATGGAAACCGGCACTAGGAGAAAGAACCGTCCCCGGTACAGTGGGAAGTGGAAGGATGCAGGCTCCAATCTGGAGCTTACAACTTGTGTCAAAGAACTGAATTTTCCGCCGATCCAACGTGCAGTCTCAAAAAGTCAATTTGGTGAGCCTCCCTGTGGATTAAGCGCTCTGGAGCCATCTTTCTTCTCCTTCGGAGCCCTTTCTCCTTTTTCTTCTGCAATTTCGACCCCGGAGGGCTGCAACTTTTTTTTTTTTTTTAATCCCCCTCCCCCCCAACCCCGTCTTGGATTAACAGACAACGGTCCATGCGGCCAGCCTCGAGGACGCGGTCCCTGCGTGGACCCAGCGCGGCTGTGGGACCCGCCTGAGATGGTCACACCCAGGCTGCAGATGATGGCTGAGAATTCACGGTTCAAGAAGAAAGTTCATTTCGGAGGTACGGTGCGGCCCCCGAAGCCACTTCGGGGCGGTGTGCTGTCTTTGTTCTCTGCCAGCGCCGCGGTCCTGCCAGTCCCGCGGGTGCCGGCTCAGACGGGGCGGCTGGCTGTGTAGGCGACCGCTCTGCACTTGGCGTGTGGTTAGTATTTCTGCGTCTCTGTGGCTGTGCTTCCCCGCAGAAGGCTATTGTTTCCGGAACGGCTCTCCGCGGCTCCCGGCGCAGAAGGGAGAATCAAAGTGGCCGTCAGATCGTGCCAGAGGGCTCGGTCGCGGCCGCTCTTAGAGCCCCCGTGGCTTTTCCGTGTTCTCAAGAGCCCCGTGGAGAGGTCGGTGGGCTTTTCAGACCAATTCGGGTGTCTCTTCCATGGGAGGCAGAGTGTGAACTCCAGGGGAGGGCACCTGCCTGGGATCGGTTCCATCTGAAGGCATAGGTGGTCCGGGTTCCCTGCGCCGTCTCCGACCCGACGAACGGCAGGGAAGTGCCCCTGCGCACGGCTGCAGGGCAGTGTGCCTCGTTCCAGGATGCATGGGTCTCGGGGGTTCAGTTTGGAGGGGTTTTGTTTGGTTTGTTTTTTCTTACATCAAATGGACGGTGTGCTCCTTCGGCACCGTAACACGGGGGGCAAGACACCGTACGCGTTTTCAGGTCCCGCACTCCTTCCTCCTTCCTCCAACTTCTGCAGAGGGCTGTCGCCAGCCGCTCCCGCCCCCTCGGGGAAGCAGAGCGGACGGGAGACGCTAGTGCGTGAGAGTCCGGCCGGGGGGCTCGGCCCCCTGCTCAGGAAAGCCGCCGCTCCTTGGCGGAGCCCCCCCTGCACCAAGGGAGACCGAGCCGTGACCGTCGAGCCAGGACTCCCTCCCAACCCTGGCGTGGGTCAGGGACCTGTAGCCTCTCTGGGGGGCGCCCGACCTCTCAGCAGGTCTGTGGGTTGCAGGGAGCGGGTCTTAGGTGGGGGGGAGGGTCCTCCGTGTGATCTGTTAGCACCATCGGGGTCGCCGTCCCCTGCACCCCAACCCTTGCAAGGGTGAATCCACTGATTCCTGGGACCTCGGGCCGTGGTCTGCCCACTGGGCAGGCCGGCACCAAGCTCGAAGGGCCTGGCTGCCCTCCCGCACGACAGGGCGGCTTCCTTGAGATCCACAGGTCTTTCTTCTCCGTGTCCTAGTTCCTAAACCTCAGCTGCCAGCATCCCTAAAAAAGATTGTAAAGAACTAAAAAGAACCCTCCCGCCCCCAGTCCGTTCCTGGGTTTAAATCCAGCTCTGCTGCTCAAGCTCGTGGTGCCCTTGGCCCTTGTACTTCAGCTTCCTGGGCCTGTGGGGGAGGGTGGGGGAAGGGGAGGGGGCAGCCCTGCCTGGGGGGGAGTGTCCTAAGCTGCTCTGGGTCCCCCTTCCACAAGCGGTGGCTCTGACTCATGGGCTTGGTGCCAGCTGCCATGCTGGGTCAGGGCCAGGGACTGGCCAGGAAGCGAGGCCCGAGACCAGTCCTTCTGTGGGGTCAGGTCCTGGGTGGAGGCGGCATGGGAGCCTGTCATCCGTCCAGATATCCTGGCCTGATGGAGAGACCGGGCCTGGCTGCTCCCTCCAGGCCTAGCTGCTAGATCCAGGGCCAGAAAATCCTTTTCGGATCCTTGCCCGCGCTCAAACACCCTGCCCCCGCCAAGGTCCTCACAGCCCTGGAGCCAGAGGCATGGCGACCTTCCCCAGCACCCCCTGGCCAGCAAGGGCTTATCTGAATGGAGAGAGAGGGAAACAGGGCGTCCTTGGCACGGACACACCAGCCGAGCTTGGCGACAGCACACCCCACGGGCACCCGGTCCTTCATTGACTTTAATTTCCACTGAAAAAGCCCCACTCGGCTCTGTAGCAGCATAAACACTTCCACTCAGCCGCCTGGGCCGATTTAAAAAAAAAAAAATTCTAATTACTACAGAGTAGAAACCAGCTCATTGACAGCCAAATAGGGGGGTGGGGATCGGTCGACAGTGCCAGGAACCAGCTTAGCCTCTCGTCCAGCAGTGTCGGGCCCAGAAGCTGCAGGACCAAGACAGGTGGCAAGGTCGGACCGCAGACCCTCCAGCACGAGTGCCCAGTGCCGGGGGGCAGGGGGCATCCTCCGGGCTCGCGAGCGCAGGGCAGCAGCGCGGGGGAGCAGAGGGTGGGGAGGTGGCTCCTTGTGGCGTGACCTCGGGCAAGCCCCCACCCCTTCCCCCACGGAGGTCCTTGGCCTGAAAGCCTGGGATCCCAGCCGCTTCCTGCAACCGGAAGGATTCTCAGCTCCAGCGCTGTAAAGGCGTCGCCCACAGGGAACCCTTCATCCCTGAGATTGTCCTTTAAAAACGGCTGCAGGGGTGGTGTGGCCGGGTGCACGGTGCTGACCTTGAGTTACGGAGCCGGGGCTTGGACCAGCTCTGCCGCCCAAGAGCCGGGTGACCTTGGAGAGCGTCCGGCCGCACCTGACTCTGTCTTGAGCAAAACAGACTCGCTCCGTGGTGCTGCTGGGTGGTTGTAGTGTAGTCACTAGCGGACGCCTAAACCCGGCTCCTCGCTCAGCAGCTGTGCACTGGGGGGCGCCATTCTCCCTCCCGGGCCTCGGTTTCCTCCTCTGTGTCCTGCCTTGGGGCGGGGGGGGGGGGGGCAGACGGGGGCAGCGGGTGACCATAAGATGAAGCTTTGCCGCTGGGACGGTGCTGGGTCGGCTTCCAGAGACAAAGCCTGGAGCCCGTTGCCTCACCACACAGACCCATCGGTGTCGGTGCGGCCCCACGTCTTTGCCACCCCCAGGTGGCAGTGTGGCTGTGACGGTCCACGGTCCAGAACGGAAGGGGGACGTGCCCTGGGGAGGGGCTGGCTGGGGAAGGAGGCTGGGAAGCTGGTGCTGTTGGCCTCGGGTCTCCCGTGGAGGGGCTGGCGAGGGAGTCGCGGGCGACGCCAGGGGAGGAAGGTGCTCACACACGGCAGAGGGAGTGCGCAGGGCAGGGCGGGGGAGGACCCCCGCTCTGGGGTCGGGTCGCCAGGCCTGGAGCCCCTGTCCCGCTCCGCCTTGATGTTTCTCACTTCCTCACCTGTGCGGTCGAGGACGGGCAAGCTGGCTGCGCCAGAAAGAGCTCAGGCATTTCGCGTTTGGAACGGCACAGGGTGCATGGGACGGGCCAAGGACACGTCCCCCACAGCAGGATGACAGGGGACGGCTATCAGTGGAGGTGACAGTGACGGCAGCAGGATGTGCCCCCTGCCGGCAGTCACCTCCCGCGTGTCCCCTCCCTTGAGCCCTGCCTCAGGGGCGGCCTCCCCCTCCATCGGGTGGTCCCGCATTCTGACCGTTCGCTGAGTCTCCCAGCGGAGCCACAGCCCTTGCACTGGGGCACCCTTGGCTGCCTGTCGTGGGGACGCGCCTCCCCCTCCCGTGGACCAGGGGACGAAGCTGGGGCCGGCGGGCCTCACACATGGGCGCACAAACCCCGGGGCCTCAAGGGGCCCCACGGGGCCAAAGGACTTCTTCGTGAAGGTATAATTACAGCAGTTTTCCACTCACCCAGTAACACAGCCACCGCGTAGTTCCTGAGCTGGCTCTGGGGAGCTTACCGTGTGACCAACAGTCGCCCGGGATTGGCCAAGAAGGCAGAGCGGTCTTGGGGGGAGGGGTTCAGCTCTCACACGTGACTCCTGTTTATCAGGGAAGGAGAATCAGCCCACATGCCACACCTCCTGCCTTTGCCTCTGGCTCTTGGAGCTCACAGATTCGGTGAGCACATGGTGCCTGAGTGTTTGGGACCCATGACATGTGCCCTAGAGTGTGGGTAGGGGCGGCACACCTGTGCCAACTTTAAGGGAAATCAAGGCATGTGGTTATTGCAGAAAACCTTGCCTCTGGGTCCTTGCCCAGCTGTGTGTGTGCTGGGCTGGTGTGCCCAGACCTGGACAGGATAGGAGAGGGACGAGGACACAGCCAGCACACGCGTGTGCAGGGACCAGGGATGGGGGAGCCGTGCTCGGGGCACTGGGGGTAAAGAGAACCCAGTGACTCTGTTGCTTGTCGACCGTGACCCCACACGTGAGCGGCTCCAGCTCCTGAAAACCGAGTCACAGTGCAGAGCCCAGCTCTGTCTGCGGAAGGGGGCATCGTGCAGGGCGCTGCCGAGCACGCAGAGAACCACGGCGCCCCTGAGATAAGGCCCACGTCCCCAGCTCACGCAGAGCGAGTGGAGTGTCCGAGGAGCTGAGCCGTCGCCTTGGCTCTCGCCGTCACTTGGTCAAAACTCGGACGCACACTGTCTCACTCCTGCGAATGGGGAAAGGCATTTGCTGGCAAACCACTTCTCTCTCACTCAGATCCTCTGACCTGGATGCAGGATTCTGAGTTCCCTCACGAGCGTGGATTTAGAGAATCTGAGCACAACTGGCCCAGCTGGGCCCCCTCCAGGTGTGGTCTCTTTGGGGTTGTGGGGGGCAGAATCGTGGCCCCCAAAGATGTCCACATCCTGATCCCTGGATGCCTGGCCGAGGGGAGGGGAGGTCACAGATGGAGTGAAGGTGGCTGGTGGCTGACTCTCAGACGGGGAGATTATCTGGGAGTGTCCAGGAGGGCCGTGGGATCCCAGCCGACTTCGAGTGGGGGAGGGAGACCCCCAGCTCACACGAGAGCGGTGGCATTTGAGGACTTGGCCCAGAGCTTTGCAGATGGAGGACAGGGCCCGGAGCCAAGGGTTGCAGGCGCCTGGAGAAGCTGGGAGAGGCAAAGGGCCGGACTCTCCCTGGAGCCCCCCGCCCCACCCCTGCAGGAAGCCCCCGCCCCCACCCCTGCAGGGAACACAGCCCTGCTCACACTTGTATCCCCGCCCGGTCACATCCGGGCGGGATTTCCAGCCACCACACCTGCAGGAGAAAACGTGTCTGTCGTGGTAGGCCACGAAGTTGGAGGCCGTTCATTACAACAGCCACAGGAAAGGGTCCACGTGGCGCGCGGTCCGCCGTAAGCACAGGGTCCTTGCTCTCTCTCTCCTGCCTCCCCTGCTGGGCCAACGCCGCGGACCACGAGGGGCTGCATGGATGTTCTGCGGCTGGGGTCGTGGATGAGCCCCGAGCTGTGCCAGCCCCTGACCTGGGTGGGACTCGCGAACGTCCACGTTGCGGTTCTGTGCCCCCGCGAGTGTCTCACCGGTGCGGCCTGACCTCCAGCTCCGGCGGTGGCGGGATTGACCCGTCAGCAGAGCCGGGGATGCACTGGAGCTGGGCCCGGGGGGGCTGCACCTGCCCCGCCCCACCCGCTGCCCCAGCCGGCCCCTCGCACTCCCTCGGGGGTCCGCTGAGGGTGGGAGGTGACCTCCGCTGGCCCTGGTGCCCCGACCCCGCATGCCAGGGCCCAGCCCGCCTGCCTTCGTGCCCACTTCTGGCATCTCTCTGCGTTCCTGTCTGCCTGTTTCTCTGCTTTGCAAGGAGCCCGTCGGCATCTTTGGTTTTAAAAAAGAAAAGTTATTTCTGTCTTCATCCCCATCGGTAATCTCTTTCCTCCTTGTGGTTCCGATTCTGCATTTGGCTCACCAGCCTGGGGTGTAGCCTGCGTGGTGTCTGCTTTACAACCCAGTGGAGATCACAGGAGCCTGTGGGAGGGCGGCCTGTGGACGCACAGCATCGGGGGGCCTGGGCTGGTACGGTCCGGTGTCCTGGCACCGCCGGGTGGCCGGAGCCCCGCGACATGACAGGAGGCTGCCCGGCCGTGTCTGACTCGGTGCCGGCCCAGAGGCAACGCCCAGTGCCCAGAACCGCGACAGTGGCTGGGCTAGATGCTGCCCCTACTCAAGGGTCCCCCGCTGCAGTTTTTGCCTTTTTCGGGTGAGGAGCCCAGAAGGAGAGCCAGCGAGGACCTGGTTTCCAGGGGAAGAGGGACACGGGGAGCAGCACAGGCCTCTGGTCCCTCCTTGTCTTTCTGTCTCTGTCTCTCCTTTTGGTGGGATTGAAGCTCACTCTTCAGAGACCCAGAAAACAGGACTCTGGACGAGTAAAGCCCAGCTCTGTCCATTCTCTGTGCTGACGTGCGGGAGCAGGCTTACAGTTCCCCATACCACCTGTTGACGAGCTCATGGGGCTCAGGGTCGCAGCACAGGCGGGCCCACCTGGCGTCTGTGCTCAGTCGTGGGGCCCATGGCCGGGTGTCAGATGGGCAGGCTTTTAGCTGGGTACTCTGGGGAGAACCCACTCCCCACGTGCTGAGTCGGCAGTAGGACTGTGTCCCGGGGAGCTGCAGGACCCTGTGTCCTTACCGACCACCCCCAGGGGGTGACCCACAGTCCGGCTCCTGTGGTCCCTCCGCCCCCACACCAGCCAGGGCTCACATCCCCTGCTGCCCCTAAACCCACAGTGGAGAAATGATTTCATCCTGGAATTAGACTTACCCCAGCCCTGGAGGGCGTCCCTGTGCCATGGAACCTGCTGTCCAGGGAGGGAGGCCGTGGCACAGGTCACGGACCGCAGCCGCCGCCTGCGTCCCAGCAGGAGCTCCCTCCAAGCAGTGCTCTCTGCAGCATCTAGAGAGAACGGCCTCCTCTCCTGCTCCATCCCGCAGCCCAGAGGGGACACCTGTGTGCCACCTCTAGAGTGGCCCTCCCTGGTTCCCCGTGGCCAGTGGCCATGGCTCAGCCCTGCCTCCCAAGCCTGGAAGGCAGCCGACACCAACCTGCCCAGGATCCTGGGCCCTTTCCCGTGTGAGCCGCAATCCTGACGGAATTGAGTTCTTCACGTCCCCCTCGGGACTGGCCTGTCCAGGGCTCGCACGATCCGGAAGTCTTCATCTTCGTTTTGAGAACCTCGTCTGGTGTGCCACAAAAGAGCCGTGAGCCAGGGCTGCCTCTGTCCCTTGTCCTGAAGATGCGTGCACGCTCGCCCCACAGCATCCGGGCCGGGCGTCCGTAAACCGAGTAAATTTGGGAAATGGCACGTGGAGAGCAGGAGGGGCCGCTCGGCATGTTATCCTGCGTGACCCCCGCAGCGTGATGGGTGAACTGGGGCAGCGGGCCCAGAAGCGTTTCCTGACCTTGTGGTCCGTCTCGGGCCTGCGGCGGATCCCAGGTTCTTTCTTCTTCGTGGGCAGCGGAGACAGAACCCCTTACGGGTCCGGTGTCCCTCGTCCGGTCAATTTATCTGCTCTGTGACCGCAGGTGATCAGGGATGGGGGTGTGGCGAGGGCTGTGGAGGGGTCTTTGGAGCCATGGAGGAGGGATTGTCACTGTAAAGGCTGGTGTCCCAAACTGGAGGCCCGGGTGATCCAAGCCCCGCAGCAGACGGGCCACCAAGCCAGGCCTCAGGATGAAAGCCGGGACACTGTCACCGTCCCCGTGGTAACGGTTTCTCTGCAGTGATAGGATAGCCAGAAGACCCTGCTCTTTTGGTTGCAAGAACCATAAAGCCTGTGTGACCAGGGTCACATGAAAAAACATACCGGATTGTAAGGGTGCGGGGCCTTTCCTGGACCTGAGGGCAGGAGGCATGGCCCAGCCTCCCCCGGTTCAGAAAGCAGGGTCTGGAGGTCGAACAGGCCTTGCCAGGAGCCGGGCCGGCTCTGCCGGCTCTCTGCAGGGGCGCGTGGACTCAGCTGCGTCCCCCTCCGTTCCCCATGGTGACGGCCTTGGTGCTCACTTCCAACGGGAAGCGGAGACCACCCCACATCAGTTCTGGGGAGCAGGGGATGGGCAGCTCCTGAGGCCACACATGCGGATACGGTTGGGGTTTTCCTCCGTCCTGGGGGCCGGTCTCTGGAAGCACAACGGAACCAGAGTCCCCGACAGCCCGCACGGGGTCCGTTGACAAGTGCACGGGCCCCTGCAGGGCTGTCGCTCCCTGCTGCCGTCCCCTTTCGCAGGTGAGGAACCCGAGGCCTGGAGGAGCGCTTTCCCACCCGGCCGCGCAGCCAGCAAGGGGCGAGGCTCACAGTTGCCGTGTCCGGTGCAGACGTCTGTGCCCTTCCTTGCATGCCTCTCCCATGCCCGGGCGCCCGTGAGCCTAGGACGCCGTCCCCACGGACCTGGCTGGGCAGGAGGGGCCCCACCCAGCCTGCTCGCCCTCCCCGCGAGGGCATCTCCTGACCCAAGAGCCCTCGTCCCTGCCACACGGGCCTCTGAACTACTGCTGGCCCCTCAGAATCTCCGCAGGGTTTTTTGAGACCATTGCTTTCCTGGTTTCTGTTTCCAGAACCAGTCACCCTCGAGGAGCCAAGGCCATTAGATTCTCCCCAGATGCCCCCTCCTGGCTTCCCTGCCAAGCTATACGGGATCCTCTTCCCAACAGCTCAGCGTGAAGGGCCGTTTCCAGGGCAGACACTCCGAGGCTTGTGGTACCATCTGTCGCTCCCTTTCATGAGTCGCGAGAGGTACACGGATCGGGATTTCTAGAGCTTTTTCTTTCGGTGTAGATTTTTCTAGGCCACGCTCAGAAAGATGCTGCCAGGGTGTCCCCCTAAACCGTGCCTTTTGGGTGCCTGGGGGCATGCCCCTTTCCTGGGGGACAACCAGCCACATGGTTAGTGGAGGGGAGGTGTCTCACTGAGACATCAGAGACTCAGCGGTCACTCCATCCGGTGGTCGGCTTTGTAGCTGAAAAACTGCGACCGGAGAGGCGGAGGGGGGAGTGCCGTGTTGTCACCGTCAAGGTCGGGACCAGAACTCCTGTGTGCCTGTGTGCAGGGCGAGCTGCTGCCGCTCCACCCTCGACCCTCCACAGTCCGACCTGAGGATGTGAAACTGCCAAGAGTGACTAGGAGCAAAGGGTCCAAGGGCCCGGGGACCGTCACGCACTGAGTGTGCGGTCCCTGCGGTGGGAGCCAGGACTCCAGCGGGGTGGTGGGATTTGAGCTGGGGACAGCATGTCCCAGAGAGGGTCCAGCAGGCGCAGAGGTCCTGAGGTGCAGACCCGCTCGTCATTTGCGAGGAGCAGTGAGGCACCCAGTGTGTCAGGAGGGAGGTGCTGGAGGAGGGAGAGCCGTGGGCGGGGAAGCCACCCAGTGTCAGGCCTGTGTCATCCCAGGGCACTCACGCCACAGGGAGTTGTCGGAGAACAACAGCACCGTGGGATCCCCCTAAGTTTTACATTTCTTAGAGCTCCCTCTGCTCTGTGGGGACTAGACCGATGGGGGGAGGGATAAGCCTGGAAACAGGCAGACAAAGGCTACTGCACCCGTCCGGGCCAGAGCCGATGCTCACTCAGACGAGGGCAGGGGGACTGCAGACATGCTGACAGTTTGCTGCCTGGAGGAGGGGCCCTGGCTGCAGACAACGTGGTTCTTGGCTTTAGGAAACTTCAGGGGTGAGCAAAACGTGGATGTACAGGCTGCTGCGGGAGAGAGGGCTGTGCTCCGTCTGCATCAGTCCGCTGGGTGAACCTGCAGTAACAGGCCCCTGATCCTAATAACCTAGAAACCACAGAGGTTTGCGTCTCATGCCACATGTCTGTCACGTGACCCAGGGGCTCACCAGGGAACCCTAGACTGATGGAATGATCGCCATCCTAAATGTTCCGGTCGCCGTGCCCCAGGCAAAAATCAACATCGGGGGCCGGGGGTGGTCTCACGTTGGAGACTCAGTGCTCCGTCCACCCAAGAAGGGACACAGGTCACTTCTCGAAACTCATGGACCCAAACTAATTTTGAGGATATCCAACCACGCCAATGTCCCCTTCCTCAGCTTCCAGGCCTCAGAACATCTCCGAGAAAAGCCAGTGGGTCCGTGTGGGCTGTGGGTTCCTGCAGTCCTAAAAATGGGGTCCAGCAGAGTCCAGCATGATCCCTGGGCCAGCCTGGGGCACAGCTGTGCTTGTGGTGACCAGGGTGCTGGGTCCCCCAAGAGGTAGTGCCTCCAGGATCGCCCCCCCATGGAGAAGAGAGCAGCCCTCTCTCCAGGCACACGGGCTCGGTGTAAACACCACACCTCGGGGGGGGCAGTTCCCGGCGGCTGGGTGCAGCGTTGCACATGGTGAAGGGCATAACCACGTCCTTCTGAGCGTTCCCAGCTCTAGCAATGGTAAGCGACGTTGCCTTAAACCGAAAAGGACGTGCGTCGGGCACCTGTAACTGAACAGTCGGGAAGAGCTGCGGGTTGCGTGCCAGGCTCCGGACCATGTCACCAGGGCAGTCGGTCACTTCCTCCCTGCCAGCTGCTCTACTGTCCTCAGTGTGACTCATTCTCAGGCGGCGTGTCCCCCATGGTGGCCTCAAAAGTAGAAATAGCAGCAGCAAGAGTAGGACTCCATTGTCCCAGCTGGGGTCACCTGTCCCTCCCCTGGGCCAGGCGCCTGCTGTGGTCAAAGGAACAGCCTGTCCAGGCTCCCTTGCCAAATGCCGGGGTCCAGGGCTGGGAAGTGGTGGTATGGAGGGCCTGGGCAGCCTCCTTTGACCACGTGGCTGGACTTGGAAAGGGCTGAACCCAAAGAACAGGGAGGCACAGCCCAAGAGAAGAGGAGTGTCTTTGCACATGGACTGGGAAGGGTGCAACTGGCCAGTCATTTCCGTGTTAAGAGAAAGGCAGGGTGACGGTGCAGGACAGAGGGTAGAGGCAGATGTGGGGGCCCTGAGGGGTCTTGTTGGGACCCTCTGGAGATCTCGTGGACTTCGGATCGCCCTTGCGAGCCTGGAGTGGGCTATGACGGGCATGTACGCGACAAGGTCGCCCAGCCTGCAGTCTTTGAACATGTGTGTCCATGTCCACATCAAAACAATGGACAGGGTCTGTGCCCCTTCCCTCCTCAGGTCCGCTCTAAGCCCCAGGTCTGTCCCACGGGAGACACCTGTTCCTTTATTCGATTTGAGATGGGCACTGGAGCCCCCAGGGCCTGCCCGGAACCGTGGCCTGTAGACCTCACTTGACCGCAGGCCCCTCGGCCCCCAGCGTGGCATGTGGCACCTCCTCTCCTGCCCCCAGTGCTGGGGCTCTGCAGGGCAGACCCAGAGGCACACAGCAGAGGGGTGGGGGGCTGTTCACACTACAGGCCTGGGGAAGGGGCACAGCCCCCCTCGATGCTGGGCTGGCCTCGAACTTCCGCCTTCTCCTCCCCTTTGCCCAGCCCACAGTTTGTATCTATGACTCACGTTTGCATCAGTGAGTCACGGGAAGGGGTTAGCCCAGGCAGCCGGCAGCCCCCATCTCCTTGCACAGTGACAGCCGGTCTCAGCTTGCTAGCAACGACCAGGCCTGGCGGTGACGTGAGTTGCACACTGCGACAGTGGGGAAGCGTCCTGAGAGCAGTCTAGCCCACATTCTCTCTTTCCAGGTAGAAACTGAAGCCAGGCAAGGTCAGGGCCACAGGATTCAGTGTCCGGCCTCAAAGCCCACGTCCTCATCACTTACTCTGGTACTTCTGTAAATTGGGAGCAAGACTCCACTTACCACTAGGTTCTGTGTGAAGACCAGATAAGGCGGCCAACTTTATTTTAACGGAGTGAAGAGATGACTTAGCAGAGCTGCTGTAACGATAATAAGGATTAGGGTGGTCATGGTGGCGATGGTGATGATGGTGACGGTGGCGATGGTGGTGATGATGGTGATAGTGTTGATGGTGGTGATGGTGAGGATGTTGATGATGATAACGGTGATGATGATGACAATGGTGATGGCGGTGGCGATGGTGATGGTGGCGGTGATGGTGATGATGGTGATTGTGATGGTGACGGTGATGGAGATGATGATTGTGGTGGTGATGGTGTTGATGCTGATGGTGATGGTGGTGTTGGTGGTAGTGGTGATGATGGTGATGGTGGTCACCACTGACCACCATCAGTGGTGATGTTGGTGGTGATGTTGATGGTGATAATGATGATGGTGATTGTGATGGTGACGGTGATGATGGAGATGATAATTATGGTGGTGATAAAAGTGATGGTGATGTGATGAAGGAGATGGTGGTGATCATGGTGATGGTGGCTATGATATGTCCCTCTGTCCCTCTTCCCTGATCTTCGGGGCCGTATATGAGAGCAGAGGTGTGACTGTGTCCAGGAGCCTGAGGATAGGAAAAACCTGTGCAGTGGGAGGTTTTCATAAAGCAGGTCCTTCTATAGGTCTCCTTTGTCTAATAAGATCATTGAGGGGACAGAAGGGAATCTTCCTGTTTTCAGTGTTTTTACTGGGCCGAAAGAAATACTTGGTAAATTTATGTCAGTCTACATTCTACCCTCTTTTGTTTAAATTTTATTGGTCCGTGAAATCCCCAAGTCTGGGAACCACTGGCTAACTGACCTTGCCTAGAAATGGTTCCCTTTCTGAAACACGCACATACAGACACACACACGCACACACATTCGCTGCACACTCTCTCTGCTGCTGGAACCCATAGCCTCTGACTCTAGCCAGAGGCCTGTGCCAGTCAGGTCTCAGTGCCCAGCACTTGCCCAGACAACCAGCACAGAGCTGCCTACATAGGGCTTAAGCAAGTGAGGTAACTAAGGGTGCTAAGATCAGCTTCCAGACAGTCCCCACAGTGGCTCAGTGGCTTTGTGAGCTACTCTACATAACACAGTGAGGTTCAAATCTTACGTATCCCTTCAGGGCCTGGCACATATGGGGCCCCACGCAGAAGCCACAGGGCGGAGCTGGCCAGATGCATGGCCTGGCCCGTGTCCTTCCTCCATAGTCATCCAACTGCTGACGTCCTTAGCCCAGATCACAGAAGGTCCACATCCTCGGGCTCCGTCTTCACCGCATCCCCTGGATTCTGGGCTCTGGAGAGCAGAGCTAAGGCCCCACCCCTATGAGTCTCCTAGTTCCTGCCCGTGGGGCACAGGACCCGTGTCCCCATGGGCTTAAGAAATGACTCGAATGGCACGTATGCACACTACAGAAGCCAGGGAGGAGGGCAGGAGTGCACAAAACATCTTGTCCCATTTTGTCCAGGTGCCAGACACAGATGGGGTGTGTGCAGCTTGGCTGGACCACTTCCCAGCACAGCGAGGGCCCCATGTACTCAGGCTACTCCAATGGTGTGTGGTGTGTTTTCTTTACTAATTATACAGTAGGCCACTTGGATGAAGTGGACAAGCACTGGCCCTGAGCATCTACCAGGGGTTAGGCATGGGGGTTGTGGTGTGATACAAAGAGGCCAGCCCCTACTCCTGGGTACTGTGGAGAGCATGGAGACTTGGAGCCCCTCCAGGGGTCAGCTAGTGGGGTCTGGTGGTCTGGGCTTAAGCCTGCCCATCCACCAGCTGGAGCACTCATCCTGACCCTGCCACATAATGAATGTGTGACTTTGCCTTGGCTTTACCATCTCCATCCTTAAAACGGGCATGGTGCCACCTCGCTCGCTGGGCTGCTGTGACCACTGAGTGGCTGAGCCCAGATGACCAGACCGTAGCACACGGGAATGACTCCGTAAATGTTTATGATGATACAGGAGAGACACATGGAGCGCAGAGAGAGGGAGGCCAACTCCACGGGGCGGAGCGGGGAGGGGGAACCCCAGGGTCCTGAGCAGGGCTGGGGGACTGGAGAGGTGGCTGGATGTGATCGAGCCTGCAAAGCCATGCACACCCCCTCCGTGGGGGTCCTGAGGGTCCAGGAAGGGAATACAGGAACAGCACTTGGAATAGGGCCTAGTATACAGTAAGCGCTCAATTAGTGTTTTCAATGACAATGGTGACGATGACGCTGCTGTTCACAGAATCAGACACTTTGTATTGTTGGAGCCTCGGTGTTAGCGATGGGAAAGGGGTGGGAAGCCTGGGGAGGGGGGGGTCAGGTCGCAGAGGGCCCGGCCTGCCCATCCGTGCAGACAGTGTTAACTGCCACACCAGTGAGTCCCTCACGGGTAACATGAGGAATAGAATTGTTGCTCGCTTCAACAGTTCCACATGCAGAGACCAGGGCATCTTGTGGAAACCCTAGAGGGTTCCTCCATCCGGTCAGGCCCAGGAATCCTAGCTCTGAGCTGGGCAGAGCTGCAGAGAGGGTAGGGGAGCACACTGACTTCCACAGCAGCCAAGCTTGGATGAGCCCCCCCCCATCCTCGTAATGGAATCTTCCATTCCATGGCTCACATTCCATTGGTGGGAAGTGGCCATGTGACTCTGCCAGGGTGCAAGGGGAGCTGGGAAACGTAGTCCTGGGTTGGAATCCACTCCTCCCATCCCCCAAAGGCAACTCCATACTAGCATAGCAAGCGAGCGTGCGTTTTTGTTGAACTAGCTGCCTCCCGGCATAAAAGGAGCCTACGAAGACTGTGCTGACCTTCTCAGTGTGCTTGTGTGTGCTCACTTTTGAGCCAAAATTGTGTGTTTGGGGCTTTGGATACAAGCACGGTCACCTGGGTATGTGGATTGAGCACAGAAAGGGTTAACGAAGTTCCGTGAGGTTTTGAGCTGTATTCCTGAAGCCAGCTGCGTGGTCCCTCCGTGTTTTCTGCGGGGTTAGGAAGCCAGCTGTCCAGGACACACCTGGGCAGTGACTCACGGCGCCTCCGAGTTCCTTGTACTCGCCTGGCGGTGGGTCTCTCCCTCCGGCCCTGAGCCGCCCGCTCAGTGCAGTTGCGGCGCTCGTGTCTCAGCCCGTCAGGTGTCCGTCCAGCCCCGCGGAGTAAGAGAAGCCGGCGGGGGCTTCCTTAGGAACGGGAATCACCTTCTGGGCTTTGTTTGTTTGTTTGTTTGTTCTCTAGGAAAAGCAGCTCTCACCGGAAAAGGAACAATAAGCCTTCTCCCGAAAGCTGCCGTCTTCGGGTTTGCTGGGAGGCCTGGCAGCACTTGAAAATACCTTTCTGGAAAGTTCCCTGTGCCAGAGTCTCGCTGCCCTTCCGGCTTACAGCACGGGGCTGTCTTCTTTGCAGAGAGCCCCCTCCCCGCCCCCCCGCCACTCCCTCCCAGACCCAGGACTCTGCCTCCATCCAGAAGCCCGCCCTGAGGTTCACAGGCCTTCCTCACAGTCAGAGCTCCCAGGACGAGCCCTCTCCTCCCCCAGGTCTTTCCCCGGAGAGCGGTCTCGTGCTTCGTAGGTCAGAGCAATGAGAGGCCCGGCCGGCCTCGCTGGGTTTCTGCGTCTGGGGACCGTGACTTTTCTAAACGGTGTTTCTCTTCCCTCTCTGGACAGAAACCCGCGCGGACCGCAGCAAGAAGCTCTTCCGGCACTACACGGTCGGCTCCTACGACAGCTTCGATGCCACCAGGTAAGACGAGGCTCTTTCTCTGGGCAGAGGGGCTCAGATGCACCGCGAAAGCACTGGGCTCCTCGCGTGGAGCCCTCGGACCCCCCGGGCTATTGCGCTTGCTGTGGCCACCGTGACCCCCTGCACGTGGGCCATGTTACCGAAGCCACCGTCTTCCAGAGAACCTGCCCGAGGTGCGGTCTCTGCACTGCCCGGGGTTTGGGGTTGGGCTGGAACGTCCCTGGGGGCCGCCCCGGAGCGGGAAGACGGGGCCTGGTGTGGGGGCGGGGAGCAGCGCGGACGTCAGAGATGACAGCATCTGGCCGTGTGAATCTTCAGGACGCTGGGGCTCTGGGGTTCCCTGTCATCTGCATTTTCCCTCTTCCTTCTGCCTCCACGTTGAAGTCTGTGTCCAGAAAGTCTCCTCGCCCGTGAAAGGCGTGGCACCAAGCCGGTGGGGCCGTTGAGCGCGGCGGGCTTGCCGGTGGGCTGCCGCTCCAAAGGGGGCTTGTTGGGTGCACGCGGAGAGCCACGTACCTTTGGTGATGCGACACGGGGCACGGGCTCCGGCTTCCCCGCAGACTACAGATGCACACGTCGTGCTCGGGTCTCTCATGCCTCCTCCTTGTAACTCCCCGACAGCCCGAGGCAGGGCGAGGGACGGAAGCTCAGAAAGGAGCTGCACTTCCGGCCCGTGTCCCTGCTGCCGCCGCCGCCTCTCAGGCCCGCACTGTCCTCGCGCGCCGAGTTCCTCTACCCCCTGTTTCTGTCATGAACACGAGTCCCCCTCCGGGGCCCAGAGTGGTGTGGAGAAGGAGCCTTAGTGGATGGTGGCTTCGGGGAGAGTTAGTTTGCGACGCCGGGAAAGGGAGGAGACGCCGGCTGTGTGACCCGTCGGAAAGGGAAGGTCCCGCTCCCAGCCCTGCTGGCGGCCGTCCCTGGGGCCCCTTCTGAGAAGCCCACCAAACCATCTCCTCCATTAGGCAGGGGCTGAGGCAGGGGCAGGGTCTGGACCCTCTGCCCCCCACCCCGGGGTCCCCCAGTCTATGGTGAGCAGCCCACGCCGTCTCCTCGCTCTCGGCTGCCTGCGGGGGACCCAGCCTGCCCGCCTTCGTCTGCTTCTCCTGAGCTAAAATTCACGTCACCTAATTGCCATGTCCAGCTGCGCGGTGGTGATGCTGGTGCCTTCACGTGCTGAGGAACCGGCCGCGGTCTAGCTCCAGATCGCCTCCGTCCACCCGAAAGGGAGCTCCCAGAGCTCCCAGCTGTTCGGCAGGCCTGCCCATGCTGGCTGCCCCGGCCCCAAACCACCAGCCGGCTCCCTGCGCGTCTCATGGAAATGGAGTCAAGCGACACGAGACCCTCCGTGTGTAGCTTCTTTACTTAGAATCATGGCTACAAGGTTCATCCATTTTTAGCAGGTATCAGCACCTCCTTTTATCGCAACTTTTTATTGTAATAAAATACAAAACGTACAATTTATCATCTCGACCATTTTAAGGGGCACAAGTCTGCGCCATTAGGTACATTCACATAGCTCTGCGGCTGTCCCCCCCATCTGTCTCCAGAACTTTCCATCTTCTCAGACTGAATCTCTGTCCCCCTGAGACACCGACCCCCCATCCCTCCCCCAGCCCCAGAGCCCCCCAGCCACTCTCTGTCCCCCTGAGACACTGACCCCCACCCTCCCCCAGCTCCGGTGCCCACCGTCCACACTCTGTCCCCCCGAGACGCCAACCCCCGTCCCTCCCCTGGCCCGGTACCCACCATCCACTCTGTCTCCCTGAGACACCACCCCCCATCCCTCCGCCAGCCCCAGTGCCCACCGTCCACTCTCTCTCTGAATCTCGTGACCCCGGGGCCCTCATAGAAGTGGAATTACACGGCACTGATGTTTCCTGTGACCGGTCTATCTCATCCGCACGGCGTCCTCTGGGTCCGCCCATGTGGTAGCCGGTGTCAGAGTGTCCTGCCTTTTTAAGGAGGGAGAATATTCCGCCGGCTGTGTCGGCCAGGTTTCGCTTGCCCGTTCCTCCGTGGGGGGGTGTCTGGGTGGCTTCCACCTTTTGGCTCCTGCAAATGAAGCTGCTGCGGACATCCTCCCACGAGGGCTGCTTTCCAGCTCTCTGGGTGTCTGTGTAGCCGTGGAACGGCTATTAGTGCTGCCCCCGCCCAGCCACCCCTCTGTCACCCACAAGAGGTGTTAGGACAGGAATCCCAGGCCCAGCAGAGGGGCTGGGTTGTCCCCTCCTAAGGGGCGGGGCCGACTTTCCAGATCTTACAAACATCGCCGGCTTTCTGACTTTGAATGTTCAAGCGGGCGATCTTGGCTTGGCACCAGCAGGGCCAACAAAGAGAACGCCCAGGGGCTTCCAGGGAGCCATGCCTGACCCGGGCTTCTCCTGACGTGTCTCTGTTAGGGTCAGATGAGGGGTTTCCGCAGCAGCAGGAGGCTGCCTGGCAGAGCGGACCCGCACCACGTGGTCACTGCCAGTGAGCCTGTCGTGCTTTGCTTCCGTTCTAGGAAGGAGGGTGCGCCCGAGGCCCCGAGGAGGCCCCGAGCTGTCGCCATGGTTACGTGGAAGGCCATCCAGCCTGGGAGTGGGGCTTCTGGGGAAGAGCCCGTGACCGCACGGCCCGCCCGCAGGCTGTGGCTTTAGGCAGAGCTCTCGCCCCCCGAGATCGGTTGCCAGCAGAGAGCTGCCCCAGGCTGCCCAGGGTCCATCCGTGTGCATGAAGCTGGGTGTTGCACAAACCCTCAGCATTGGAAACAGGCAGCTTCTGCACAGAGGAACTGTGGAAGGGCCTGAGCTGATTGGGAGCCAGGGAAAGAGAAGACCACGGGGCCGGGCTGGCCGGGTTGCCTGCCATGTGGCAAGACCAGAATGCACCGGGGCCAGGCGTGGCTGTTTGGGCCCATGGAAGGAGGGCAGAACCATTGTTACTCTGCAGAGAGGGAACAGACTTCTCTCGAGAGGGGGTGAGTTACCCGTCATTGCAGGGAGCCAAGCAGTCTGGGCGTTCTTTTGCCAGAATGTCTTAGAAAGTTGGACGGGTGACCTGGGCAATCCCTGCCGGCTCTGCCTCCCTGTGATTTGGTGCCCAGATGAAGACTTCGGTTTCATAGGTTCCCGACCACTGGTTTGGTACCAGGGCCTAGGACCACAGAGAAGAGGGACATCCAGCCACATCCAGGTCAAGGGGCAGCTTCTAAGCAAATGAGAAAAGCTCTGGCCTTGACTGTGGCTCAGGAGTGCCCCCCACTTTCCCAGGGCGGGGAGTCAGACACGCTGCGGGCTCCCACTGCCCAGGAGATGAGAGGAATCACAGCGCCGTTTACGAGCCTCCCGCTGTGTGCCCGACACGCCTTGCTTTGATCCCGGCTGCCTGCTTACCCTCCAGGGACCCTGGAAGTGGGTGTCGTTGCTGCTTCACAGGAGAACGGTGCGCTGGAGGAAGGAAGGTGACACTGAGGACCCACCCCTCGGCCCCACGGGGGCCTGCGCCGGCGTGTGAGGCCCGGTGGCCTGCAGTACAGGACCCGTGCCCACAGCCCCCTCCGTCCCACAGCAAAGGTGTGATTGCCCAGGGCCAGCCATGGAACAGGGCTGGGTTTGGGGGAAAAGGGCCGAGACCGAACCACGGCCTGCTGGGGTGTCGGGCGGAGGGATGCTGATGTTACCCGGGTTATGGCATCTGGGCTTTTCCACACGGGGTGCAGGGATCAGCCACCGCCTCCCAGCACAGACCCCTTCTGTGCAGCGCACTCGGCAGGGGCGAGAGAACACGTGGCACCACCCGCCATCACGGCCCAGGCGGTTGGTGGGACTGTGTGTGGCTCTTGAGCGGGTGTTGGGGTGAGGCTGGGTCCTGGCCGAGGGCGCACGTGCTACTGCGTGGACCAGCCATTCGTCAGCCCACTTCAGAATTCCTGCCAGACGCAGCCTGGCGAGCCACAGAGACCTGGGTGGCCAGCACCCGGGCCACTTACCCAGGATAGGCCGGGGGCGGGGGAGGGGCGACAGTCTGGGGGGCAGCTCACAACGGAGGCTGGGCCGCTGTGGATGCAAGGGTCATTAAAGACCATACAGGAGGAAGCGAGACTCAGTGTAGACAGTTTCTGAATCTAACAGGAGGCAGTTCTCCATCCCCACCCTCTCTTGTGTCAAAAGCTTTGCTGGGTCGCAGAGCCGAGGAGTGGTCTGACCAAAATACACCCATGGATTGTTGAATGTGTCTGGTTACTATGGCTGAGTCTCCCCTCAGGATTCCCCTCCACCCACCCAACCTGCACATGATGGAAGCGTCTAGAAATGTGGGCACACGACCAAGGTCAGAGAGCAGAGAACCTGGGGCTGTTTCTACACAGGACCCTACAAATATTTCAGTGTTGGTTTTAAAAACATTCCTCAACACAGAGTCCGGGAGAATCAAGTTTCCATTAGCTTTAAATCAGATCTCCAACCTCATGAGTGCAGGGCATCCAGAAGCCTACCTGGGAGAGGAAGGGGAGGCCCCAGGCTCTCACTCTAGACGGAGTCCACCCCATTCGTCTGTCTACCCACCCAACCAGCCGTCCAGTCACCTGCCCACTCACCCACCAACCAGCCATTCAGCCGTCTACCAACTCTACCAACCAACCAACCAACCATCTACCCACCCAATCAGCCAACCAGTTATCTTCCTACTCACCCACCAACCAGCCATTCAGCCGTCTACCAACTCATCCAACCAACCAACCATCTACCCACCCAACCAGCCATCCAATTATCTACCCACTCACCCACCAACCAGCCATTCAGCCGTCTACCAACTCATCCAACCAACCAACCATCTACCCACCCAACCAGCCATCCAATTATCTACCCACTCACCCACCAACCAGCCATTCAGCCATCTACCAACTCATCCAACCAACCAACCAACCATCTACCCACCCAATCAGCCATCCAGTTATCTTCCTACTCACCCACCAACCAGCCATTCAGCCGTCTACCAACTCATCCAACCAACCAACCATCTACCCACCCAACCAGCCAGCCGTCCAGTCACCTGCCCGCTCACCCACCAACCAGCCACTCAGCCGTCTACCAACTCATCCAACCAACCAACCATCTACCCACCCAAACAGCCATCCAATTATCTGCCCACTCACCCACCAACCAGCCACTCAGCCGTCTACCAACTCTACCAACCAACCAACCATCTACCCCCCCATCCACTCCTCTTATCTGTCCATCCATCTATTTAACCAATACACATCAAAACCTGAATATTCAGGGAGCTGTGGATGTGGTGGTAAACAAGACCAGCATAGTCTCTGACCTTATGTAGATTAAAACCTAAATAGTGAAAATAGCAAAGTTTATAAATAAATAAATTAGAGAATCCCACTTAGTGGTTAACGCTATGGACCAAATCAGCAGTACCTTCGTACAGTCTCTTGGGCAGGGTGGGGCAGGCCAGCTTTAGATAGGGAGCCAAGGGAAGTCTCTGTGACAAAGTGACTTTTGATTTGAAACCTGACAGTTGGGGAGAATCAGCCCTCTTCAGAAAGCCCAGTGTATGCAAAGGCCCTGAGGTCAAAAGAGAAGTTACCACACAGAAGCAACAGTGGCGTGGAAGGGAGCAGACAGGATGATACCACAGAAGGACTTTGTGTTCTATGGAAAGCAAGTGGATTTACTCCCATCGTGCAGTGGGAATACTAGAGGCTTTATGCAGAGGGGTGACATGGTTTGGGTGACCTTGCTGGAGGAAAACAGACAGAAGGAAGAATGGAGCCCAGTTGTGATCATCGCCGTCTTCCTGGCCAGGCAGTGGTAATGGTCTGGGCTGGTGGAGAGGTAGGGATAGACAGGTGGATGGCTTCCAGGTCTAAAGTGTAGTTAGAAGGGACAAGACCCACCAAGGCGCTGCTCCCGGGGTGAGTGGGGAGTGAGGAGGGCTGTCCATCTCTGGGGTTTTCCAGGTAGGAGCACCAGAGGGGAGTGGACGCTGTTCCTGTTCCCCGTTGTCAGCAAATTCCTCTCGGAACCTCTCACTGCACCTGCCCCTTCGGCCCCTCCCAAAAGGACTGCGTTCAGAAGCACCACGCGGGAAGGCATCTAGGAATGGGATGGGCTGTCATTCCTCTTCCTTAGTGAGACCCACGGGATTAGAAGCATGGCAAATCATGCCCGTTGGCCAGTCGGACGTCCGCGCGCCATAGCTGCTTGCTTTCATGGCTTTGACATCATCATCCAATTGTGTGCATTTCTAAATTGGCAGCTGGAAATATATTTGCGTATAAGAAATGCAGAAAGTGCAGGTTCAGCAAGCGAGTAGGTCCCCCCTCATCCTCACCTTGTGGCCCCCACTCCTCCCCAGACAGAACCCCGCTGCGATCTTCCCAGAGACAGACTAAATGTGGCAGAGTACGTGCATATCTTCCAAAGCCTTGTAAGGCCCCTGAAAAGAGAACATCCTAGGGTTTTTCCTCTGACTTTCCAGCAAACACCCTGCATGACCTTGGGCAACTCGCCGTCCATCTCCATGCCTCAGTCCCCGAAACCCCAACCCGGTTTGCGAAGTGGTGCCCCTACGAGCAGCTCCGGCCATGTGCCCGGTGGCGGTCAAGACAGGATGCGTGGGGGAGATGGACGTCTAGTGCTCGCAGCCTAGAGGCATGCGCCCTGTAAACCGTGAGGGAAGCTGAATTGCGGACGGCATGTGTGGGTAGCTGGCTTTCCTTTGAAACCCTAACTTTGTGTTCCAGAAGACTGCCTCGGCGTGTAGGTAGTAAGAACTGAATGGCAAGAAACACTGACTTCCCCCCGCTCTTTCTCCGTCATTATTTCATATTTCTGTGGTTCTTTATGATTCCTTAGACTTTAGAAAAAAAGGCATCAATCCCCTGAGCATGTTCACTGACTGGATTCGTAGGACAACATACTCTGTTTTTTTGGTTTTGGGGTTTTTTTTTTCCTCTCTCTCTCTCCTGTTAAGTGATGGCTGGGCCTGGTGATTAGTAGTGAAGCGCTCAGGACAGCTCCTTTGGGATAGGGACCAAGGCAATTTTGCTGTTTCTTCCCTACATCTCTGTATTTTTCTTTTTTTTTACAAGTATATACCAATTTGTAAATTTTTGGAGAACCAGAAAGAGAGGGATAAATCCCCTGGCACAGGCGATGTAAGAAGCCAGCACCCCTGTGCATGCCGGCCCCACCGTCAGGCTGCCCCTGGGGAACCACAGGCACGCATAAGACAGCCAGAGCCAGATCACCAGCCCGGTGAGTCATGGCCCCGGAGAACATGTCCCAGTGGTTTCTCCTAAAAAATGTTGTCCTCTGCCGTCACCATCGTGATGAACAGCACGGCTGGTGCCCAGAGAGCGAGACCCGGGTCCTGTCCCCTCCCGCGTTCAGTCCATCACGAGGATCTGGGGAGTCCTGCCCTCCTCCCCATCCTCCCTCTGCTTCCCAAGGTCGGCCCGCAGCATTTTGTCCATACCCCATGACTGCCCCAGGACACCCACCCTTCATCATTGTCGGGGTAAAGCTTCTCCCGCTTTCACAAATTTTGATACCAATAGGACATTCGTTACGTATGAAAATTAGTTATTAATCTAACCAACCACACAGACACGGCTAGGAATGCAAGGAAACCACGTCTCCCACCCCTGCCATCTGCTTGGCGGAGGGACCACTTTGTACTCATTTTGCTTCATTCTTCGGAGGATTACCGTCCTACCTCTGTGATTACCCGTTATTCTCTTCTTCTCTTTTTTTTTTACTGAGATACAATCAACGTGCGACATCCCATTACTTTCAGGTGTTGAGCATAATGATTTGACATTTGTTCAAACGGCAAAGGGACCACCGTGATGAGTCTAGTTAACATCTGTCACCTCACATGGTTACAAATTTTGTCTTTTATGACAAGAAATTTCAGATGTAGTATCCCAGCAAATTTCAAGTATATGACACGGGATTATTAACCCTGGTCCCCCTGTTGTCTGTGACATCCCTGGGATTGATTTATTTCCCTTATGGCTGAGAGTTCATACCTTTCGGCCAGCTCCCCCCATTTCATCCACGCCCCCATCCCCCGCTCCTGGCAACCGCCAGACCCTCTGTGTAGGTTCTCTATGTCGACGAGTTTTTTTCCACTCAGTCATTTGTTTTGCTTTCTTCTACCTATAAGTGAAATAATACGGTATTTGTCGTACTCCGACTTTTCTCGCCTAATCTAATGCCTTCAGAGTTTATTCTGTTGTTGGAAATGGTAGAATTTCATTTCCTTCTATGGCTGAATAATATTCCAGGTGTACCTACACCACTTCTTTATCCATTCATTCGCCTATCAGCGGACACCTAGCTGGTGTCCGCATCCCGGCTGTTGTGAATAATGCTGCATTGAAGATGGGGAGCAGAAATCTTTTTGAGTTAGTGTTTTCATTTATCTTTGGCTAAATACCCAGAAATAGCGTTGTTGGATCCTCTGTCAGTTCTGTTTACCTTTTCTTGGTGCCCCTCCGTACTGTTCTCCATAGTGGCTGTACCTGTTTACATTCCCAGCAACAGTGCACAAGGGTTCCAATTTCTTCATGTCCTTATCAACACGAGTTATCTCTTGCCTTCTAGACAGTAACCATTCTGACTAGTTATCTTGGTAGAATTACCTCTAGCTGGATTATCTATTGTTAGATTAGTTAGATCATCTCTTGTGTATTTTGACAGTAGCCATTCACACCCATTCAGATGTGAGTTGATACCTTTTCACTTGTTTTGCTTTGGTCTTCTGATGATTACCAACCTAACTCTGTGACTTATCCTTTTATTTCTTAATTTAACAACATAAAGCATCACTAATTCTTTGCTGTAAAAGTCTTTGAGATTCTGTCTATAAACTGGAGTCAAAAGTTAAAAAAAAAAAACAGCAGAGAGCATTATATTATCATGATACTATAACTGTTTACATCATTTCCAAGTATAAGGCTAGGACTATAGTTCCTCTTTATAGACCCACAGGAAGAGGCTTTCTAATATGAGAACCCATTGGATTCTTTATTCAACTCCATCAGCCGTTCAAAGTAATGCCAAAGTTTAGCTTAATATTAGGATCATGATTTTCACATGAAGCTCTTGTTTTTTCCTGGAGTTTCCGATTGCCTTTTTTTTTTTTTTTTTTTTTTTTTTTTGTGGAAGTGAAATTATTTCTTCAGTGTGCCACTGAAATATCTTCCTGCTTCTTCAGTATCACCAGCACCCATCTCATTCTTGTCGGGGCTCTCTCCTCCCATTTGGACCCCCTCCCCGAGTTCCCAGGGCACGATTATCATTCTGATATTTACCTTCACTGAGCTACTGGGCAAGTGAGGTTGTTCTTTAGCCTTGTTCTCCTGCAATACATACTCAAGTAACAACCTCAGTAGGAGACCTTCAGGTCTTCTACATGTCGACTTCCATGTCTGAAAGATCTCTGGTTTTCAAATGTGCTCAGTGTTGTAGAATTCTCAATTCAAAATTCAAAATAGTTTCCCATCTAAACTGATAAGGCACCACCTCACTGTGATCTTGCTCCTGCCCACTGCTGGTGAGAGGTTATGGCACTGTCTGATCCTCACTGTGGCATACGTGATCATTTGTTTTCATTTCCAAAACTTTGTAAGAACTTCAGTGTATCTACTTCTCTCGAATATTCTGAAATGTCATGATGATGGGTCTGAGCATAAGCCTCTTATTTATTCGTCATGTTCACTTTCCTGGGGGCTCCTTCAGACTGAAGCAGTTTCAACTTTAAGAATGTGCTTTTATTATTTCCTTGAAAATGCCCTCACTTCCTGTCTCAGTTCCATCTTTCTAGATTTCTCATCAGCCCATTTGTGTCCATTACACCTGCCCCTCATTCTTTCTCATATTTCCTGTCCCTTTACCTTTTTGCTCTATATTCTGGGAGATTCACTCCACTTTTAACTTGTCTGTGTAAGTTATTATTTTGACAGTCACATTGTTATGTTCCAAGAGCCTTTCCTTTCAATGATGGGTGAGCTTCTAAAGCTGAGAGAAGTGGTTTCTGGATATCTTTGGTAACAAGCAGGCAGCTGTGAATGGACAGTTCTCTGCCAAGAGCTGCTCTCAAAGCAGATTCCAAGCTGACTGCATGTTCCTTCAGGTCAAATGCCACAAAGAGAGAAGCCTAGAGTCCTGTCCCTTGCCCCTCTTACCCCGGGAACTCAAAAGCAAACAGATGCAGCTCCTGTTCAAATCATGGGACATGTAGTAAGATCCAAATTGAAACTTGAGGGGTTGGGGTATTTTATTTATTTATTTATTTTGTAGTCAGTGTGCACAGATGTCCAGGTGAGGAAGCAGTGGTGAGAGGAACAGGTCCTAGGAATGCTGGGGCCAGGCTGGGTGGAGAAAGTGGAGGATGCGATTGGTGGTGGCGGGGGGGGGGGGTGTTATAGAAAAGACCATTCACTCTACTCCTGGTGTCTGAAAATCAAAATCTGTGATTCAGACTCCAACATGGAGCTTTGAGAATCAGATTTAACAGATGATGTTGCAGACTCCTGGCACTTTGTATATGTCGTGGGTATACCCTGGTTCTGAGCCCCTCAGGACACAGGGGCTGCTGGCTTGGCTGGCCCAAGGGAGGGCGCCTCCTTCTCCAGGACTTAATTGTAGTCTGGCTTCACCACAGCCATTGTCCCCCACACTTCAGTAGCGTAAAGCGATTGAATGGGAGGCTTTGGACCTTGCTGGTCCCAGGGACATGTGGCTCTAAGCAGAAGCCGAGGGTCACGGAGGGCACTCGTTCTCACTTCACCCTTTTCAGCAGGACGAGGCAGGAGGCCCTGGCACCTTTATTCTGGATCCAGTGGCCCCTATGTGGAGGCTAGAAGCAGAGTCCCTTCCACAGGGAGGCTCCTGGTTCAGAGCCCCCTCGGACCACATTTAGTACATTCCCAGGTGGCGAGTGGGTGTGTGGGTTGGGGGTAGCACAGGCGGATGGGTGGGGAGGGTGGCAAAGCAGCAGGACGAGGCTGGCATTCCAGGCACTCCTCCAGGTCGGGGCCAGCCAAGCCCCCACGCAGCCCCCAGGACTCGTTCCCCACTGAAGCCTGCACATGGGTCTGCTGCCTCCCCAAATGCCCAAGCTACTCGGCCGCCAAAGCACAGGGCTTACGGGGTTCTGTGAAGTTTTCCACAATGCTAGCTGCCAAAAGCTACCTCTGCCCCCATGTGCCCCATGCTGTGTCTGGCCTCTCTCGATCCCCTGCTACTCTCCACCCTGGTGTGTATACCATTTGCCGGTGTCCACAGTGTGAATACTCCGATCACGTCTGAGTCCAGGCTGCCAGCATGAGCCATGAAACACAGAGGCAGGAAGAGATGCCCTGAGCCAGCCCCATCGCCCTCCAAGCCACGATCCGAGTCTCCTTCCTCCTACCTTCTCCAGCCCCATAACCCTGGTTCAGAGTCTGCTCGGGCTGGTCCTCAAACGTGTAATTAGGTGGACTAATCTGATGTCCTAGGGACCAGCTTTGAGCCTGATGAGACCTGAGCCTGTGATTTCAGATGCCAGGGTCCCAGTTCCCAGTTCCGACACTAGCTGCCTGCACGAGCCTCAGTTTCCCCACCTGGAAAATGGCTATATCATCCCCAAGGTTTACTGTGGTTACAGATTTCTATACCTTCTGCTTGCAACCACCCAAAGCACCAGCCTATGGTCACCTGAGAATGGACATACTTTCAGCAAAACTGTAGACCCTGAAATACAGAGTTCAGGCACAGGATGCCAAGGGGGTGCTATTCCAGGAGAATATGGGGACGCCAGTTCTGGAAGTGTTCCCAAGGCTGTGCCTAGTAGTCACTGGGCTTTCAGGAGATTTTCGTGTTGATTCCCCACCTCTGGCCAAAGACATGGTCTTCTGAGCCCTCCTCCTCCAGGAGG